>NC_134710.1:226628391-226978391 GCF_043290135.1 Rhipicephalus microplus
ATGGACTTTTTACGTCTATTATTTTCCACGCCTAATACATGTTTTGTATGTGCTTCCTAATTAGTTATTTGCATTCTACACTTTATTTCAAACATTATGAACTATGAATGGTAACAAACTACGGAAGTTCAGGGATGAAAAGAGGGGGGGCAAAAGGGTTAAGGTTTCCACTTTGTCATGTTGCAGAGCTAAAAGTATGCAACTTGCAAGAAAACAAATTATATATTTGAAATCAGCATGAAAAGTTCCATACACAACTCAAGTTTCATTGCTCTAGGGTGAATATTACAAAAGAAGTGTCTTCGAGTAGCATCTCCCCTTAAAGGGGCTCTGCAGCACTTTCCCATGTAATCATCGAATGTAAAAGCAGTTTATTGTCTCACGAATCAATCTCTGCAAAAATTTTTTGAATCCGCCTAGTATGAGTGGAATTCCAGAGATTTGTTGCACAATGTAATTGTTTTCTTTCTTATCTTGTTCTGATAAGTGCACTGGCAGCTAAGCAGCGAGGGATTGCATAGGGAAAAAAGTTTACGGCACATATTCATCATGAGTCATGACTTTCGTTTCGAAGCGCAGCTCTTAGGCACGCGTTCCTGCGTTGAGCGACGCTGCCGTCAGTGGCTTAAACAACAGACATGTAAAAGTTGTCGATAGGCATGAAAAAATGTGAAAAAAAAAAAAATGCCTGGGATCTAATGGGATTTGAAGCTGAGCTGTTTGTGTGGCAGTTGAGTATTCTACAACAGAAACATGGTGGTGCTTGACACTCATTTGCAAAAAGGCCCTCTACCGGCGTCATGTTGGCCAAGGAATCACGTTAACTCATGTAATATAGTGTGGCAGAGGAATAAAATAACAAGCAGTAATCATCATCATCATCATCATCAGCCTGACTACGTCCACTGCAGGACAAAGGCCTCTCCCATGTTCTGCCAGTTAACCCGGTCCTGTGCTTGCTGCTGCCAATTCATACTTACAAACTTCTTAATCTCATCTGCCCACCTAACCTTCTGTCTCCCCCTAACCCGCTTTCCTTCTCTGGGAATCCAGTTAGTTACCCTTAACGACCAGCGGTTATCCTGTCTACGCGCTACATGCCCGGCCCATGTCCAATTCTTCTTGATTTCAGCTGATATCCTTAACCCCCGTTTGTTCCCTAATCCACTCTGCTCTCTTCTTGTCTCTTAAGGTTACACCTACCATTTTTCTTTCCATTGCTCGCTGCGTCGTCCTCAATTTAAGCTGAACCCTCTTTGTAAGTTTCCAGGTTTCTGCTCCATAGTTAAGTACCGGCAATATAAGTTAAGTACCGGCAAGATACAGCTGTTATATACTTTTTTTTTGAGGGATAGTGGCAATCTACCTGTCATAATTTGAGAGTGCTTGCCAAATGTGCTCCACCCCATTTTTATTCTTCTAGTTACTTCAGTCTCGTAGTTCGGCTCCGCGGTTATTACCTGCCCTAAGTAGACATAGTCTTTTACAACTTGAAGGGCACTATTACCTATCTCGAAGCGCTGCTCTTTTCCGGGGTTGTTGTACATTACTTTCGTTTTCTGCAGATTCATTTTAAGACCTACCTAATCACACGATGCTAATGTGTGGTCTAATGCTTCCAACCTACTGCGATGTGCTCAGCCATAATTTTTCATTGTCATCAGCCACATACAGTATTGTCACGAGGTTGTGATACACGCAGCACTTGAGAGGAAGCACGCAGGAGTCAGGGCGGTGTCAGGCGAACTGTTTATTGGGCGAACTTGTGCCCAGCAAAACAGGGCCAAACACAACTCACAGCAACAGCGGCGTGAACAGTCGTCGGCCGACGGGAAAAAAAAAAAAAAGACCCCCAGTGGCGCACTGCGCCGGCTTTTTATACACGCGTCCTAACGCGTTCCAAAGTGGCATACAAGATAAACGCGGCCTGCGTTGCGCTTAACAGAAAGTGATAGCGTCTTCCTTCGCAAACGAAAAGAACCGCACGTGTCAGTTTTTTATACACGCGTCGTAACGCGTTCCAGAGTGGCATACAAGATAAACGCGGCCTGCGTTGCGCTTAACAGAAAGTGATAGCGTCTTCCTTCGTAAACCAAAAGAACCGCACGTGTCAGTATCAACAAAATGTACATATCTCACAGATGTGTAGCAGGTACCTCGCTTATCCACAGAAAGACGAATAATGGTGTAGTGGGTGCTGTCGTACATCACAAAAAGTATGATTTATGGTGTAATAAATACCTTGCTAAAAAGCCCAACCTTCAAACACAGGCAACCTTGGCCCAACACAAAGCTGAGCTCACTGTTCTTGTTAGGCAGGGTCATTATCGTCGGTGCTTTTTTTTTTGCTTAGAGCACACGACTAATTTTCAGTTTAATCGTAAGCACGCATGCGGGAATGTGCTGGCTTTCCATGGCTGTTTTGGTAACTATGCAGCTCACGCTGCTCTGATCAGCCAATGGCCGTGAAGTGTGGTGTATGACACGGTCATTTGGGTATACGGCATCATTTGTTGAAAGAAGAGGGGATGGTTTTTAGCCAACTTTATAATTAATAGTAAATTCCATGCCTCGTGCTGTGATATATTGTTTGGCTCATGTGTTCTTAGAGACCTTGACCATGATCAGGTGCATTTTTTGACTGCACTGGAAAAGTTTTGCAGTGTGCCTTTAGAAAAAGCAATGCTGTTGAAAGGCGTCTCCTAGTCAAATAAACTAGTATCAGTTGCTCAGCTAGCCGATTTGGCCCACAAACTGTATGCCAAGCTCTGTAGAATGAGCAGCATAGTTGTTCCGGTAATGAGCAATATGTGCGTGGGACAGGCTGTATATCGGAAACTTATGACTTGTCACTGACATGAAAAATATTATTTATGGAGTTGTACTTAGTGAAGCTATTTCACAAAGTGACATTATGGTGAAAATTATCAGACACCGAGATGATAATTGTGTTTTGCGTTCACACAGATAAATGGCAAACCAGTGGAAGACATCAGGAAAGCCATGGAGTGCTTAGACAATGCAGATTCCGCTGTTCAGCTCCAGGTTGTGAAAAATGCTCTCTTCAGCAGTTCGCCATCTAGCTCCACTGCCAGTGGCCACAACTTCTCTGAGAAGCTTGAAAGGTCACCTCTCACTCATGGTATGTGCTCACTCATATGCGGACACTACACACACACACACACAAAGCAAAACAATACTATTGTTCACAAGAAAAGACTGTTCACAGTTTTTACCTCAAAGATTATGTTCAGACTTAGTTCTTCCGTATGTTAAAAAACAAATCAGAGTAATGAATTTAGACCAAAAATGGTCAAATATACATGGTAGCTCAAGAGAACTATGACAAAACTTGTGATATGTCTGTGTCTGGAAATTCGAAACTTTGAAAACTTTAAAACCTCATTTATTTCAACATTCGAGATGCTGAGGACTATGGTCAAAAAGCCTCTAAAAAGCTTGACTGGCACCACGATCCCTTAAAATATGCGTGGCTTACACAACAACTTTATTGCAATGAAAATGTACATATTGAGCAAGCAGATTAGTGCCAGTTTATGCTAGTGAAAATAAAGCATGAAGATTTAAAACAATAAACTCAAAAGGTGAAACTGAAAAAAAAATTATTGTAATTATTTCTTACACATACAAAAATCATATATGAGTACAGATATGAACACAGTGTACTGATACAAGTACTACTACATTTTCACTAAAGTCAGATTGGGTATGTGCCCATGTGATAGGAGACACAATGTTTTGAAAGGAAAAAAAGCATGCGTAGTTTCACTCAGGTGGCAGATACGACATTCAGTTGAAACGGCAAGAGAAAGCGAAGCATTTCTTTGCCGTAGTTTGTGCACGTGCATTAGATAAACCACGTGTGATTTAAACGGGTGTTGTGAACAACTTTGCGGTGCTTTAGGGCTGCAATGGTTCCTAAAAAGTTGTTGCATTTTAATCCTGTGTAGTAGCGTTTCACAAGCGTTGCGCGCTAGTATTCTGGTAGAGTTAGTAGGTTCATGTCCTGAAATATGGGAGTGGCGTGACAACAATAAGAAGCATTTGCAATGACACGAACAGCCCTTTTCTGTATGACATGCAATTTGTGGATATTTGTTAACGTGGTCGTATTCCAAACCAGATGACAGTAGCTAACATGAGATAAAAACAAGTATTTATAGATGAGACGTTTCACTGTTTTAGGTAGCGAGAAACGCACCCGTGATAATATGTGTGAAATGCCTGATAGAGTGCCCGATAGCTTTTCAGTATGTGCGTTCCAAGACGTGTTCGTCGAAAATTATTCCCAGACACTTAATACGCTGTACTATCTGAACTTCTGAACTACCAAGTTTTAATGGTACATGACAAAGGGTTTGTTTATTTTTCGGCCTGATATATTCAGCTTTTGTTCTTGATGTGTTATTTTAAACAGTTAATGCTTGTCCATGTGGCCGACTTTGTCAGTAGCTCATTTGCATCATTATTTTTTTATAATTTTCAGCAGTAAGGAGCAAGGTTGCTATATAATACATTTTACAGACGTGTCAATTTTTACACTATCATTTATGTATATAAAATAAAGCAAAGCCCCTAATATGTTACCTTGTGGTACACTCGCTGAAATTTTTAGTAAATTGGAGGCACTATTGCTCATGACTTATCTTCTGCTGCCGATACATTAGGTATGATTCAATGAGTCGTAAGAAGACAGCTCAAAAGCAATAGTGTGCACATTTCTTTTGCAGCATAGTATGATTTATTGTGTCAAACGCCTTTTAATAGTCTACAAAGATGCATAAAGTGTGGAGTTTGCTTTCAAAAGTATTAATATGAATTTTTTTTGCTCTAAAAGAGCATGTTTGGTCGTACAGCCTTTGATAGAGCCAAAGTGCGAAGGAGTGATAATGTAACGTTTATCTAGGAAAGAAACCGTACGCTTTTGAATGAGTTTTCCTAGTCCTTTTGAGATTACTGGAAGTATAGATATCAGCCGGTAATTGTTAAGTGTATTTTCATCTCCTCCTTTGTACTACACCACTTTTGCCACTCGCAACTTTTGAAGGGAGATTCTATTCGAAAAAATAAGATCAGAGATATGCTCCAATAATCCAGCAATGATATCTAACATGTGTTTGAGGGGCTTAATCTGTATACCATATGCATCACAGCACGTGCTTTTTTTCACAGACAAAAAAGCATTTGAAACTTCGCTGGCTGTTGTTGGTGCCAAAAACGCACTTTTAGATTGTCAGATAAGTATGTGGTACAAGCTGAATTGTGTTGTTTCTTTGCTAGGGATACAAAAATAATCATTCAATAAATTTGCTAAATCATCTTTACAAACAACGTCCTCGTCTATCACAAGTTCTGTGGGCCGGAAGCCTTCACCATTACGGCCAAGAAACTTGTTTAGTCTGGACGAATCTACCATATAAACCGGAATATAAGTCGAGATATTTTCAATAAAACTACAAGCTAAAGTCGCCCCTCGTCTTATATAGCGGTATCTAGCTGACAGTGCACCGCTATGTGGCAACATGTGGCTTGCATGTGCATGAGAAGCTGGACGCGGCCATATTCGCATTCAAATCCAATAGTAGGTTGTTGTTGTTTTTTCTCGTCTGTTTTTTTGTGTTCGTGATTTGCGTCCTATATGTTCTGAATTTTCGCTCCGCCTGACATTGTGTTTTATTTTTAGTGGTCTTTTTTTTTCGTTCACTGAATATGAGTAGCGGTACGAGAAGGCAGTACTCAGCTGCGTTTAAACTAGGGGTTGTTCAGTTCGCAGAAGCGAATGGAAATATGGCTGCTCAGCGCCACTTTGGTGTATCAGAAAAAAAGCATGCGCTATTGGAGGGTGCAGAAAGGGAAGTTGCAGATGTGCAATCCCCGGAAAATGTCATTTTGTAGGCAAAGTGCGGTTCATCCGCAGCTGGAGGATATGCTAGGGAACTTCGTGCGGGAAGTTTATGCGTGCTCGATGCCAGCGACCGCGGATACCATTTGCAAGAAAGTTGTGGAACTTGCACGAGAAGCTGGACTCACGAGAGAAGAGTTTCGTGCACCAAACCCTTGGGTGCGTCGATTCATGAGACGCAAAGGATTTTCTCTCCGAGGGCGCACATTTATCTGTGAGAAGTTTCCAGAAGAGTTCGAGGACAAGCTTATAAACTTTCAGGGCTCCGTGAACCGGCTTCCGGAGCAGAACAACTACAGGACGGGGCAGATTGACAATGCCGATGAGACCCCGTGTGGTTTGACATGCCTTCATCGACCACGATCATGCAGCGTGGTGCCAAGGATATGGAGCTGTTGTCCACTGGCAACGAGCACTCGCGCTTCACCGTCATGCTGGCATGCATGGCAGATAATAGAAAGCTTCCACCCTTCATCGTATTCAAACGTAAGACAATGCCGAAGGAAGTGTTCCCGCACGGTGTTGTCGTTCGCGTCAACAAAAAGGGATACATGGACGAGGCCATGATGCTCGAATGGATACGAGTAGTTTGGAACCGTCAGCCAGGTGCACTGCTGCGTCTTTGCAGCATGCTGGTGTTAGATGTGTTTCGTGATCACTTAACTGACGCTGTGAAGCGCGCACTGGGCGATGGAAAAACGGACCTCGCCGTGATACCAGGTGGTATGACGTCCACTCTCCAACCGATCGACAGGCTAAACAAGCCGTTCAAGCACCGAGTGCAGCTGGAGTACCAAAAGAGGATGTCGACAACCCAAAGACACCGGCGGGCCGCCTAGGCGACTGTTTGCGACTGTTTGTGGCTGGGTACTTTCCGCCTGGCGTTCCTTGCCAGATTCCATGGTGGAAAATGCTTTTCAGAAATGTATCACGTGAGCACTTTTGAAAGGCTATGCAGTCCCTGGCCATCAAAACGCCACAACCGATAGCTGCCTGGTGGCCGTTGGTGATGCATTATAAGATGGGTGTTGGCAGCTTGTCTTCTTTGTACGAGAGCCAGAACATGGAGTAGTTGGGTCGCTTGTCACACTCTTGCGTGGCCTCAATGGAGTTTTGCACTAGCAAATGCACACGGCAGTTTTAAATGGCCGTTTAATGGCTCAGGCATTTTTCGCAAGAGTAGTGTAGTGCTGTAGATTTTTATTTTCGTATTCATGTCACCTAAAGTTAATAATAATAATAATAATAATATTTTTATTTTACCAATACAGTGTTGATGGAGGGAGTGAGAAAAAAAAGTGACAGGCCGCTTGACTAATAAAATAAATTCACTTAAAAAGCCAAATATGTCTGTTTTTGTTAAAACATTTCAATCAATCGTTGTCGAAACTGGCATGTGATACATGGCAACGGCACGATGAACGCAAGTACTTGCTGTTTAGTGTATCTGCAATTTACACATTTCAGGTGGCAAAAAATACCTTAATAAGTAATTCATAACACTCACTTTTTTAAAAGCATACTTGTGCGATCCCTTTTTTATTATGGTAAATGCAAATGCACTGTGAAGGGAGGGCACGTTTCCGCTGTTTTCGCGTTCCCTGCTCAGTGGCTATCGAAGTTTCGATAGAGTTGTTGTGTGCTCTGTTGACTTGATAGATTGTAGATGGCTTTGGAAGTGTACCACGTAGCAACTCGTGCTTAACTATTGAGTCAATGGGGGATCATTTCAAAAGCCTTTCAAACACCAGTGTGACGCAAGTATTAAACCTGAAAATAAAGATTCTACTCTAAAGCTGCATGTGTGGGACTTTTAACAAATTTTCACATGTGGTGCAAGGCTTGAAAGCTCGTATTTTCAAATCTATATTGCCTCTCTTGAACAGTGTTCTGTGGCTATATACTAAAGTTTAGTTTTAATACTTGCATCTTTTCCAGGAACATTTTGCAGGTGGCACTAGTTTCCATCATTTTCATTGTTCATGAAAGCAAATATATTAACAGAATTGTCTGTGTACTTATACTTATTTGTTAAGGTGATAAGGCATTACTTATTTTGTGTATTACATTTCTGCAGGGTCTTCACAAGCAAAGTCACACGAGGAAAAATCTTTTGTCTCGTGCTCAGTACAGACAGACACACCACACGAACTTGGAAACCACACCAAAACGTTGACCTTAAGCAGCCGAAGCAGTAAGTCGGGAGGAGCGTCCGAGAGAGCCACTGTCGGTGTTCAGCCAACACTCCTGGACAAAGCGTACAACAAGATATTTGGTGAAAAGCGTGTCTCCAAGGAGAAGACCTTGCTGCCTGACGAGAAAGGCCCCATTGAAGAGTTGGACTCGATGTTGGAGTGCTACAGCAAAACTGGCGGCATGCGCTCATCTGGCCGACAACATCAGGAACATAATGGGGGCACATGGCCCAAGTACCGGGGACCTCCACTCCAGCTCGGCGAGGCCGGAGTGGCCAACACACTCCAACCTCACAAGCGACGAGAGCGCAAGTCCCTGGCATCCTTTACAAGACAGCTGCAAGTTCCCTCCTATGCAGACTTCCCTGCTGAGCTAAGCTCCCCTTCTAGTGGCAACTGCACCTCAAGTTCAGGTTCCTATGCATCGCCAGGCAGTCCCCCAAAGGTTCCTACGGGTGTCCAGCAGAGTTCAGAGCGGGTTTCGCTGCATTATGCAGCTGGCCTACCTGAAGACCGCCTGGACTACTCAGTGGTGTCTGCACACAAAGATGTCCTTGAAATGTACCAGCATCGGGGAGGCTTGAAGAGTCGGCCTCACTCTGCCCATTACCCGCGTGAAGCCTATGCCAAGCCTGTCACACCCTATGCTGATGTCCTCCTCTCCGATCATGTACATCAGAGTCTGCGTGCAAATGTGTCTCTATACCCACAACCGCGAGGCCACCAACATGCCTACTACCCGTCATACATTTCACGTAGTGGGGACTCGCTCCTAGCAGCTGACGGGGCTGAGAGCTTGCGATATGGACCATTGGGCGGAGCAAAGGGGGATGGTCGTTATACACCCTCTCCATGCCCATCCCAGTACAGCTTCTCAGGCACTTCACCAACTCACAGCCTGGACTTCCCTCAACATTTCCAACCTGTGGTACCAGCCCCTAAGCGCCTTGTGCCCACTCATGTGCATGGACCCTTTCGTCCTGAAGAGACTTACCCACAGCCCTCATATGATGGTTTGGCTACATTTCCAAAGCGCAACCAGCGCATACGAATCCCATCAACACCAAGTGTCACTTCAAAGTCATCTGCAGGAAAAGTGTCTACAAGCTCAATAGAGAAGGCCCCATCACTCACTGATCATAGCAGCCCAATGCCAGCTTTTACAGTGGAACTGCTCACTCCCAATGGGTCTCGGGCCATCAGTGAGCTTAGAGGCCGAATGTAAGTCTCCGTAGAAACATTGATAGCTTCCCACAACTAGAGTGGTACAACATAAGGCATCGGGAACATATATAATGGCTAGAGAAATTTTTTCTTGTTTTATTTTTTGAAAATGAGGCAGTCTTCAGTGTACTGATTTACCCTGTATTCAGAAACGCTCCTTGACTTGAACTTGACTTGCAACTGCCTTCAATGCTGCACAAACGTGTTTCAAGTGTAGCGTATTTAAGCTGTGTAAAGGCACTGCATATGCACAAAGGCATTTCAAATGTGCTGCATTGAAAGCGGTGGCAAGTCAAGTTCTAGTCAAAAAGAGTTTCATAATACGGGGGTTAACTTCATTCATGTTAATGGGAGTTAGTTCCATTCATATAAATTCCATTCATGCTTATGAGTTCAGACCATCAAGTAACTTCTGTTCTGTGCAAATCACCTGCTATGCTACTGCAGAATTGACTAGCACACAGGGGTTTACTACACAGAATTGGTTATAATAGGGCCTGTTTTTCTAGCTTTACAGAAGTGAAGGTGTGCTCATAGCAATTTTCAAGCTGTAAAATTGAATACAAATCAAATGGTGCCTGATTTGATTCGAATCATAAATTTGATGTTTTCATGTTGTTTTTACTTATATTATGAGACAATATCGACATCCTAGTATTCACAATATTAACAAGTATCTCTAATATTATTCTACCTCACTGCACTTTGCTTTTTAAAGGTACACATGCACCATTCAGAAAAGTCAGTGTCTTCATGTACACAATCTCTTTGATTTGTGTGAACAGTTGCAATATACTAGGTGTAGTTTCGCTGTGTGGGCAGCATCGCAAACTGTACTACATAGTTTCTTCATTTTTATGTTTATTTGAAATGTGCCTGCATCAAGTACATATCATATTGATTCCATGTTATGATATATACCTGCCAGGCCTCCCGAATTATCCGGGAGACTCCCGGATTTCGACCATTTCTTACGTTTGTACGGTTGTCCTGAAAAAGCTCCCGGAAATCGAAATTTCTGTTCACCGTGATCCGGTTGCATTACAAAAATACAGGCCAATCTTATCCAGGCTTTTTGCAAGCGAACTCATCGCATTTTATTGTACATGAATTCAGGAGGCGTTCGTGTAAACGTACAGTAGACTCTCAGTGATATGAAACTGGCTGATACGAATTCGTAAATTTCTCCAGCCAAATTCTTCTGTGTCTATTGGGCTGAAATTCGGATGTTACAAACACTTTCCTTTATCACGAAAAGTCGTATGAACTTCAGTACCAAAACCAAACAAAGGCTGAGAGCAGCTTACTCAAAGCTTCGGAAGGATGTGCTCGGCCAGCGCACGCACTGTCACAACTGTGGTTATTGTTTGCCAAAAACACTCTGGACCAAACCGTGGTCACTCTTGACATGATCCGTGGTCACTCAGCGACGACGTAACTGACAGAGCTCCATAAGTGCACGCGCAGCCGACGCTCGACAAGTCGTAGTGACGTTGCTTTTCACAAACGCTATAGATAAAACCACGGCAGCTGTGATCATAGATATAAAAAAAACGACTTGGTTTTAAAGGCTCTTGCGCAGCCAGTGGACGAGGATTGAAAATGGAACTACCGTTTCCCACAACCGGCATGCGCGAAACCGCGGTCACGACGATGCGATTATCAGTAACGACTACTAACCGAGGCCACGTGGCTACTAACGCAGCGGTAGACTAAAGGCAGTAAAGGTGTAAAAAAGGCTAGAAGTGTGTTGGTGTTCTTATCCAAAGTTTAGTTTCTAGTTGGCCTCAAGCAAAGCTCCGACCCGCACTTTCCGAGCAGCCAGTTGCGCCGTCCCATTCATTCACGCATGTCCCAGGAAGATATATGTGAGTTGTTTTGACAGAAAAAAATTTTGCCAGTTGTTTTATGTGACGAAAAATCTCGGCAGGTACGGATATCTGCACACTCCCTTTCGTGTGTTCCTCGTGTGTTCGGCTTCGGCAGCTCTAAACCGCCTTTGGTATTGCGGGGGTGTCGTGCAATGCTAAAGTTTACGAGATGCCACCCCTCTCCTCCCTGATCCGGAAATATCCCTGATTCAAAATCCTTCATTTTGACAGGTATGTGATAGAAAAATGTTGGGCTTGCAGATGCAGCTACAATTGAAAGGAAAAATGCAATGCAAACAGCGCTGTTTCTCTTTCCTCTGGTGCCTTCGTTTGTGTCTATGTATGAATGCAAATTTTTTTCGATGAATACCTACCAAACAGCTGAACTGTGTTTTTCCACCATTTGAAAACTATGTAAAAATTGTTCATGCTCTTAAATACCATAATTACTCACATAATTTGTGCACCCTTAATATTAAGCCAGCTTTACTTAAAAAAAAAAAATTACTCGCTTATTTTGCACTTCTGGACACGCGTGAGTCGTGAGCATGAAGAGAGCTTGGACATTTAGAAGTTTTCGACAGGCGTATCCCTCGCTGAGCAGGCTAGCGCAGTCATACATGAAACAGGCTGCAAGTGTGAAGTCCCTTCTTTCAAACACTTCCTCCGAAATACAGTCCCAAGAATATCATGCCTGAACACCCAAACCTGCCCTACAGGGGCGTCTGCGCAAGCAGGCATTTGTTGCGTCGCGACACCGTGGATCTGAGCTAACGGGGGTATTTCGACTCCCTCCCACACCTAGCCGTGTGTGGCTGAGCCGTGTTCGGGGAAAGGGAGATCCTGGGCGTTGAGCGACGCCAGGTGATTGAACCTTTAAGGCGGTGGTCTCACTCCGGCGACATGAACGCACCATTTTTGCCACTTTTCCTACTGATTTGGCGGCTGTTCTCCTTGTTTTGTATAGTTGACTTATATATCATTAATAAGCTTGATTTTCGTACATTTGAAATATGTCTATTAAAATAAAGTCAACCGTTACTATTTGGAGGTGGGCAGGCAACAATAAGTGCTAGCGCGGTTTGGGCTGACTGTGTCTCAGTTGCGACCATTTTCTGGAAAATCTGCTACACTTACAGCACTGTTTCCTGCACAGCACATTCAACATATATATCTATTTTCTCAGTGTAGCAAATTTATGTAGCACTTCTACTTTATTGTTGGTGTTCCTTTGAAAACAGCCAGGTTCAGTAACTTTAGCTGTAGACTGGCCGCTAACTACTTGCTAGAGGAGGTTTATTTTCGAGACATGCATAGAAAACAACATTCCCCATGTTAGTGTTTAATTTCATTGATTTATGCTTTCTGGTTTTTTATTTTTAATGATCTGAATTGGGCAATTTTCTCAATACATGGAGCTACCTCTGCCCATATTTGTGGGAAGCTACTGAAGCTCTGTGGCTGAATTCGCACATAGACGAACTAAAGCCCCTGATCTATTTCCTCAACGTAGTGTTTTTCAATGAAGCTAGCAGAAACGCGAAACGAAGCTCGTAAATTGTCACAGTTTATCATGCCCCAAATGCCAACTAAACCGCAGCAATCTTCAAACGGCATTGAAATCTCAGCATGAATAGCTGACTATACAATAGTTCCTGTCTCCCGAAATTATTATACACACGAATCATACACAAGTTGTGCATGACCACTAAGAAATCAACTTTTTTTTTTTACCGCTACATCGAAAAGCTCCCGGTTTCCCGAGGGTGGCATGCAAAAATATTTTACCTCAGGAGAGAATGTCTTTTCTAACTTAAAATCATGCATTCCTTCAGTCCCCACCCAACTAGCCCTCCACCGCCCGCTCCTCCAACGTGTGTTTTGTTCTTGCCTCCCCTCAGGTGAATAGCGGAAAGCAGGTCTTCTGTCCTCTGAAAGGTGTTGGGGAAGGTCGTCAGGTGAAAAGGAAAGCCATATCACTGGAATGTCTCTTGTGGGTGTGGGCGTGCGTTTGTGGTCCCACTCGGGCTATACTTTGAATAAGCGAGGGGTGATCAACTACAGACAAAAGAAAGCAGAAACGCCGACAAAAAATGTGGTTGGCTGGGCTTGTTGTTATGAATCACAGAACTTGCATTGACGTTACTTTGGTTGGCCTCTTCAATTACCAGCTAGCTGAGCCCCTTCCAATTCTTTGTGTTTCCCCTTAATGTGGCTGGCTAACAGAAAGATACAGGGATAGCACCAAAGGATGCGAGCGGTGAATGGCTCTCTGTCATTGCTGTCATTGACGTCACGTGAAAGTTATGTATAGCAGTAAAAAGCATAAATACAAGACGAGGCACACATTAAGGAATACCTCAAAAACTGTTTTGTACGTGCTGAGTTCGTTTCTGTCATTGTTACGGATCAAACACATCAACAAATATACACAACCTCCACATCGATCAAATGGGGGCCAGTTGAGCTACGGCGCGGCAAGAGTACGTCTCGCGAGAGTAGAGTCAACTGCGTTTGCTGCGCTCTAAACTTGCTAGATTAGGCTGCAAATGGAAATTTGGCAGGATATGCCAACTTGAACCAGCCATAATTTGCCAAACTGGCAGTCTTTTGAACAACCGGAAGCTTAGTAGGTTACATGGCGAAGGAACAGCAAATTTAGTCAAACATCATTTGCCTTATCCTACAGAAGAACGAGATGGTGTTTTGAATATAATGATTTTGGGAGGGAGAGGGGATTTTAGACAATGTTACTTGGTGCTCTTCCTGCATAGGGGAAGGATAACTTACTGTTTTTCTTACATCAAGGTGTTGTAAGCCAGAGAGTTATGATTGTGCCATGTTACCAGCAAGGGCTGCAGGAATAGCGTCACGATTTTCTACTGGGTATCACAAAAGTCCACAAAGGTCAAGGTTTTGACAGTGGCAGAGTGGACAACTATGTTTTAAGCCGGCTGCTATTTATTCCTTCTTTTTTATTTGTGAGACCACCCTGTCTTCTGAATTGCTTTGGCGCAGGAGTATATATATATAGTAGCTTGACATACGAAAATACCTGGTGATTACTCCATAAATATAGCATTCTATTTAAATGTTATTGGCCTCAATTATTTCTCGAGAGAAATAAATTTTTAATGGATAGATCGCTTGTGTCGGAGTGTGTTATGGCATAGAGGGTGGTAGGAAATAAAGAAAAGGAAATCCAGTTTGATATGATGACAGCTGCCTGGCTCAGACTACGACTGAATAGTGGCCATCAGTAAATAAGGTAAGAGTAAAGGACAGCGACAGAGGGGATCATTTACATATGTGCACAGAAGGATGCAACGTCTCATGGTTCGCTTGTGATGTAACATCCATGATATAGCTCGTCACTGAACCTTGCATTCCGGCACTATTTTGTCACGTAGGGTAGCTGGCCAGGCAGCCTACGTGAGTGGTTTGTAGCGTGAAAAGCAGTGCTCAGCAGAGGACAAGTGAGCGACGGTTTCTAGAGAAGCAGAGAGAGAGAGAGACAAAGGTTTGTTGTTGAAAAGAAAAAAAAAAGCCCCTGCTCAGCGCTTCATTTCACCGGATCGCGGCACTTCTCGCGCCCCCTCCTCAACCAGTTTGGGGCGACCTCACAAGTTTGGGTGGCACAAGGGGGGGGGGGGGGTCAGGGCAGTTCTCCCCCTTTGCGTCTTTCCCCCACTCTGTTACCTTTTCATCCCCTTTTCCGCTCCAGTTTAGGTGTCTTCTTTGAGAGACAGTTATCGTTGGTGGTGTGGTAGAGAGTGGTAGGAGTGATGGGAGAAAAGGTTACCATTCATTTGTATAGACCGCAAACCATAACATTTGTGCTGTGCAGGTTGGTGGTGCAAGCAGTAAAATTAAAAAAACAGACGTGGGCAGAGCAAAATTATATTTTGGGAGAACTTCAGAATGGATTTCGAATCAACAGGCAGTTAGACAATAACCTGTTTGTTGTACTGAGTGTATAGAAACATCTAAAATAGAAAGCAGACCTTTGTATGTAGCTTAGCTGAGCATCACTGGGGCGTACGACAACGTTAAGCAGGAAATGTTTGGGACATATTGAAGGAAGTGGGCATAGGTGTTGACTGTATACAGCTTTTGAGATAAATATACTGATAAAATACAGTTCCCATAGAATGGGAAGAAATAAGTAGCAATGACAGCATTGAAATTAACAAGGAGCTCAGACAGGGATGTCCTTTGTCCTTGCTGTTATTCATGCTGTACATGGTGAGGATGGAAAAAGCGCTAGAAGGTAGCAACATTGGATTTAATCTGTCCCACAAACAGGCTGGTGTGATGATTGAGCAGAAGCTTCCTGGTCTATTTTACGCAGACAATATTGACCTATTTACAGACAGTCAAGACGATATACAGCGGCTGGTAGATATATGTGGAAGGGAAGGCGGGGGTCTGGAACTAGGAGTTAAGTCCAACAAAATGTGGATTGATGGTATTCAATGATCACAAAGACCAGGCAATCTTAATACTGGGTCAAGAAATTCCGAGAGTAAGCGAGTGCAAGTACCTCAGAGTGTGGATAAATGAGGGAGATAGGTATATGGAGGTACAGGAAAAAACTTTGGCAGCAAAGGGAAAGAGGAATGCTGCAATAATGAAGCACAGAGTATTATGGAGATAGAATTTGTACGAAGTCCTTCGAGGTCTGTGGAAAGGCGTGATGGTTACAAAGTTTACATCCGGGAACTCAGTGGTGTATGCATGAAGTCAGAGGTGCAATCAGGAGTAGATGTAAATCAAAGGACTGTGTGCTCACGGGAAGACGACGAATGAGGCTGTAAAGAGAGATATGGGATGGACAGGCTTTGAAGTAAGGGAAGTTCAGAGCAAAATGAGATTTGAAGAGAGACTTAGGAAAATGAAAGAGAGTAAATAGGCAGGGAACGTGTTCAGTGATTTGTATAGGAAAAGCATGGACACAAAATGAAACAAAAAAAAAGAACTAGGAGGCTCACCAGTAAATATATGGCTGGCAGAGTGGGCGATATGGCAACAAGGAGCATTAAGTGAAGAGTCAGAGACTGAGATGATTTATTAGATGACAGTTATGGAAAAGGAGCCGGCTCTCAGTAACTGCCGAAAGGGCAAGAACAAAATAAGGCGGGAGAGGTTTTATGATAATCAAAGGGGAAGCACTTTACTGTTCGAAGCAAGGTTGGGTTGCCTTAGAACGCATAGTCATAAAGGGAGATTCAATAAAGAGGAAGAACAATGTACATGCTGTGGGGGAGCTAAGGAAACGATGAAACATGTTCTGATTGAATGCAGCGATATCCACCCAGGTATACGTGTTGGTACAAGCCTACATGAGGCTTTGGATTTTAGGGACAAGGGTGGAAAGCTGAAATTGCAGTGTCGATTTTGGTTCTTTTGTTGATAAAGGGATGCTCACAAAAAAAGCATTTTTGCAGACGACCCAAACCTGGCGGCATGCGAAGGATAGTGATTGAAAAGAGCCTGGAGCCTCTTGGAATACAGATTAAGTGTGGTGCTGGCGGCACCATTTTTGTGTCTTCTGTGTCCGAGAATAGCATAGCTGCCGAAGCCGGCCTTCAGGTTGGAGACCAGCTGCTGGAGGTAAGCGGGCATGCCCGTTTAGTTGGGTTACTTGATGTATCGGAGTGATAAAAGTTACGCACATTTGTTTACAGGTATGCGGGATAAACATGCGCAACGCCACTTACCAGCTGGCAGCTAATGTTCTTCGGCAGTGCAGGGACAGCATCACAATGCTCGTGCAGTTCAATCCTGACAGTGAGTCTCTCACTTTGTTCTTACCATATATTATAGCGTAGGCCTCAACCCAATAAATTCTGCTGTCATGGAATGCCTGTTACAGGAACTGGAGAAGTTAGTAGTCTTAAGGGGCAGCATCTATGTATTGAATAGCCTGAATATAGAGACTTTCTCAGTTCATGTGATGCGTCTGGGGTTATGCTTTTTATTTTGGAGTTGAAGCATGACCCAATATTACTAGAGCAATGTGGAGTTGCTCACTGTGCAGGACAATGTTGCGCTTTGCTGTGAGCGACTCCACAGAATGCTGCAAGCATAGATTAAGGTTTCTACAAAGAGAGCAGGTGTAGGACTAAGGTTTAGATGGTGACCGTTAGTGACTGCGTGGGTGATTATGCAGTGATAATAAAGGAGTCATGACACCCAATTTTCAACCATGATCTGTGCTGTGTGGGTTGATTCATCTATGTTCACAGACAAGCTATCGAAATTTGAGTGAATTTGGTTTAAGCAATTAATTTATAATCGAACATTTTTATTAACGAGCGAGGGGCCTGAGAGTCGGGCAACACTGGCGCGATTGCTAGCCCTGATGTCACGAACCGCTTGCTGGGCGAGCTGCTGCACGGTCTGCATTACGGAGGACAATCGTGTTCTGTGGTCAGCTGCGCTTGCAATCGAACTTTTTCTGCGTTCATCTTGCCACTCAAAACAAATGACTTCCAGGGGTTGAAACAATGCCACCACGTCATCCGCGTAGGGCTGGTACTTGCAGCAAGCAATATCAGAGGTCAAAAAGTGTCCTGTGAATGTGCAATGCATATGACGTTTGCCACTACAGAAACTTCTCGCAAACAGCGAGGTTGAGCGCAGGTTGAGCTTCACACTTGCTGCATATGGTGATGGTAACGGTAATACACCGCAACACTTGTGACTCACTGACACGTGTGGATCACGCGGCCAGCAACACTCGCAACACTGACCGCGTGCGGAAGGTGCTGTTTCGTAGCAGACGACAACACTGCTTCTTCGGCTTGTGACGTCACGTACGCTATGACAAAATGGCGGTCGCCGGGAGTGGGCAGAGTTTACAGCCAATGATTTCTACGGCTTATTGTGAACTGAAATGATCTCTTACAGTCCAGTTTTCACATGTGTACAAGTATATTTGACCCTCCACCCTCCCTTTTTGCCGAGCACCATCAATTGTTAGGTCATCATGTCATGACCCCTTTAAGAATGATAATTGCAATAATTGATTCATTTCCCATTGAGCATTTAAGGGCACAGTAGCAATTGGGAAGAACTTCATGAGGTCACATGTGTCACTCGCGTTATGCATACGCAATTACTTAAGAGGATGAAGTTGTGAGGGATTCAGGACATTCAGTTATACCCCCGAGAATCATGCATCAGTACTTTTTGTGTCAAGCATTTTGTGGTTAACACGTTCACTGCGGCGTAGGTGGGTCACGTCCTGTGCTCCCTGTATGCGGTTTCGTATTGCTTGAATTTAACTCCTTGCGGGTGCGATAACACTATGACACTTGAATGCAGAGGTATGATTTTCGTTGCAGCAGGATTCAAGTTTCTGGTGTTAAAGGCTATGACCCACCAGTGACCCATGACACACTCACTAAAAATTTTTGTGCTATGTGCGGCCTGAGCCACCGGTGACCCACATGTGGGAGCTCTACATTTTGTGCTATTGGCTGAAGTTCGAAATTGCTCCTAATATGTATTGGTCTATTACATTGGACGTGAGATGTTGCGGTTGTTTCTGATGAACCAAGTGGTGGCACGTTGCTCCATTGTGTTGCTTGCAAACGTTTCTCGCAGTTTTTGGAATACTTGCCATTAGACTAAGTGTAGGAGTTTTTACTGCTGCTTCAGACCTTTTCAGTGCACTTAATGGAGGCTCGTGTCTTTTACGGGCACAAAAGAAAGCACAGCAATGAGGAAAGAAACAAACTTACCACAAAAATTGACCTCATCTGTTCTTTTTTTTTTTGTGGCAAGCACTTTGTATTTAAAGCTACATTTACGCGAAAAAGGTGGAAAACAGCTTCGTATCACTCAAATAAACACACCAAACGCCCGCTGAAAAGGCGGCAGTGTCATTTTGTTGGTTGATATTCCAGCTAAGTTTTCACTTTTATCTGTCTAGTAAATAAGTGTATCACAGAAACTAACTTCATGTGCTTTCTTGTGGCAAGCACTTTGTGTTTGAATATAGATTCATGCAAAGAAGGCAGAAAACAACTTTGCATCTTTTGAATAACGGCACTAAATGAGCACTGCAAAAGTGGCAGCGCCACCTCGATAGAGCAAAAGATAGAGGCATAGCCGCATGTCCCATCAGTGGGTCACGACGCACCTGGAGGATATAATCAATAAACCACTGGTGGGTCACTCCGCACCTAAAACCAGACCTACAAAAAGCACGCCACAATTAAAGGGCTCCTAAACCACTCCAAGGTTGTAACCATCTAGGGGTGCATTCTGGATTGGCAGTGTAAACAGACATTGATATTTTGAGTGTAGGCAGCAGTGTGAGTTTTCGTGAGCCTCAGTGTGAAAGACTTTCTGGGGCAGAGGCTATAAGGTAATCCTGTATGGCACATGGAATAGACAACACTGCTAAAACAACAGCCTGGAAATTCATATTTATTGCAAACTCTGATAAAATAGTTCATGCCTTCACGTACATACCAGTGAAAGCAATAAAGCTTAATTTTGGTTACAGGTCACAATGAATTCAAATAAATATAATAAGGTTGATAGATAATGAGTTCATTTGTTCTATATGTCCTATGAATTCATTCGTTCTATATGTTGTTTGAATTGATTCATTCTATATGAAGTGATGCAATAGCTGCGCCAATTGCACCAAACTGCCCCCAAAGATGCATCCTACTGCATCGTGCCTCATTTTCACTATTCTGTACCAAAGCTGCACCAAATATGTTTTCATATTTTGAGAAAGAAACTAATCTCTCGAGGTCAAAACACTCTAACGTGTGCTTATTCTCATATGCACACACCACGCTACATTGGCTGTGAGCATGCATAGATTGAAGGGGTGGTGCCATCAAATTTTGAGGCTATAGCAAGCCTCTTCTGGGTTTC
The DNA here is from genome assembly GCF_043290135.1 of Rhipicephalus microplus. Taxonomy (NCBI): domain Eukaryota; kingdom Metazoa; phylum Arthropoda; class Arachnida; order Ixodida; family Ixodidae; genus Rhipicephalus; species Rhipicephalus microplus. The sequence continues at coordinate 226,648,506 of NC_134710.1, forward strand.
CTCTGTATGCAAGCACACTCCACAAGAACGGTCAGACACAGCAAACATTTAAAACACATTTTAATTCACTTCCAAAGTGTACTTAAATTGAGGCTAAGCGCTAGTGCGTCCGACATCGATTTAGCACCGGGAAGGGCAGCGAAAGTTCTAATGACTTCACATCAGATCGTAGTGAGCAAAGGCGCATGCAGGCTTCCCTTTCACTGGGGTGGAAGGTTCATGGCAGCATCCCCCCTTCCTATTATATTAATGTATGGGGCTGACATGCCCTCGTTCACACACCTCTGGTAGGGAAGTGAGTGATATCTGCTATGTACTGTTGGCGTCAAATGAAATTCGAACAATGGCAAGCCTTCGCAATGGATTAGTGTGCACCGTCCACTTATCATCATGGACAGGCATATATGCGCAGAGCTGCCAAATAGTATGTGCATGCATCCAAAGTAAAAAAAAAAAAGTGTCAAACATACGTGAAAAAAAAAAAGTGACCGGCATTACCGCAGTGTGCACCAAGCGAAGTGTCTTGCTCGCACAGTTTTTTCCTTCGGCTGTTTCCACAAAATTCCAATCAAAAAGCCTCAACATCAGCACTGTTTTATACACTTAGGGAGCCACGCTGCATGTGCAACTTTGTTGACGTGGGCCGCAGCAACTCTTGTAAACTTGCCTAGTTCTTCATGATGACTCGTTTTTGATTGGAGCTGCTGCGCTTCACTAATCCACTCTTAAAATTGCGACTTGAGAGACCTTGGACTTTCACTTGTTCTTGGACCTCGCAATTTGTAGTGATAGCGAGATAAAAGGCCCTCGTAGGTCGTTGTGGGCAGCCGCAGTACATGGTGGCATCACTGTTGATCGAAATCTAGTATAGTTGATGTGTCACACATCTTGATTTTCTGGTCTTGTATCGAGTGAAGAAGCGAGTTCTTCCTGATCCGATAAACTCGTTAAAGTATGACAACAAAAAACTGCACTGCTTCCCTTTCATAATTGCACAGATGACGAGCCCTCAAAAAACCGTGCTGCAGCACGCGAACTGCTGTGGATGCCCGGGCATGGTGGGAGAGGTTGACAATGGTTGAAGTGACATCACATGAACACTATATATAGTTTTCCGCGATATGTGTGTCTGTGTCGTTAGCTCTTCGTTTTTGATGCCATGCGCGCAAGCGTGGTTTTACTGCGCGCACGGTGTGGCCCCCGACAATGTTCAGCTTTGTTTTCTGGTGTTTTTTTTTTATATAATGGAAAAAACCGTTTCGTCACCACCGAGGGATGTCAAATTAGGCGCTGATGGAAATTCTCCGAGAGCATGGTGATGACAGATCTTCAGAGGTCGACTCGACACGCTTTTCTGTCTTGCGCTGGGCCGAGAGTTAGCGGGCTCGTAGCTTTTGCAATTAGCCCATTAGTTCTGGCAATAACACGATGGCGCGTTGAATGCATTGCAATGAACAATTTAGCAAAAAATTGTAATGTTGAACTAACAAAGTAAGGCTGGCAGCCAACTCTTTTGGATCCGATAGCATGGACCTCCTACAAAGTGCTCGTATAAGCAAAGACGGCTGCTCCATGGAAAAGTGCTATGTCATTGTCTCTTTGCATCAAAAGCGCACCGATGTTTGTTGAGATAGCACGTTCGCCAGCGATCGCGACCGCAACTTTAAAATCAGTTCACCGTTACTACTCCAGTGACCCCACCTCCCACACAACGTTTTTTCATGCTCGCTCAAGACGGGTAGTTTCGTTACTGTTTGAGCATTCGTTGGCAGTTCTAACATGCAAGCAGATGTTATCATATGCGCCCTCCAGGCAAGAGAGATGGGCTGGCTCATTTGATTTCTGCTTCAAGAGCGCTCGTGCGCCTTTACCTGTTGTGAAAGTTACGATGCGCGGCGTCATGTTATCAATTTGGACTTGTTACGGAACATGGTGGCGACAACAAAAAGCCGCTGAGAGTGTCCATATAATTGCTATCGCTCTAATAACACAGTTTTTTACCGCTAAATTGTGTGTTTACTCTGCCTTCAGTACCCCTTCTGTACATTTTAATTTGGGCATTTATTTTCAGTACTTTTGTACCGATCCTGCGTATAATGAAATCCTCTTTGTAAACGAATTTTCTGTAGAATTTACTAATTTGGTTATGTCCAGATTTAACTGTATGTGCACTATCACTTGAACACCATTTTTCAAAGACTACACATGTGCAAGATGTGATGAACAGGCAGTCGCGCCACTCCAAGAATGTAGTCGGGCGACTGGGGTGTTAATATTTATTCTGGTAAATTTGAAAATGTTGAAAGTTTATTGTGTACGGGCCTGTTCGAACAATATGAAAGCAGAAAAAAAAAAGCGCTGTTACAGAAAGTTGCCGACCAAGTTTTCAAAGCTTCCCGTTTATGTGCTGGATTTCCCTGCAGAACAGCAACCGAATTTTTGCATGCTGTTGATTTTCCAGGCGCGATGTCAAAAGCAGTGCAAATGTAAACCACCATTACTCGACCATTGCACTTGTGCACCCTCATTTTTTTCACAATGGGAGTCGCTGCGTTCAAAATCAGAAAGTTGTTTCTATCTATTCACCCCTTTCAGAACGTAACCACTGCTAAGTTTTTCAATGACTCGGCACCGCAGCATATATCTATGGCCGCTACCGATTAGTCAGTTATGCGATTAGCGCTAGTTAGGCCTAGCCTGGGGGTTTGCAACTTGGTGTGTCGACTCGGGAAGCTTCATGGGATGAAACGCAAAAAAGATCGCAATCACAAGCTCAACCAAGGGCAGCACATATGAAACCGAATTTGGGTCTGTGGTTAGGAGAACAGCTGCAACAGCTACCCTTCATAAGCCTTTCAAGCTTGCAAGTCTGCCTAGTGGTAGAAAAGGCGGAATCCTGCATCACAAAGGCTTTACATTAGTGGAACAGTGCCTTCACTGGTGGTGAAATTTGGGTCGCACATGCGATAATCTGCATTCTGCAACGATGTAACTGTTATTTAGACAAAAAGTGAAGCATACGTGGTATAAGTGGTATAAGTGGTATGCGCATACATTGAGTTTTATGGGCGGATAAGTGGTAGTAAGAAAGCGCCACATAGCAGTTACTCTAGTGGTAATGCTATCAGTAGTCTGAGTTGTATGTGCATGGAACGTTTGTATGTTTCACTTCGTCATTTGTTACAAATTCAATTTTTTACACTCGGCAGTGAGCCTTTAGAGGTTTCAACATAGAGTTTCATACAATAATACCTAGAGGGGAATGTGGCACTAGTGTCTACGTGCGGGCTCTTTCAGCAGTGCTTGTACCCCCATGGGAACTATGGTATGTACAGGCTTCGGATCTACTTCGGATAGATTACATTCTTGAGATTCGCGACGCTTGTTTGCTGACTGTAAAACAAAGTGATATAAAGTTATGTCTTATTGAAACCTGCTTCATTTTTTTTTGCACGCAAACTTTATTGCAAAATGTTTTTGTAACTAGGCGGTAGGAGTAAAACCTGGACAAATTTAACCACCAGGGTATGCATTGCTCTGCCGTTGCGTTCCAGATTTGGCATCAAGATTTAATCAATTATTCTTGACAATATTTCAAAACAAACATTCTTGTTTTGCTTTCGAAAGTACACAATATCTATTTATGGAAATAACAGCACAGTATCAGGTGAGAAACACTTAACGTTTCGTCTGATGCGATGCAAGGTGCGTCTGTTCAAGTGGTCTGCCCCCAACGAACCCACCTCTCGTTTTGTTGTGAAATTGAGTCGGAATTGTGTGGCAGTGCGTCTATATTGTGTCGCCGTCATTTTGCAGTTAACTTCAAGTTAATTTCAATGAATTTTGGCAAGACGCACTAACAACAAACGTGAACTCGATGTATTATCCTGCACTGGCATGGGACGCTATATCTATGCACAGCGGTGAGTGGAAAGACGCTTCGTTTAAACTGTCAAACAGGACTTATACAGCTTCAGCGTTGCAGTAAGTTGAGAGGCCTGCCAGTTTTCAGCCTCTTTGAACAACAAAGGCGCAGCTTGAGTCCTTTGCGCCCACCCTACTCTACGTGAAGAACGAAACTGAAACTGTAGAAAAAGATCCGTAGACAGTTCACTGGCTAACCCGATCCAATCCGAAGCCTGTACTTCCTATAATTCCCACCAGGGTACACAATCGCAGCGCCAGGTTCCTCTCTAGGTATCATTGTATGGAACTCCATGGTTTCAAAATACTCTATTCCTGCTTTAAATGCACTTTTGGTTGCTCCAAAAGCCTTTTTTTTCCTGCATCAAAATGCACCTTGGCTGCTCCAAAAGCATGATGGTTCAGCGAACTGGGAGCGCGGGGGTAAACACAGACACAAAGCAAAGAAGAGGCACACAGCATGAGCGCTCATGCTGTGTGCCTCTTCTTTGCTTTGTGTCTGTGTTTACCCCCGCGCTCCCAGTTCGCTGAACCATCATGAATTACCAACTAGCCCACCTTTCCATTCTATTGCTCCAAAAGCCTCTTTTTCCAGGCCAATACATGCTTTTGGCTGCCCCAAAAATCTGCTCCAAAATGGCTTCAGCCAATCACGTCGCTGTATATGTCAAGAATAAGTGAAGGGTTAAATGAAATCTAGCTACAAATAATTACAAATAGGAATGTGTGCAATAACCTAATATCTCTTGACTAGATGCCTTTGTTGTGGCATATGAGCCGAAGTATTGCTATCTCATTCATTCAGAATATTTTTGGGGTCGTAGTAATAATAATGTTATTTTTGCAATTTCATTAGTGGAAATATGGGGCAGTTAACTCCGTTTCTTTTTTGTCAGTAAAAGTGAATTTCCTGCAAGTAGACATCTTGTCTCTTATGAATGCTTTAGACAAGCATTGAGAAGCTTGTATTGGAGTCCAAGAAGCCTATAGTGAAAGCATTTTTCCAGCGTTATCTGATGCGTCAGCCTCTCCTGTGCATTGCTTGGAAGATGTCACTCGCTTTCAGAGTCTGGAAACTGATGTGATGGTCGGTGATGCTGTTAATATATAGCTTTGAAATGTAAAACATTTGTTTTAGAAAAAGTTCATAGCTTCCATTTTGGTGGGCTGTTTGAACCATGGCCTCCTCTTTAAACTTACGACCTGCTCACCGGCACCACCTCTACGGAGGCATATGGGCCTAATAATTAGCACGTAGGGACCAGAGATGCCGCCAGGTGCCGCGACGACTTACCCTCATAGCAGGCAACGTACGAACGTCGTGGTGCACTCGTGCGTGCACGTTCCTTTCATTGTTTCACCAGTTTCTAACACGTGGATTAATCAATTCACAGATTAAACGTCTCGAAGCAACATTCTAGCTGTGAGAAGCACCGTGGTGGCTGACTCCAAGATCTCCACTACTCAATCTCAATCTCTGCGCGAGTGCCTTAACACGCAAAAGAAAGCAATATTCATCACATAACCAGGAGAACATAGGCTTTATTTCTTACTTCATCTTGTGCGGCAGCACCCCACTTCATTGCCTAGCAGCTGTGGAAATAATTCATCTGTAGGAGAGACGGTGCAATATATCTTGTAATAAGTTCAAATCTGAAACGGAGTATCTATGATAAAAAAAAACAAAAAAAACTAGGTGTGTTACTAATGAGGCATGCGATGGCCCGTGTAAGTTTCTGTGTAAGTTTTCATAACCCACCCATCACCCTTCAAGCATATCTTTGTCATAATGTCCACGGTTAATGATGATAAAGAAAAGTTGTGCAGTCAATTGTCTGGGCTCTTTTGAGTTTAGTGAACGACCGACTGATGGAAGCGTGTGACAAAACCGGCAGATTACAGCAACGTTGTCACAGCGATTTCTCACACCTACAAATATTACAGTTTATTTCTGTTATGGCCACTGTTGGATCGTCACTGTCACGTGTCTCACACCGGCGATATGCGACCATGGTTTTATCACTGGAGCACTGACATATAAACCATACGAGGCGATTGCTGTTGCACGCCTGATTTCTCCAATGAGAATAATGTTTTCTGGAAACTCGAGTATCATATTATGGTCTAAATCATGCGTTCTTACCAGCTAATTAAATCATTTGGTAGGTTCTTGTTCTATTCCAGGAGCTTTTAGAACTAACCTAGATGGCACATTGCACCAATAATTAATGCACTATTCCTGATGCTGCCCATGGCTTAAGCTACCAAATATTTTGCTCACATCATTCGTGTCATGTGATTTGATACACTGATGGACGCACACTGAAAGCCTCTGTGGCATGCAGGGTGCCTAGGCAGAAATTTTTTTCAGGAGGGGGGATGGATTTAAGAGGGGCAGCTCTGTGATCTGAAGTGGGGCCAGACAGGCAAATTGTCATCTTGCGTTCCATTTGTCATGGCAAAAAAACAAAATGAAAATTTGGAGTTAAGGGAGGGGCATGGGCCTAGTGTGGCACACCCTGGCTATGTCACTGCATAGTGGCAATAATTCACTCTGCATGCACCCTTAGATCTCTGACTGCCACTGACGTGCATAAATTACTTGCTACAGTGACAAAAATCAGAATTTTCATATTAATTTAACTCACAAAACAATTTTAGGTGGCTGTATATTCACACTTTACAATGGCAATTGAAACGAAATATAAGTAAGCCCGTGGTTATATGTTTTATTTTCAGAATCAATGGTACGCGGAAGCACTTCAGCTGTTAATAATGCAGTCCTACGTTGCTTTTGAAGCAATGTTTGGGTGCTAATCAATACAGGAAAATATAATCTGCAACGAAAATGCTGTTACTTGTGAGAGAGAGATCGCACAAAAGCAATATCCACAATAATCTCGTGAAAAAGATGAGCAGTATAATCAAGGGCGTAAAGGAATATCTAGATGCGTCAACTACCTAGCACCACTCTTTACCAAGAGCCGATCAGCATCCCATCTAAAGTAACTACTGACAGAACTAAAATTCAGCCCCACTCAATTAGCAAAACACTGCCCTGGAATCCAGTAAACACCGTTTCTGCGATCGGGCAGAATCTTTCAGATAACGAACTTGCCAACATTATCAATACTGGCGTGTAATATCCGGTGACATGACGACTGGTGACAAGCGCTAACCTTCAAAAGTAAAAAAAAAGAAACGAATACGCGCGCACGCATCTGCAGAAAAGCGGTTTCACAGCTGCAGCGGTGGGGGTAAGTTGTGCGCCATGGTAACAGAATAGAAAGTTGGGGGAGTTGGTGTATATTAATATTAAAGGAAAGTGGCGCACAAAAAGACGGAGACAAAGAAGAGAACCACACACAGCGCTGCACTCACAACTGAAAGTTTAATCCGAGCAACAAGAATTTAAAAAGTAAAAGCCGCGCATGACAAGTGAGGTACAACGAGATTAAAGGATACGCTCATCAATAAAAGTGAACTCTTTTTTGTGCAATGTAACCGAGGTCTGGCTTACGCAAGCATCACGTGACTTGTTGATATGATAGGCTTCAGACACCTCACGGGTGAATTGATCGTGGTGCTTAAAAATAATAACAGTGTTAGACAGATCAGGTGTGCACCCACACGTGGCACAATGCAAAGCCAAATGAGAAGGCGTGCCGTTATGCAAAGAGAGATAGTGCTCCCGCACCCTTTTATTAACACAGCGGCCCGTCTGTCCCACATAATGAAGCCCACAAGATAAAGGAATGCGGTACACCACCCCCACAGCACAAGGCACATACTTATTTCTATGGTTTACGGCACATTTCTTTACATCTGGCTTGTCCTTCTTGTCTAGCTGATTTGACACCAATGCACATATCTTTCCCAATTTATTGGGTGCCCTAAAAACCACATCAACTCCGTAGCGGGAACCAACATTTTTTAACCCATGTGCCAGTTTATGCATATAAGGAATTGCTGCGAACTTCATTTTTTTCCGATTGATTTTCCTAGCTGCACGTCCTTTTAAACCACCAATTAACTTATCGCAAACAGCCATAATTATGTTAGGGGGGAATCCTGCTTCCTCTAGTCTTGCAACTTGCTTAGCAAAACCCGAACCCAACACATGCCTGCACGATTTTTCTAGAGCGGATTTAAGACAGGTGAAAGCGATGCCCCTCTTTACCACCTTTGAGTGGGCTGATCCAAAATTAAGAATTGGTTTCACTGATCGTGGCTCAAAACACCAGCAAATATGGGAACTCTGAAACCAAAGTTTAAGATCGAGAAATTGTAGACAGTCGGATTCTGGAACCTCCGATGTGAAGGACAAACCCATGCCTTCTGTCCTGAACACCTTCAACACATTGGAAACAATATCCGGGAACGTGGCATCCTTTATAACAACTAAAAAATCGTCCACATATCGGAAAATACGCATCACAGTTCCGCTTAGGATTAAAAAATGTTGGTTCCCGCTACGGAGTTGATGTGGTTTTTAGGGCACCCAATAAATTGGGAAAGATATGTGCATTGGTGTCAAATCAGCTAGACAAGAAGGACAAGCCAGATGTAAAGAAATGTGCCGTAAACCATAGAAATAAGTATGTGCCTTGTGCTGTGGGGGTGGTGTACCGCATTCCTTTATCTTGTGGTCTTCATTATGTGGGACAGACGGGCCGCTGTGGTAATAAAAGGTTGCGGGAGCACTATCTCTCTTTGCATAACGACACGCCTTCTTATTTGGCTTCGCATTGTGCCACGTGTGGGTGCACACCTGATCTGTCTAACACTGTTATTATTTTTAAGCACCACGATCAATTCACCCGTGAGGTGTCTGAAGCCTATCATATCAACAAGTCACGTGATGCTTGCGTAAGCCAGACCTCGGTTACATTGCACAAAAAAGAGTTCACTTTTATTGATGAGCATATCCTTTAATCTCGTTGTACCTCACTTGTCATGCGCGGCTTTTACTTTTTAAATTCTTGTTGCTCGGATTAAACTTTCCGTTGTGAGTGCAGCGCTGTGTGTGGTTCTCTTCTTTGTCTCCGTCTTTTTGTGCGCCGCTTTCCTTTAAATGTGCGCCATGGCGTGCTGTGGCACTTTAGAGAACTAAACAAAAAATAAATAAGCAAAAGCAAATATGGCGACACAGGGAGCAGCGGCATGAGCAGGTCGTAAAGTTATAGAGGAGGTCGTGGTTTGATTTTAAATTACTTTTCTCAATCCTCCATGGAGTTTTCTCTCAACTTATCATGCATGAAGTAATATTGCAAAACGAGCTAGTTGGTATGAGTGCATCGTTCAGTGTGTGCTAAAAATAAGTTACAATGTTATCATGCATGGGTACAAAGTTATAAAGTTTTAGTGTCCAATTGGAAATGATTGTTCTATCACTGGTATTGAACATTTTTGTAGCGTAACTGTCTTTTTACAATATACTGTTTTCCTCAATGTTGTTACATAATGACCTGTGACTTTCAGAGTATCGGGAAGTTGCTTCTGACAACATCAGCACAAGTGAAGAGAATTCACCTGTGGACACTCCTGCTGCTTCACCCAAGATGCGCCATTCTAAACGATCTGACCTGATTCGTATTTCAAATGATGATGTCCCCAGTTCAGCTACATCCACCCTGACCCGGCAGAAACAGTCCTGCGTCAGGTGAGCATTCATTTAAAGGTTGTCGCAGTCTGTATCTTTTTTACCAATATTATGCACCATCACGGATGGCACAATTTAAAGAGAGTCTGAAAATTTTTAATTCAGGTGTGTTAGTTGTAATGTAGAAAGCAGGTAGGTATGCATGCGGTCAGTTACATGCTGATCTTTAGATGCCCACAATTTTTGCTGACTTAATCACACTATTTCACAGAGAAAGTTGTGGCTGTCACGTTTGACTTGTGATGTATTACTCAGCTTATAAAGCACTTGACCTGTTGCAAATATCAATCCCACAGGCAAACCTTTCCTTGCAACTTCACTTTTGGTACAGAGTAAGTGGTCTTTGTCAGCTTCATAAAAAGTGCACTTTTGTAATTGGAAGTGAATATTTTTTTTTAACTGAATATTTAAATATTGGGATTTTATAAGTCTGGCTGAAGGTGAGCATTATATGCAATGATAAATTTGAACATGATGACAATACATTTTTTTGTTTCACTTACTACGCTTGATGGAAATTGTAAGCCTGCTATACTTTGTTTCTGTTTGCAATTTTCATGGTTTGAGTACTTTTGATCTTGAATTACTGCCAGCTTTTCTCTTCAAGTGTACCTTCGAAAATCGAAGTGGTATGTAATTGTGAGAATTACAGTAAAACCTTGCTAATTAGAAATCATTGGGACTCTGAGAAATCTTTGATTTATGCAGGTTTTCGAATCTACAGGACATACAAAAAGTTGGATGCAAGGAACTTGAAATTATTCAAAGTAAATCAGGGCTGGTTGTTTGCTGTGCTGGCTAGTTCGGAGCTCCGAGGGTCATGTTTTTTCACCAATACAAGGTCTAAGTTTTGCCACAAAAAAGGGGGAACGTCGAGCCTCGCTGCTGCAATTGGAAAAAACAAAAACAAAAAAAGAATAAAAGACATCTTCACTGCAACACAGCATTGATACGCAGGCAGCGTGTCACCTGCGTCTGGCTGCACGAGCACGTCATGATGTGACTATTCACCCATTCTTTCCAGTAAAATAAAGAATTTAATAATACACAGTATGACAAAATCACGATATGTTTTGACTGGGAATCATTATTATTGAACCTTTCGAACCGAGTTTCCGAAGTAGGCGTAGAAGCCAAGAACTCTGCCAGCAGTGCAAGTACGCAAATTGCTGGAGCAACCGGTACTCGGAGGTTCGCATACATTGCGAATTCTGCCAGACTGTCCTTTCTTAGTTTTTTATATTCTCAGAAAGAACGAGTAAATCATGACGTGCTGATGTTGCGGGAAACATGCGACATGCTGCCCGCATGTCACCGCTCTGTGTTGTAGTGAATGAAGCCCGTCTGTTTTTCGCAAGCGCACGTTTCAGCAAATACGAGACCTTTTTTTTACAATTTTATTTTTCGTGTTGGAAGTATCGAGGCTCTGGTACTTCAGCTGCCACTCAGTAGTACATACCTGCCAACTCTCCCGGATTTCGACCTAATCTCCCGATTGTATGATTGCCATCTAGATTCTCCCGAAAAGTGACTGCCACAGTGGATGCGTTTTTTTTTTTTTCTTTCTTTTTTTAATCACATACCTATGTCAGCTTTGTTGCGACAGTTGTGGCACTGCAGAAGAGCACTCGCCAACTACACTTCTGTAGTTCATTGTGACCATACCGCAGAGTACCGCTAGGTATATTCGGGCACTATAGCACTGCGCATCTGAGCGAAGGTCGAGACACGCTCGCCACTGTACCAAAAGAAGGCAAGGAAAAAGGTACTACAACTTTTTCATCTGTGTGCCTTGGCCCCCGCAATTTGTCCACTAGACCTACGCGAACTGCCCAGGTGTCAGTTGTGTTTGTTACGTTGTTGGGTTGGGAGGGGGGGGGGGGGGGGCGGTATGTGTTCACCCAAGTTCAGTTGGAAGGGTGATGCCGGTGGCAAAGGTAAAGAAGAAGTACTCGGCTGAGTTTTCGTGGTTTGTCACTTCGTAGGAATGTGGTAAGTACTGATTTTGTACCATGTTTTGCACGGTGGCAAAATGTCATAAACGTGCACATCGCTTCACAGAAGCATCGAAACAAAGTGTTTTCTTTTTGCCCCACAATAAATGCATGTGGAAACGCAGGAAAGCATCGGAAGTTTTTTCAAAAGAGGTGCGAAAAAAGTGCGATGCGTGTAGAATATTCTCAGGATTTCTTGTGGAACACAACTTGCCGCTAAGTGTAGGGATCATTCAGGACAGTTGCTTCGGAAAATGTTCCTTGAACGTCAAGGATGCCAAGCGGTGTGGGTGCAGATCGTACAAAAACAAACCGCCATCGTCGAGAAAATGCCTGCACACTATGGTGGAAGCTCCGAAACGCTGTGTTTTCACAATCACAGTGTATAGAAGCAATGACAACGCGTTGCAAATGTCTTCTCAGACTTCATAATTTCTGATATGCAAAAATAAAAAAAAACACCTTCCCCTGCGCTTCGCACCGTGCCCGCTGCAGTCTCTCGAATTTTCGTGCTGCGTTGGCAGATGTAGTAGTATCGCTAAAGTACATTGCCTTGTGGCTCTTAAGGGCTGTCATTGCCGTGGTTTTGCGGCAAAATTGGGATCGGGAATTGGTACTCTGCACCCAAAGTTTTCGAATTAACCGTGTTGGTGCTGACCCCAACTTCACATTAACCGCTCAAACTTACATTAAAAAATACGGGACTACTGAGATACTTCAAATTAAGTGGGATTTCGAAATTACTGAGTTCAAATTAATGAGGTTTTACTATATTTATAGCAAGCAATTTTTTTTTTACTAGGCATTGTGCAGACTGGGTGGAACATTTTCTAGCTGGGTTAAACACTCCGCTAAATGAAAACAGGTACAGTGTAGACCACTTATAACGTAACCGCTTATGGTGCAGAACCGCTTAAAATGCGGTCTTTTTCTACTTCCGTTTACCCTCCCATTCGCTCGGAGGATTTCAAGCTGGACGGTTGTGCCCTCGCGATCTCCGACTTCAGCGTAGCTCCCGCCGACTGGTTCGCCCTCCGCGGTCTCCTGATGCCGTGCAGCTCTCGCATTGTGGCACCCCGCCCTTGGACTGCTTCGACCGGATCCCCACTTTCCTATCTCCTTCTTTTTTCCTCTCGTTGGCTGGCGGCTTCTTCTCCGTCTATTTTCCTTCTATTCTTTTTATCCCTCCTTCCTTCTCCCTATATCTTTTATTCCCCATATCCCATTCCTCTGCTGACCTGTTGAGGTGTCCTCGTAAGGAGAGACAGTTACGGGTCGGCACCTTCCTTTTCTTTTCTTCTGATATAACCACTTATATATTTACCCTCCCATCGAATCCCATGTATACGCATACTGCTTATTGTGCAGTCCCCCAAGATGAAAGACCTGTTATAATGCGGTTGCCGGAAATTGTTTGTGACGAATACGGTAGCGAGTAGCGCTGGGTGCGTCATTGGGAGCGAACGACGAGGTCATTATGGAGGAGGAGGGGACACGGAGTGAACGAACGAAGGGCGGAGGGAAGAAAAAGAAAAAAAAAAGACTGCGGGACACTGCTGAGTAAGGGAGAATGGTTGCCTCGGTGAATGACAAGCCTTTGCACCGGCGCCGACGTAGCTACAGCGTACTACGTCGCTAGCAGGGCTTCGCCCTCACGCTGCTCGGCGTGGCACGTGCGATCTCGTCCTTATCAACTACATTCGCTTAACAGTTTTCTATCGGGGTAAAAGTTGTCGTTATCGCGCTTGCAACAAATATCGCGTTTGCTTCCTCTTCCGTAAAATGAAAAACTTTTACGGTTTTATGACGCGAGCTTTCACTTTTGCTGCCAGTGCGCTGTTGTACGTAAGCTTGGCGAATTGTCGACCGTCGTTGTTGATCCTCCCCGCCACGAACGCGAACTTCGTGTCACGCATGTGGCTCTTGGTTCACTGCTAGCGGGATCTTTTTGATGCCGAATGCTCATGTTTTGGACCAGCTTTCCGCTACAATATACCAATGGCAAGCTAGGCCTAATCGGTGTTTGTTGCGCTTCGATCGGTAGCGGTCGCGTGAATCTAAGTTGCGGTTTGGTACTGAGTCAACAAAACTCTTCGCTGTGGCCGCACGTGGCGGGAAGGGATACATATCGTTAGATTAAATCAAGGGTGGCACGTGTAGCGCTCAAATAGTGGTTCGGGATTCGATTGCGATGTCTTAAATAAGGTGCGTGCCCGTGAAATCGAATGGTTGGCGTTTTTCGAGTCAAATTCCGGACGTGATTCGACATAGTTTCTCTTCGTAATGCGCATAATCAAGGTGGTCTGGTAGTCAGTCGGAGAATTTCCGTGATGGTGCTTTCATTTGTTAGACCCCCCTCGCCCTTTCGCGTTCATTTCATTGGAAACGTGTGTCTTTGTACGTTGGAATTCTTTTAACATTCAGAAGTTTAAATGTTAGCAAGCACACATGGCACGTTTCGATTCGCGGACACGCGAAGCTGCATGCTCAACATGTTTTGCATAAGTGTGGCTTTTGAAAAAGGTTGTTTTGGTTATAGTGCGGTACTGCTTATAGTGCGGATATTCGGGACTCCCGCGACTTACGTTATAAGCTATCTATACTGTATTAGAATATTGTCTTTTTGAAAAATGAATAAATGTGAAAGTTAAAGTAACGTTTTTTTCCTATATTTTCAAAAACAGAATATGCTCACACTTATTTTAAAAAAGTGGCAAGTAATGAAGGCATTTACTGAAGTCTTCACCGAAACCTGAAATTTGGGCATTTTTTTGATGTCAGCCAGCTGGTGTAGACTAGTCGGTTGTGAGAAATGTTTGTGTTCGTCCTAAGTTTTACGACGAAAGCTGTTATGAGATCACAACAAGGGTCAATTCTGGCGCCATGGTTGTTCTCCATCGGTGGCCGTAAGAAATATAGCATGAAATGAGAGAAATACATAAAAAATGCTGAGGACAGAATGGAAATTGAACCCCCAGTACTATACCACAGAGTTACATGAATGCTTGAAACTCCATTGCAAACTGACCCTGTGCAGGTTTCATGTCAGGTAAGATATAGCGTTAACATGTGCGATAGAGCGTTTTAGAACTCTGAAGTAACAACCAGTTGCGACACCACTCTTTATGCAACCAGTTGCATAAAGAGTGGGTCGTTGAATGCGTCAACTCATTACAAAAGCCGCAGGCATAATTCTTCATCAGGCACTTCATCTAATGCCTTTCAAGTGTGTAGTGTGTACCATGCTTTTCCAAAGATTGTCGAATAATGGTGGGCAGACGCTTCCCCATTGCACAAAATTTTTTATTATTTATGGCGTAATAGATACCATGCATATGTGCTTCTAATAGTTGCTTCAAGAGCATTTGAAAAAGGCTCTAGGAAGGCCTCTTTTCCAGCTTTTCACTGTAACTGTGCTGTTCATTCCACGCAGGCCTGGCAGTTTTTGTCACCTATGTTGGAAACTGATTGTCAGTGGCTGGATACTCTTACAACTGCATTTTTAATGTTAGTAGTGGTTTTTGGTTATAGCTTTATTTATTTTGGATATAAATGCCTATATATTTGCATGTAGTGTAGCTTACCAAGTTAGCTGCACTTTGAGGTTGCTGCTTGTGTACACTCCAACCACTATATAATGAACCCAGATATAACGAAAAATTGGTTATAACAGTGGTGGTGCAACTGCGTCATTTTGCTGCAATTTCATCCATACCCCTGCGCATAGCTGCGCACATTCGAGTACAGCTTGCACCATACTGCGCCCAAGTTTACTACTACGCCTGTTTAAGGCCCGAAATTCTTCGTTGCAACAAACACTACTATAATGACACCGATGCTTCTTGATCCATATCAGTGAGGCATTTTTTTTTTCATTATATTCAGCCTAACAAGAGTCTGTGCATCACCACATGTGCCTCTGTTGTTGAACGTTTAGCACACCGTCAATAGTCTTTTTTGTTAGGGAACTGGCAACAACACGTAGAAAAGTGACTTTAATGTTTCTGAGTCACTTCGCGTAACATAATGTAGACACCGCAGCCAAGCAGCAACTGCTATCGGTACTGCACAATGTAAACATCTTCATGCAAATAAAGATTCGACCGTGCAGGAGTTCGATATATTGAATAAATTAGATACCTTTAATCATGGTGCGCAACATCGATCGGTGTGCCCCGTAAAGCTAAGCCTGAAGGCCCTCATATAGTGTGTTTGACACGATATGGTGCAACTGCTGCTCGTACATGTCCCAGGGCTCATCGCACGTCTTGATTTCGATCTTGAAGCCGTCATTATGTGCTCGCAAGCCAGCTCATGTAGAACTTAGCCATGCAGTCGGCCACAAATAACGAGAACAAGTACTTTCATGCATCGTAATTGCCGTTAGATCAAACTGTTGTCGTTGACAAAAAAAAGCAGCATGCAAATCACGATTCTTTACCAGGTCACCTTTTATTTGTGAATCCCACTTTGACAAGCATTCAGTGGCGCTGCTGTAGGGATTTTTCCCTGTTCACGGGCTACCTAATGAGCTGTGTGGTGTCTTGTGGTGGCAGGAAAACTTTTCAGTCTAGTCACATTAATTATCAGCATTTGCCGAACCCTAACACGTCATTCTTCGACCCAGTCTTAGCACCCCTGTTTTGGCGGATTCAAGGAGTTGTGATTGTGGGGAAGAAGGGAGGTTCAGCTGTTCACACCGTGCCCCTTCCCCAGACCCCCCCCCCCCCCCAAAAAAAAAAAAGACACTATTTTCGTTTAACTAGTCGGTCGTCGTCGGTCATCAGGTATATATTCTCGGGAAGTCATAATTGTTGCCCAACATGTGTGGCTTGCACGAGGATGCATTCCCAGCAATCGCTCGTTGGCTGGATAAAAATTTGTGAACAAGGGGTGTTGCTAAAGCCAACGTAGTCACAATTGGACCTGTCTTCTGCAAGGCTGCCTTGAAAAAAAAGCTTCCCTCTGCCTGCCCTTCCCCCCCCCCCTCTTTTTTTATCCAGATTGATCTCTGACTTCAGCTCGGTAGCAGTTCATTTTGTACCAGTTTTATTTTCTAGAAGACTTTTTTTTTAATATTTGAAAAACTGGAAGTGCTTAATCCAAAGTCGTTAACAGTGAAAGAGAATGCCACTCATTGCTCACGCCTCTAAAAATTATTGAGTACAATAGAGCTGATCTATAGTGAGTTGTGGTAGTTATTGATCTCACTACAGTTGACAGCCAATTTCCCGGACCCTCAAGAGACTACGAAGTCCAGCATTCTTGAAAAATGAATGCATGTGAAGAAGAGGGTTACCGCAGGAGTACAAGATTCATTGCCACAATTTAGCGAATGCGTCATTTAGGTGGCTCTGAAGAGCTGTTCATTTAAAAAAGAAAAAAAATTCTATCTCGTCGGTGCTACCTCATCGGTAAACATTTTGACCCAAAAAAAGTTATTTATTTTGCACAGCATTCTGCTTGGCCATGATGATGTCTGCGTCAATTTCAGCTAACATCATGCTGTCACTGTACACCGATAATTGTGTGATCGGTTCTCGCGTCAACTCCGAGCTCGTTGGCTGTGTAGCGCTGCCTTTTTGATCTCGGCTCAGTGTCGGAGTCATTGGAATCCTCCTCAACTTGACAAATTATTTCGTCATCGGTCAATTCTGCACGCAGCTCGAGGACTTTTCCAGCGTCGGAAAGGCCTTCAAATGTTATCTTGACTGGAATTGAAACGCCGGCAGCGCGCAGATAGTTGCAGGTAACGTGCGTCACACACGCTGTCCACTCGAGGCAAGACTGCTGTCTCAGTGAACTCGCTTAGCGAAAAACACAGCACCTAACAGCTGGAAACTCGATGGATCCTGAAGGTTGGGAAACATGAACGCTGAAGATAGCGCACAGCTGCACACAATCTATGCCAGAGCTGACAAAACAACATGTGAACGAACACAGTGAGGTTTGACCACAGATTTGACAAAGCTACAGCTGGCAACGGATTGGCATGCACTAAATTGAGGCAGTTGTGGTTTCCAGGGTACGGCAGCCGCGTTGTGGTGCTGCTGGTCACACCTATGATGCGATTGTGGTGCATTCGAGGGTGCGTAAACGACCAAAATGGCAACGTTGATGGTGACTTCGAGTCTGTGGTTTGCAGTAAAATTTCCGGAAAATCAGATGGCGAAGGCTATATGGCGAAGGCTATAAGCATCCGAAATTTCAAAAAATACATTGACAATATGGGAAACTTGACGGTGCTGCAGATAGTATGGGAAATCAGGCATGTCATGGAATTTCGGGGGGTCTGGGAAATCACACGTCGACTGTATCTACGCAGGTGATTTCAAACAATATGCTCTCATTTATGAGTTTTGTTTGCCTTCTTTCTTTGATTGCCAGGTTGCTGGTTCTCTGGGTAGGATTTTTTTTTCTTCGATTGACCGTATGACGCTCGTCATTCGTAGAAATCATGTGTGCACACACGCTTGCCTTGTCGCTAATTGTTCCCTTCAATTCATATATTGTGCAGTACAGCGAAACAAGACTGTGACACTGTTTCATGCTAAGAGCTTGATTAATGGGAGCTCTCTACATCTCGGTCTTGACTTCTTGGTTATGTTGCTGCAGTATGTCTCTTTTGTCTGCTCTAAAACACAGCTCCTCCTGCTGCAAATCTGCTCAGACTCTTTCCCAGCTTCTGAAATTGCTCCTAAATCCTAAACTGGCTGGACCACCACTGTTATAACGAAGTAAATGAAAAATAAGTCTTGCGATAGACATAGTGTTAATAATAAACCTTTATATTGAATTTTTGGATATAACAAACTTATTTTTGTGTAAAACGCAAGTGTGTTATTATAAGGTTTGAGTGTATATGCATATTTAATGCTATGTCGATGAAGTGGGGTATTCCACGAGAGATCAACATGGGTCGAAAAGTTGATATTTTAGATTTGATTGTTTATTTTATATTTTGTGCACATACCACCCAGTAGCCCGAAAGTGCACCTCGTTTTTTTATTAACTGCATGTACCGACTGCCTTAGAGTGTGTCATTATGTCTTGCTCCTCCGGCATTAAATCTGAGCGAAGGCCACCAGAAATGCACCTTTACAGAAATTTATTCCTCAGTGTGCTAATCTGCTTCTCCTGTGTGAGTATAGTCCTGTTCAAACGGCCCAGAGGCTCAAGCCCACTTTTTTTAGCCCGATTTGCATGAGTTTATCGCCTGAGTGCATGCTCGAAAGTCTGGAAATTCTACTCGTAATATTGTGGCTGAAAATAAAATAATGCAATATGTTTTTTAATATTCTTTTTCTATCATCTGTGAGGAACGTTTTTATGAGATTTTAAGAAGAGTCTAAGACGGGGTTTTTTAAATATTGATTTTTTATAGACTACTGTCGACGAATTTGAAAGTTTGAGGCCATTTATAAAATTATGTTTGAGGCACATCCACAGTATTGACTGGCAATATTATAAAGATTATATTGTAAGAGGTCACCAAGTTATAAAACACTAGCTAGTATAGCTTAAGAGGAAAAAAAAATCTCAAATGAAGCAACTTTTAAAAAATGTCACCTGTTCAGATATTTTTCTGAAACTCTTTGCTTCAGCATACAAGCCTCAAACAATGCTGCTTCACTCTTTACTTGTACATTTACTAGAAAAAAAATCATCTCTATAAAGCTAATATTTGTGTTTTTATATCGTTACTTTCAAAAATGACGAGATGAAATTGGTCCCTCTGTACAAAGTAAGTTCAATGTTTTTTTTTTGTTTTTATTTTCACCTAAACAACGCGCTTTATAAAAGAACTAGGTGCACTTTCGGGCTACTGGGTGGTATGTGCACAAAATATAATATAAACAATCAAATGTAAAATATCAACTTTTCGACCCATGTCAACTTTTCGTGGAATCACCAGGTGTAAAACGCACGTTGGCAGTGCCAGAAACCGCCGCTGTATACTAAGCATGGGGGCTGCCATTGCTCGATAGTGATGGCAATGAGACAGCCCTGCTTTTTTCACTGGCTTGCTTCAGAGCCGCAATGACAATCCGAAGCTGAAGCTCAGTTAGTTTCCTGCATGCAGATGCTGGGAGCATTCACGGAACGATGCCTTTTTGGATGCCAATGCTTTTGGATCTTTTCGCGCTTGGTCAGTGTGGTCACTGGTCAGAGCAGCTGTTCGTCCGCAATCGACAAAATCGGCGAATAGTGACTCTTGGATGATAAGAATAGCGTAGCATAAGGTGTAAGCCACCGCTCCAAGATACCATGCCTACATCTCGGTATTATCTGATACACTTTGACGGCGGACAGCTACTGGTGTTAGTGTGTTAGTGCAACTGTCAGGTTCCTTCATGAAATCCATTGTGGCCATTGGTTCAGTGTGCTTTCACCGTGGTGTTGCTATCCATGGGTGAGAATGGGCTCGGGACGGTGCTGAGAAAGAAAAGAAAGTAGCCAACACTTTTTGAGTTAGTTTTGAGGAATAAAATTTCTTTTTTTGCTAACCATGTCAGCTCTATTTTTATTACGATATCTCTACAACGAAATTTTCACTTCAGTGAAATTTTTTCTGTGCCCCATCAGTTTCATTGTAGCAGGGTTCAACTGTATAAAATAATAGATGATTTTTTTTTAATGTTACAAACAGGTTTTTCTCATGTGCTGCTTGAACTCGAAAATTTGGAAAGAAACCCAAATTAAACGATAGGGAAACTAAAGACATAGCCTATGGTAAAGATTTATTTAGTGGCAAAAACTGCATTATTTTTCTGTATTGCTTGTTTGTGAAGGATTGCAATACTGAAGTTGTGTAGTACATCAGTATGACACAACTTTATTGTCATCTAGTTGTCATCTCCGAAATGGGCACTAGCAACACAGCGGCACGTTGTCGGTGCCCATCGTGGAGGTCACGGTCTTGCAAAAAACGCACAACTACAAAGCGTGGGACGGCTAAGGACATGACAAGTGTATGTGCCAGAATTCATCGCTTTCACCAGCGCCTAATCTCACATGACCTCGGTAGTGAAATGTCAAATCGGTGGTCCCTTGGTTGTGGGCAACGATATTCATATATCGAGGGTGTCTCCTGCTGTTTATTTTATAGAGGTCACAAATACATGTGCTTGCATGGAGTGATGGCAGAAAATATAAATATTTCGTAATACGAAGGTTCATTATAGGCTGGTTTAAGTGTAGTGCATATTGTTGTATCGTCAGAATGTTTCAGAAAACATAACACAGAATTAAACATTATGCCTCTCCGTCACAGAAACACAACGCCGAATTCATACACACTGATGAATAGGGCACTTCAATTGTGATGCCAGAAACATGGGAGTCTGGTAAACTCACATATTTTAAAAGGTCACTAAAAAGAAAGCTGTTGTGTCCAGTATTAGTAAATTACCTTTTATAGGGATGGCCAAATAGTAAATTTGTTATTTAAAGCAAATTTGAAAATATAGTGATTGGTTCAAAGAGTTTGGAACGTGATAGTGTTTGAAAAAATAAAATAATAATAATAATAATAATAATAATAATAATAATAATAATAATAATAATAATAATAATAGTAATAATAATAATATAAAATAAATGTACCTTAGTATTCTAATAAAGTTTCAGTAATGGGTGTAGGTGTCATACTTTTGTGATAGTCATTAAGCAAGAATGTGAACTTTTGTACATTATAACGGTATTGCAGTTTGTTACATTCAAACATAAAAAAAAAATTCGGTTTCTGTGTGGTATTTTGATGCGACTCAATGTGCTGTTTTAAGTAATTCGTTTATTTGAATAGCAGGAGTAGGAATAGGAGCTTTGCCATATCTAATATCACTGCAAACTTGTGTGCAGCAAAAATATTTTAGACCCTTTGGAGCCAATTCTTTAAAAGGAGCTATCATAAACATTGCGACAAATAACCCAAAAGAAAATTTAAAAAAAAAATGAGATAACCAATTGAGCTGCTCCATATGTGAAGTGTTTTATAATTATCAGCTGCTCTTAACTTATAATATGAAGAATCAAAAATGTGCTCTTTTTCATTAATTAACCACTTTTCTGCTGATTGCTCTAAACACTCGTCTAGCAGTTCAAGCCCATAATTGAACCAGGGATCTTTTTCATGGTCACCGTTTATGTTGAAGCTTTAAAGGGCCACTCACCAGGTTTGACAATTTTGAGCTGACAAGCGCACTGCGTAGACCAGGCGTTCATGATCACGTCTGCCAAAATTTGCAATGCTACGCGCCGCTGAAATGGGTCAAATTTCCAGATGAACACTGCTCCCCCTCCCTTTTGCCGGGGCGCGCCCAGAGAATGAGGCCATGACGTGTGCGTATGAATGGCCCTACGTACACGGCAATGCAGTGATGTTGGTCCTCTATGTAGACGACTCTGCTCTGATGTTGCAAACAGTGGCACGTGACGTGGCGAAAATTATTCAACACGGCATGCGTAGCTTATGTAATTTGTTGCTTGAAGAGATTAATAAAGCTCTAGATAAATAATGAGACGCAATAAGGGAATGTGAGCCTATTTTTTTCATTTTTCTCCCGTGAATTGCAATGGGATGCGGGACTAATGTGTTGGCGTTTCGCACGCGTTCGTGTACCAGCGGGCAGCGCATCAAGCAGACGACTGCCGTGGAACACTCCGATGCGTTTACGTACTCATTGTGCTCATCTATTCTACCGCGTCTAAGCCAGCGTTTGCAAACCATCCTGCAGATATAGGCAGAAGATTACAAAATAACGCTGGTCAACCAAGTAACGCCACTCGCGTGCTCGGGGGTTGGACTTGCTTGGGCACGTCATGCGCACGTGACCTCTTGGTCGGATGCCGGAGAGGGTGGGGAAGATATTTGGCTTGCGAAGGCTATGCGAAGGAGCGGCAAGGGTTTCGAGCTCGCCTCCTCTCATCCTCTTTTTGCGCCACTTCAAAAAACCCGTTTTTTCCGCTCGTGATGAACCGATTAAAAAAATTTTTGTGGCAAAATGTTTCTCATTGAACACCCAACAACTTTCACTGTCTAACTAAAATTTGGTATGGGGCCTGGTGAGTAGCCCTTTAAAGGAGCAGGGACTTTTCCATGCCATGTTTTCTGCATCAACGTGTAGTTATTGATTGCCTAGTAACGATTCACTTCTGATAATGCCATGGAGGGGCAAACAAATGTCTTTAATATTGATCAATAGGACCAGTATCGAGCACGATTCAAAATTGGCGCAAAGCCCGCCAGTTCAATGCGGCTGTGCACTCACTTCATGTGATCATGCCCCATTTCATCATGTGGCCACACGAAATGGTGACACGAGTTCCAGCTGACATTTTGTCTGGTAGCTGCGCACATGTACTCATGTGTACGTCACCACCATCGTCGTTGCCTTTGTCATCAGTGTCTACAAGTGATGAAGAAATCACGGGAGAAATCTCTGAGATTGCCGAAGTCAAAAGTCATTGTGCTTCGATCCTTAGCGAAGCATAGATTCTGAAATCAACTACAATCCGAGAAGAGATGAGAGTGTGCCTGAAGATGCATGCTTAGGCCACACTGGCTGGTAAGAACATAGAACAGGAAGAGAGCACTTTGAACAGGACAGCAACTTTTTCGGTCCACAAGAATAAGCAGTCCAGTGGCTAGCAATAGCAAACTCTTTATTCACTTTAAATGGTCGATTGTCTTATAGATGCAATACGTCTGTACTCCTCAGAATTTCAGTCGCGTCTGCTGATTCCTGCATTATGCCGAGCTCGCCTTCTTCTAGTGCCCACCAACCCACACATGCATGCTGTCGACATTCTGCGCATCTCTTCCCCAGCCAGGCATTCATACTGGCACACTTTCTCTACTTTGGTGCAGTCTCTGGTTGTATAAGGTTTATGTTCAATGCATTATGAAGACTCGTCGAGAGACTTACATTGCTTGCACTGTGCTCCCTGGAAGCTTGTATAACCAACTGTTGCATCTCTCTGCAACAAAGACATTCCTTCTTAGGGTACTTGGAATGTCACTAATGTAAAACACTCACCGCAGTTTCATGGCATGTTGCTGGTAATGCTGTTGAGATCAGTGCTAGAAATTACTACATGCTGGTGAGCACCCAACGAATCGGTCGAAGTGGCATGGCAACGACAATATTTCAGTCCAAACAACACAGACAATCGAAGTGAAGTCGCTGCTAGGTGTCGCCACCAGTGGCAGCATGATGACAACATTGAGGTTATTGATGTCATCATTACTTGTGTATCATCAGTCAGTGCCTGAGGCCGTGCTTGGAAAGTCGTTGAACGTGTCATAGTACTTTTGATGTCGCAGTGTGCTAAATGCCGCATTGAGTCTTTTTAGGCTGTTTGCCCTCAAAATATAAGATATTCTACAAAATTGACACGATTCATACTTTGCCAAAAAAACTGATGCATAATGCGTAACCAAGCAACAAAAGGGAAGGCCACATCTAAAGCTTGAAATTTTATGTGTCTGCTCCATTAAAGGCTCATTGTAAAGGGCTTTTTGCTGTACATTGAAAAACATATTTTTGGTGAATTCGATGCACTTAACTGATGTGTTATGAAAATTGAACTTGTTTTATCCAGGTAACATAGCTAAATTTAATTAGCATGCGAGATATGATTGTCAAAATGCATGCCTGATCATTTAAATGAGAGGTTGTGCTATAAGCAAGTACATACACATAGCCAGGCATAGCTACTACTGTAAATGGTGAACTGCACCAGCACTCTTACTTGTAGTTATTATTGCTGAATCATGA
This sequence comes from Rhipicephalus microplus, assembly GCF_043290135.1. Taxonomy (NCBI): domain Eukaryota; kingdom Metazoa; phylum Arthropoda; class Arachnida; order Ixodida; family Ixodidae; genus Rhipicephalus; species Rhipicephalus microplus. The sequence goes on from NC_134710.1 coordinate 226,672,865, forward strand.
TAGTAACTTCTATTTATATATTCATTTCTTTACATAAGGGCCATGTGGCAAAAGTGGTTAGAAACCAATAGTGCAGTTGAGCCCGCTTATAACATGAAACACAGCTTTTAAAAAAGTTGTGAGTGAATCACAAACTTTTTTTTTGCCCAAAAAGGTCCGTGATGCATGTGTTTTGAAGAGCAGGAGCGATAAGGGGGGTCTCTAGTTTATTTCAAACAGCAGCGTGCTTGTTGACTGAGGCCCGTGGCATAAGCTGCACGAGGGACTGGCTCTAAAGTTTCATCGTTCTCGCAATTCAATTCCTCCAAATCGCTCTTGCCACGTACTTCATTCACAATGCCCTAATCCGTGCATGGTTCCGCGGTGTCGGTATCATCATCGGCCATAATAAAACTATAACAACAGATGTTCCACCCGCTCTCCCATGTCAGAGTCGACGGCGCGCTGCCACAAATCGCCGCCGAAGTGATCCTGTTTGGAAGCTTCAGGCTCGGCATCGGGCCCGACGTCGACGAAGTCGGCCTTGCGAAAACAGTTTCGCGCGCTTGTAGCTGTCACCGCCGCCCACGAAATAGTCACCATCTCCACTACCGAATGCCGGGACCCCCGAAGCGGCAAGTTGGCTGCCAGGAGGTCAACAGCTATGAGCAAGCACTCCGCAATGCGGCACCTAACGCGCGGATTACGCTCAAGCCAAGCGGTCACACTTTCAACGTTTTGTTGAGCAGCAGGAAGTAGCGTGCAAGTCCTCCCGTCTGCCATCCTGATCACACACGCACACCAAGAGCGAGCAAGACGCGCACACGCGACATACATGCCAGAATGTGCGGAATAGCTCTGGGCCCATTTCTAGTTAGAAAACGAAACTAACTTGAGCCAGAGTGGCTGGCGTCACGGAGCGGTGGAGACGGGCAAAGGGGTTGTGATCAAGAAAGGAGAGCAGATTTGCGAGAGAAGAAGAGCAAGGAGTTGCGATAGAGAGGGGAAGACACGGCGGGAGGGCGACCTTGAAAACCAAAACGCGCAGGATCGAGGTAGGTTGGGTAACTTGCTTGAAAGGTCAGCGAAACGTGCGTTGAAATACTTGAAAGAGTGCCTCCACGCGCTGAAGTCAAAGCCCGACCGCTTAGATTGGCGCGCGCGGCGGTGTTCGAAGAATCGGCGATCGTGGTCGAAAAATCGTTTTGTTGCGCCAACGGGTTTGCGTGGCCTCACCGACTTCAATATTTCGCGATTCGTTCCACTCAAATTAACAGCCAATTTCGTGCTTCCGCCCACGTGCGGAGGGCATGCTGAGCCAAGTGCGAAGTGAGCGAGAACAGGTCTTAAACACAAAACGAATCGCGAATTATCAGAGTCGGTGGGGTAGCGTGCGCGCGTGCACTAGACGCAGACGATCAGATACAGTCGGTGGCCGACAATGTTGGCAAATGGTCTGGTCACTTTAAGGGGCGACGCCAACGACAGTACCAGTGATAAAAAACAGAGGAGATGGCCGACTGGTCTTGGAAAGATCAGTGTCAGTGTGAAAACACGGGCCTCGTCTGGCGATTCGGGGTGCTCAAAGTAGCGGGGGGGGGGGACAAAAAACGGAGGGGTGCATAACGAAAAGCTGTTGGGGAGCGGCAACTAGAGGGGCACGGAGGCAGGGTCGGCGTTTAACAATAAGATTGTATGGGCACCTTGCCGATGCCTACGATGCCTGATCGCTGGTCGAAAGTGGTTTTTCGGGAAGTCGACTGAGCGCCGACCCCGTTCGCTGTAACCGATTGGTGGCGCTCGGAGACGTTCGGTGTAAGTGCAATTTTCTACCATTGAACCAATGTACATTTTCACGGTCACGCGGATATTGTTCCTTTTAAACGAAAGTTCGTTTTTATGTGGGGCAGTGATATGTGGGCTCGACTGTGTTATAAAAATGTGCTGCAAGCTGGGGTAGCAACGTCAAAACACATTTGGTTCTACATAGTTGGCCAATGTGGCACGTTAAAGCTTTAAAGTGAAAGCTTTAGTGGCCTAATCAAGTGAGTTTCTCTGTGTATCTTTGTGAAGAATGGATACCTCATGACAAGCATAAAATTTAGTTGCGGCGTCAGATGTGCGCAAGCCTTCAGTGAACAGGTTTGTCAGCTTGTCTGTTTGCCTCAAATGCCCTTCCTCAGTGTGGGAGTTGAAAACGTAAGGAGCGAGTGCATCTGCCAGCAAAGGAGCACGCGAGCACAAGCTTTTGTTGGTGGTTTAGGACCTCGTATTTCCCAGGGCGACGGTATTGTAAACTGACGAAACGGTGGTATACTCAGCAACAACTTTTCTTGGCATTGGAGCAAAGGCAACAGAGCCAAATTGCAGGCATCCTTCTGCCAGTGAACGTAGTTTCACAACAGTGCCTGTATTTTCACCTTGAAATATAGAAGTTCCTGCTTTATTTTCTACGTGGAACTATTTGAGACAGGCTGCAGGTTTCACCATTAAGATAGTCGTATTTACTTTATTCTGTTCGTTGTGACTTCCTGTTTTTGAACGCGTAAGACAGTCCCGCCTTTTTACGTGCACTTCACATGCTAAGCGGTGTCTATGTCTACATGAAACGCTGTTGGTGTGCCTTCATCACTTTCCACAGCGTTACGACATGCGCGCCAAGACGGACTACTTCGTGTAGGGCTCACTATATTTGGCGACAATTGTCGCCAAATATAGTGAGTGCACGCAGTATGGAACGTTTGGCTAGCCATATCGTTCAGTTGGCAAACTGTGCTTTAACTACGAAAATAAACAAGTATAACGAATTAAACAGGCTTTCACCTGCATAACTGGGCCTAGCCGAGTTAAGTCAGAGTCATTTTTCAATGGCTAATAGCTACAATGCTTATATGATGGTTACCTCCAGATTTTCTGCAATACTTATCAAAACAGCATTGTTTAATGAGAGAGTCTATGCTCTGTTTTCTTCTTACTGTTTGCTGCAGCTGGCGTGCAAAATAACCTGACTGTGGCGGGCTGCAATTTTCGCGTGCTCCTTTTCTTTGTGTGTGCACATATGTACGGATCCTTTAGTTGCGACAACTACTTCTTGCACCTGTCCATGTTTTTCAGATAGTGTTTGCGATTCGATTCAATTTGCACTGAAATTTTACTATTTGCACTACTCAAACTTCCCTAAAACAATTGCAGTCGAGATCCAAAATGAATTGACCCCTTTAGATTTTCAGTATGCTTCACTTCATTACACTCTAGTATTGCAAACAAGTCACCTTCAAAGCTCTACTATAGTCGCAAATGTATTGCTGAGATTTGGCAGAGCTGGGGACTCAATTAAGGCGGTTTTAAACCTGAAATCTGACAAATCAGACGCTAAAGCTTTTTGGCATCCAAAATTTCAGTAGTTTTTTTATATTGACGTCTACGAGGTAGATTTGGAACTCTGGACTTGAAGGGTGCGCGACCCAGTAGTGTTCCGCAGGACAAAATAAAGTTATTTTATTTCCTTTCTTGAAGGGAGCTTACCTTTGTCCACCACATCAGTTGGGCTTCCGCAAAAGGAGAGGCTAAGGGAATAGCATCTTTGCTTTTCACGTATAGTGTTCTCTGCAACACTTTAGTTGCACCAAATTATATAAATAAATACAATTTGGCCTTTGGCATTGCCTCATTTTTGGTAAGACAAACAACTATGAAACTAACCCGGCAGCGTTTCATCATACTAGCAAAAAAAAAAAATCTTTCATATTCCTTTATAATAAGAATTTGCTTAAGAATCCTCTCCAATTTTATTTTCTACAATTTCGCTTCAAACTATTCAAGAGACATTCTAGAAATATCAGAAAAATATTCTATTCACACTTTAATATTTTAATTCACTTTGCACCCAAAATGTTCCTATTTGTGCAGCTGTAGTTATTATGCTTATATTTTGCATGTGTTCAGTGAACTACATAACATAGTTGCTCTCCACGAAACTTGGTGACATGTTTTTTTCTTTACAAATTCTGCTCGTAGCTTCTTTGCTGTTAAAAAGTACCATTGTTACGTAATGAAAAAAAAATTGTAATGATTAGTATTTGAAGTTCTTACCACTAAATTTGCCTAATGCATGTCATGGATTAATACTAATTATTATAAAAAGGGGTCATGACTCATTAGATACTCTAGCTAATAAACAAGCTCTGCTACATGCTGGTGGATGAACAATATAACTGGTGTCAGTGGTGGATGCTATCTGTGTTTGCTTACATGCATGCTTTGGATAACTCGCTTAGGTAGTAGAAACTATATTGCTGTTGTGAACTAATTTTTTCTGGGGAACATATACTGAACAATTAAAGCTGCCTGCATTCAATGTTTCGATCAATGTCATTTGTGTTGTTTGTATTTGTTAAAGAAAGTGTCAGCTTGCAGGCAAATTTTTTCTAGTGTGTAGAAATGTAATGTAACTCTTCAAGGCATAGCTCAGAATAGTACAGATTTCTTGTGCGCATCTGTCCACCTTTTAGCCATTTTGGTTTTGTTAAGTGGTTTTGTAATCCCATTACATCCAGCACATTTGTAACAGTTTTGCGACATAGCAAGTTCTGTGCTTTGCTTCATGCGAGGTGTTATGTCTTGCACCATCGCTGAAGGAAAGTCAATCATAAGCAGTTTATTCCCAAGAATGGGCTCAATTACCTCATAAATTTATTTATTTTAGGAGCTTACTGTCTCAACGTTAGCGTGTAATTAAAAGAGAAATCATGCCAGCTGCATGCGGTGCTAATTTTCGGGACTACTTTGTGTTTCTTGTATGCACTGAACTGCATTTATTGTTTTTTTTGTACATGCTATTGTTTACTGCTGCTCCCTATATTTAGTAATGTATTTTGTAGTAATGTATTTTGAGTTTCGTTGTTTCGCGAGCCCAAGGCAGTCTTCTTGAATGCTGGCATTGTGTCATTGCCAGGATTATTGGGAAAGTTGGGTGGTCTGCAACTTTTTTGCTGTCAAGGTCAGTTTATAAATATACCCGTAGAATACAATATCTTAAACTGACCTTGGTTTTGTGTGTATAGCTCCTTTGATCAGCTGTCGCACAACGTTGGAATTTGCATTTAAGAGTTGAAACAGATGCTTGGGGGAGTTGGTTCATACTTAAAATGACCGGGAAAATGTCGCTGCAAGAATGACAGTGCGGAACAGCCGGCAGCCACACGCTCGAACTAAATGACGTTAGCTAAAGTAGAGTAGGCCTGGATGGGTGCTTATCAAGTCAAAGCCACGATAAGCTTATGGATCGTGAACGCTTTGCCTCAATAAGCAATTCATGCGTTGTTGTATAAGCAATCCACACTTTGCCTTGATAAGCGTCCATGCAGGTCTCTTTTAATTAGGCTGACATCACTTAGTGCATGTGGCTGCTGGCGATTCCACATTGTTGTTTAGGAGTGATCTTTTCACAACCCCTTTAAAATATTAACAGTGCAAAAAAAGATAGTACATGTAGAGAAAGTGCTTAACTCACAGCTGTATTATTGCTTCATAACCAAGGCCTTTTTATGGTACTTAGAGCAACGAAAAAGTTATGTGAAACGTTGCAATAGTAATGACGTGTCAAGAAGTTGCCCAAAAGTGGCCCATATCTAGGAATGTAGGTGGTGCACTCTACAATTTTAAAGCTGAAATATGCTCATGATGTATGCAGCGGTTATCACAAAGAAGTAATTACAGTAGACTTTCAGTAAAAATAAATCTGTCAAATAAAAGTGCTGCTTAAATGGAACTACCACCTCTAATATGATAAGTTTTGTCCTTGTATGCTCCACCCCTGTTCATCTTACAGTAAACGAAACTCCTGTTAAATAGAACACATTTTCGCAGTCCTTTCAGATTCCGTTTAGAGAGAGGCTGCTGTATATAAATAAGTATTAAACCCAAACTGACAACCAGGATAAAATTGAACAAGCTGGAAAGTTGCATGAGTACCATGGTAACAACACTTGTTCAGCGACATTGTAAAAGAAAAGAAAGTCATGTGCTCCAAGTAATGTTCCTCCTCCTTTCAGATTTAAAATAAAGTCTTACACCTATTCAAGAGTGTAGTGTCACTTGTTCTGCTGGCCGATCTAAGCCTCCGCTGCTTATTTGTAAGCATAAGCTAGCAGGTTTTTAACGCTTTATACCTTGAGCTTACTGTGTGCAATGAAACTAGCTGTAATTTCAAAATAGCTACCACAAATAATTGTCCGCCTTGGTAGAACAGTAAATATGGTTCTTGGCTACTGGCCTGACTGTCGCGGGCTCGATCCCAGCTGTGGCAGTTGCATTTCAATAGAGGCAAAATGCTAGATGTCAGTGCATGTTGAAGAGCACCAGATGATCATATTTTCTGGAGCTTTTCACTACGGCATCCTTTATATTCGTATCATTGTTTCGGGTCATAAAATGCCAAGTATAATTGCCACATAAACCCCTTTTTTTTACATGTTTTACGTTGTCGGCTTACTGCATGTGTTGATATGCTTTATGTAAACCACACCAGAATCTCTGAGAGCATTTCAGATTACTTCAGTATTATCTGGTAGGCTTGAGCATGCAAACAGGGGAGTTCATTCTCGAACAAACGCAGCCACGAGTGATAACCGCATGTGTAAATGCTGACGCACCTCACTGCAGATCAGATTATCAATAGCTGTATGCCGCTATCAGTGCCAATCTGTATTCTGTAATCTGACTTTCTGTTTACCGGCCACAAGTTTGGTCAAGTAAACAGTTTCATCTTGGACATAGAGACTTCTGCCTTCATGAACGTCACGACCATGTGACATTATCATCACCACAAATCATCATCTAAGAACATTGATACATAGTGTTTGAAACTATAGTAGACCTGAGTAAATGGAAATTCCTTAAATCTAACTGCTGCCTAAAAGGAACAACTTCCTCTATAATGACAGGTTTTTTAACTCTTTAATGCCTGATATGTGAAACTGCCAAAGAAAATGAAAATTGTTTTCATTTTCCAGCCTTAACTAGCAAACTTTAAATGATGCCATATTTAAATTATCTAAAATGCAACCTTAATGCATTCTTTTGTGCATGTCATGAATTCTCCATATGTCACAGAAGGGAGGACCTTGCAACAAAAACGGACTTCAGAACCAGATAGCATGTCGTGTGCCCCCTTTGGGTGTTTACACACCAAATAAACAAAATTATTGAAGGCAGAACTTGCATCACCCATGCGAGAAAGGACCAAGTGAGAGCTGTTGCACATAATTCGCGCTCTCCACCATGAACTGCAAAACAATTGGTTCTAGTATCAAATACCTGAGACGAGTTGGAGCAAGATTTTTTAAGCTGAAAGCCATGTTTGCGATGAGTAGTTGAGAGCCGTCATGAAAGGCGGCGTGCATTTTGTGACTTGCTTGCTCAAAGTTTTTTGGTATGTCGCGAGCGACACTCTGAACTCATTGAATTGTTTAGTCATGGTCGTCATTAAGTAAATGAAACTCCAGGTAAAACATTTCCTTGATGCCTTCAGATTCTGTTTAGCGGGAGTCTACTGAATATGCTAAAACAGGTTTTGCAACCCAGATGGAAAGTAAAAGATTTTTTTGCCTAAACACACTCATCATCAAATGCCTCTCCCTTCTTGCTTTTTGGAATCATAAAACATGTTTACTGTATTTACGCGCATATTCCTCGTAATTTTTTTCCGCGGAAAACCGATAAAAACTTAGGGGGTGCGAGAATTACACGAGAAAAATTTTACGCAAAAATGTACACAGAGAAAAAAAAAAAGTGGCCACAAATTGGGATTCTCAAGCTAGCACTTCTCAGCACTTTTCAAAGCTTGTAGTTGCAACTCTCAATTGAAACTACAAACTTTGAGAAGTGCTAATCAAGACTTACCTTAACAATAAAACCAGAGGTTTAACACAAGGCAAGATTTATTTTAGACACAAAAGCTGCAAGCAAATAGTAGAGTATTGGAGTACCTTACGCAAAGCTTGAGGGAATTGTGGGCATAACGTTAGCGTTCATCATCCAATGGCAGCCCACAAAAGTAGGCTTGCGCGAACAATGAATTTTAGGTTCGAAGAGAACTTGAAGTGATTAGTAATTTGGGTCGTATAATTTCGAATCGAATTTGAATAGCGTGACATATAAAGAAAAATCTGTATATTTATCATGACCTAACCAACTTGCACAATATTTCTTTTTAAATTCAAATAAGGCCTCTATACAAATGCCTTTTTTTTTTTTCATTCAAAGGAAGTTGAAAGAACTTTGAGTAGCAGCAGAATCTGACTTTGAGTATGATGAGAGTGATAACGTGTAAAATACGTAACATTTTAAAATTTATACTATTATGAGCCATTACAACAAGCATTTAAGCTTAAAAATGATGAATCAATTTAAGGGTAATATGTTCATTTAAAGTAGCCCTGCAATATTTTTTTTAATTAGCCATGGAATGGATTGACTAAAGAACCTTTTTGCCTCGCGAATTGCACCGCCGCAAAAATGTTTAGGATCCGTCCAGTATGAGTAGAGTTGCAAAGACTTATCACACGCTGCAATTGCATTCTCTCTTCTCTCGTCCTGGCAAAAGGGATGGAAGCTAAGCAGGAAGGTATGGCACGGGTAAAGAAAATAAATCGAGCATGCCTTGTGACCCTTTAGCACTTTCTTTTTTTCAAGTGCGTTGCATTTCAGTGGGATTGTGCACGTACGTGTGTACAAGTGGCGGCCTCTTGCAGCGGCCCCAATAAGGACCGAGCGTGCTATGCTCAAATCAGCCATTGGCTGATACGATACCTGTGACCAGTTATTTTTGAGCTCATGGTGTCATTTGCTGAGAGAAGAGAGCAATTTTTAGCTTACTGAGAATTCATTGTGAATTACAGGCCACGTGCTGCACCATAATATTTGGCTTGCGTGCTCTCAGTAGCCTTGTGTGTTCTGGGTAGCTTCGACCACCAATCAGCAGCGTTTTCTGACCATGCTAAAAATTTGAAGTAAGGCTTTGCGGCAAAGCAGACTTCCCTTGGACAGGTGCTTTCACGGTTTTGCACTTGTACGCTGCAGTGAAACGAAACCATCTTTACAGGTAGTTACATGTGGACTGATATACACCTATTCATTCATTGCAAATACTTTGACATTTTCAATAATTCAAATTCGAAGCGAAGCGAATTTGAATACTCTACTATTCGTTCGAATATCCGAATCATTCGAATATTCGCCCAAGCCTACACAAAAGGTTGGTGTACGACGTCAACCTTGGGCTCATTGCCATCTAACACAGAATCGTTTGCAGTTACCTTCTGACGAAATAGTTTTATCATCCATCCCAGTCTTAGGCACACGGAAAGTCCAACGCATCTTGGTGGCTTTCAGCTGTTCGTGCTTCCATCACCAGGAGCAAATACAAAACTCGTCCACTTTAAAGTGCCTACCGGCGGCCCTGTTGCCATTGTATAGTGCATGATCAATCGCTTTCAACTTGAAAACAGCCATGTATCTTTTGTATCAACCCATTGCATAACCACAGAACGGGCACAATGTGCACTACTAACAAGGCCGTTGAGCTTATGAACATGCACGCTGCAATGCGCATTTGTCCCTTTGGATCGGCTTGAGGCTGCATGGGTTGATAATACTACGCATAATGCTTAAGAGATGGGGGGCACAAGGCTAGAGTGTACTAGAATTCTTGTACACTCTAGCAAGGCTGTCTGTACTATCATTATGAGTGGTTTAAAGGAGCAGACGGCATTACGGCTGCAATTTCAAGGGTGCGATAATTACGCATGAAAAAAAATGTATCTTAGTTAGGCAATATGGGGGTTGGGGGGTGAAAATTGTGCGAGTAAATATGCTATGCTGGCTAATGCTTATTACATTGCTGAAATGGGTGACTTTTTTGCTTGAATCATTCATGACACTAAAAATTTTTGGTGACTTCACCAATAAGTATTGTATATTATGTGTTACATTGACTAAATATTGAAGTATAAAATCTTCTCATGACTAAATGGCATGCCTGACTTTTGAATCATCATAGTCTTTAATTTTGTAGAAATATTTGGTTGCCAATTGCACAATGTAGCATATATGGCCTGTATGGGTACACATTCTTTGACTTCTCTTCGTAGCAATGTTGAGGGCATGACCAGATAATGATTCGATAGGTGACTGGCTTTTAGTGTAACTTTGCAATTGTCAGGCAATATGAAGACGACACAGCGAACGTCAAGAAGAGAGCATAGTGGATCAGGGAGCAAACTGGGATTAAGGATATCATAGTTGAAATCGAGAAGAGGAAATGGACATGGGTCGGGCATGTAGCACGTAGGCAGGATAATGGCTGGTCATTAAGGGTAACTGACTAGATTCCCAGCGAAAGCAAACAGGTTAGGGGGAGACAGAAAGTTAGATGGGCAGATGAGATTAAGATGTTTGCGGGTATAAAGTGGCAGCAGCAAGCACGGGACCTAGTTGACTGGCTAAACGTGGGAGAGGCCTTTGCTCTGCAGTGGACGTAGTCAGGCTAATGATGATGATGCATAGTAATTATTGCACAATTTATCATTTTACGGAAGCTGACTTGCAGTGTGCTGCTCCTTCCCTTTTGTTTTATATGTTTCTGTACCGATGCCAACGATAACTCACTGAAAATAAGGTTCTTATGAGAAGCTGTTACAAGCACTGAGTTCCAAGGCATTAGTCAGTGGAATGTCATTGGGTACCCACTTTTTACAATTAGGTTAACACTTGCTGAATTAACAAATACTGGGCCTGAAGGTAGCTGCTGTATTTTTATTGGCTGCAGCTGTTTTTATCCCTTCAACCTCAATATAATATTCAGCTGTTTTTTACTGTCGGCAGTTCTATAAGTTCTTTACTGGCTCTTCACTATTCAACTTTTTTTCTTTCTCACTGATAATCCAAACCTGTCTACTTTTCTGAGGAACTTCAATTTGATTTTCATCAAGGTGAGCGGGTGTTTGCTCATTGTTCTATGCCTGCTAATGTTCAGTTTGTTCTGATTCCACCTTTTTCTTGGCTTTCTTGGAAAGTGCTGCCATACTTTTCTATTATGCTATTTGGAGTTGACTGCCTTTTTTTGGGGGTTGAAGGGTGTGGAAGTCCCATTTTTCTTGGGTTTTTGATCACTGGACAGTTAAAAGTGGCAGCTTAGCAATTTTGGTAACTCCTCTTGATAATTATTTTTTGCAACTCTGGTCCGGAGGTATTTGGATGTCATTTTTAGCCTCGATTCTCGTGGCTCACAAGGACAGGGTGGTGGTAACAAAATGTTAATGTTGTATATTTGCAGTTTCACGAGTGTTTACTGTGGTGGAGACATTAATAACTTGACGGTGTTACTTATTACTGAATTTAGGATGGACTTTTTTATTGGTAAGCATTTATGACCTGCTGGACTGGAATGCTTTGTCCTAGTGCTTGTGTAGTTTCATAATTCAAAGCTTGCTGCTTGCATTCTCTCTGAAATTCTTTTTGGGATTAATTCATTGTATTTCTATTGTCCTGTGTATTATTTTCTCATGGTATTTTTTATTTGACCTTACCTTCACTTGTTGCTGTCTCAAATTGATATGGTTGCCTGTTGTTTTTAGATTGCTTTTTAGTTTGGACATGCTATGGAAAGAGTCATGTGACTTGTGTCAAGTGATGTGGTGTGACAGTTGCTGAAGTTTCCCTTTGCTCTCCGCTTGCAACGCTTGCATCTCTCTGGCGTTTACATTATGCTGTTGGTGCCTGTATTATGACAATTTTCAGTGCTGTGTTCTTTAGCCTTTTCATTATATTGCATTGTGCATATTCACTTTGTTCACCTAACGGCAGCTACTTTCATTTGGGAATGCAAAATAGCACCAAACAAACGTTTAAACGAGGAAGAAACATCACAGTGCAGTGCTCTGTTGTCAGGGTTCTTCCTTTTTCTCACTGTTTTGTGTGGTTAATGCCCAAGATGTGAACCATAACCAACTTTCCATTTTACTGAACTGTCTACTTTTTATTATGGCAGTAATAATAATATGATTTCTGATTGCTAAAAAAAACTGGCTAACACGTTCCACAGAAATTTTTTAAGTCACTGTATAACTTATTAACATAAACTGCTACATATTACTTGAGCTTTTTAAACTATAGGTGCATATAGTAAAATCAAAAGTCAGGTGAATTCTTGCTGCAAAACTCGGCATGTAAATGGCAGGAGAAACCTTGTAGGCACTAGTACAGAGTTTGGGCAGTGGACACGCAGACACTTTTCAAAAATAAAGCTCAACATGTTTTTATTGTAGTCCTATTGTTAGGTCACGAATAATTATTGCAGGGGTGGAACAGCTGCGCCACTTGGGCCATTGTGCGCCAAACTTGCTTACCTGCCTTATCCTACGCCGAACCACCCCTTCTGCGCCAAACTCATCTATTATCGCTGAACTACTACGCCTCAGCACCAGAATTCAGCCGCAAAGTGTGAAAGCCATCAAGCGCCATGCCCGGAAACGTGGATGAAACATCATCATTTTGGTTTCATCAAAATGGTTATAGTTCAGGTTTCGTAAAGGCTGCGATCGCTCCAGGAGCAGCTGTGAACTTTCATCCTTAGGGCGAGGTCACGATCGCTATGCACGCGCGAATATGGCAGGCATAAGCGTGAATGGCTCGCGAACTCTTCTATGTGTTGTTCTCTATGTGAAGAGACTGCGGGAAAAGCATCTCTTTTTTGCACGGCTGTATTCTCTTACACCAGCGTTTTGTAGGAGTTACGTGATATCGGATCTAAAAGAGTTGGCTGCCAACCTTACAATTTGTTGCTTTCGCATTCATTACTTCATCATTCTGGTGAAAGTTTTTTTTAACTTGATGGCAGCATACAGAAAAGAAAAGAAAGGATTGCAGTAAAGGTGCTCAAAAAAAGAGGAGTATCCGGTTTCCGGAATAGCCTAGTGGAGACTGGTGCTCATGATTTCTCATTGAGCGCATGCGCATATTCTCGTTCATTTGGCCGCTGTGCTTTGTGCTTATGGACTCGGCCGTTGACACTCGTGCATTCAGGTAAAAAAAAAAAAAAAAATACATAGGTAGCTGTACATAACTAAGAGTCACAGTTACATCGCAAGGGTGAAGCAATAAATGCGGCAGCAGCAAATTGTAATGTTATACAAAGTGAGGCTGGCAACTAACTATTTTGTATCCGATCTCACATAAGTGTACAAAACAATAATTTATGAGAATATGGCCACTTCAAGGAAGTTTCTTCACACAGTTTCTTTTCACACAGTTTCTTCAAGGTGAGAGTGCCGGACGTCAAGTTGTATGCGAGCCACCCGCTGATGGCTGCTGAGATGGCGTACATGCCAGCGATCGCGATCACGCCCTTAGAAGCAAAGTTCATAGTTAGCTAATGCTCGAGCGATCCCCCCCCCCCCCCTATCCTTTGTTTTTTCCTACTTATGCTCTTCTAAGACGAGTGAAACCCTTTCTCTCTGCTAAGACTTCAGGCCTCCCGGGTGAGGGCATCCTATGTTAGCGCAAGCGCCCTCCGACTGCCGTAGTGGGGCAGAATCTTTTGATCTCTGCTTCAACCGCATTCGTCGCCCTTTCTCGCGAGCTTTTACCTGCGGTTGAATATACGGTGCGCAGAAGTATTTTATCAATTTTTAAGTTATATGGGACATGACAGCAATGGCGAAAACCCGCCAGGAGGGTCTATATAATTTCTATTGCAATGATAAGGCACTTAGCTGCGTGTTTGAAAAGTGCAGCATTGAACAGATGTTGCTTCACAAGTGCTTTGAATGGGGCTACACCTGCTCTGAATTTTCTTACTGCTCTAAACATACTCGAAAAGGCCCTTCTGGCTGCTCCAAGCCTGCTACAAAAATCACTTTTGCCTGCTCCCAGGGCTGCTCCCAAACCAATGTACCTTGTTCCACTCCTATTATTATTCATGGATGCAAACGTGTTCATGATATTATGTGACATTATAGTTAACTATTAAAAATAGTGTATTTTATGCCAGTGATCTGACAGGAAACAATGCACTATAGTAGAGCAGATAAAAGAACAAGTTTGTACAGAACGAGGCACTATCAAGTGTCATTGATTGCTTTGAAATTACTCTGTCCTACAATAATTACATGGAAACCAAGAAATATAGTTTTTTTGGCCCCTGGGGTATCATTGTACCAAAAAGGCAAAAGTGCCACTTATGGTGTATTTATACAGCAGTGAACATAATCCAGCGGAAATATAAAGAAATCATTCACCTATATTGTCCTGCATGCTGTGCAGTGACCTTCAAAACTTTCTAAAATTATAAGTGAGCAGTAAAACCTAGCATTATGCAGGTTATGCAGGCGAGTGCTTGAAAGAACCACTAGTAAAATAACATTGTTACATATGAATTCTTGATGCATTTAAAAAAAAAGAATTTAATTCATTCCCCGATGAAAATGAAACACAGGAACAAAGCTGTGGGTTGTAATGGGACCTCTAGGATATAGTATTGTTGCTTATGTTTTAATTATAAGTAACAACTTATTGAAGGAATTTGATTGATTTGCAAAAGTAAGACCAGCTGACATGAAAGGTAATAAGAACCAGTAAGACCAAAAGCCTTAATTAAAGAAATATATATGAGGGATTAACATGCTGTCACTGCCTTTTTTGGCAGAAAGATTTGCTTCTTTATCTTAATATAACTTATACAAGCTGCTTGAATATGCATTGCTTCTGAACATGATACTGTGACCTTGTATTCTTTGCAGTGTCCTGTCATCTCATTTTTCTTTGCAATATCTTGTGCCACAATGCCATATTATATGTCATATTCTGCCAGAGTAAGCATAAAGCATCACTTGAACATCGGTATTCAGTCCTGAACACACTTCTTTTTCCATTGTACCAACTGCACTCTCTACACAGGCATGTAAATATAACATGACTTGATTCGTCAGGCTTCACGGTTTGGTTACTATTCTCTGTGTCTATTAATTCCTTTAAACCAGAAAAGAATGGACTGTAATGGACCTTGCACTTTTTTTTTTATCACCCTTGAGTGATTAGGCAGTGTTGTGTGTTTTTGTGCTGTCTCAAGGCCCCGTCTCTAATGATATGATCTTTTTACCACTGTCATTTGGTCCCTTACTAATTTGTAGGTTTTTTTTCCCCGCCTCCTTCTGATTTTCACCTACCCTTCCTTTTATATCATGTTATTCTTTCAGTGTTCCAAAGAGAATTTTATGTCCTGATGTCATGGAAAACAGTTAGGTGGTGGTAGATTTTTCTTCCATAGTTCTTCAGCAGATATTAAAAGGTAAAAAAAAAGTTTCTACCTGAATTTAGGGGAACACAGACATTGTTTCTGTCATTCTACTGTCTTACTAATGGCATTGAACTTTGATCTATAAATTATTTTGTGTGTATATTTTAAGTGGACTTCCTGTCAAATTATTACTAGCTTGAAGTTGAAAGTAATGGGTGGTATTCAAAGCACTGCAGCTAAGTCCTTGTCGAAATTTCTTAGATGTGATTTTTCTTTCTGGAATAATATTGCTTCTTTTGTGTAGTAGCTCAGAAAATATTGGCTTATTAATATTGTGAGATGATTATTTCTGATTGACTTGCGTGGATCAATGATATATTAATTTATAGTGACTTAAAAACTTGTTCTTTTTTTTTTTCTGCCAAATTTTCTACCTGTTTACCTGTCATGGATTGCCACCTGCATTCCTGGTCCAGTGCAAAGGGTTCCAGAGCAGAGCCCCGAATTGTCCTTTTGAGAAAGGCCAGCCCGAGTCTCGGCATTACCCTCCTTGGTGGCAATGCAGTTGGCATTTTTGTCCATTCCGTGCAAGAGGACTCCCCAGCCAGTGGCCCAGGAGGTCTGCTGCCAGGTGACCAGATATTAGAAGTGAGTTGCTACCTGAAGAAATTAACAGCCTTGTTTGCGCTTTTGAAATATGGTGAAGTTTTTTTAGGTTATACTAGTGTGCGATGCCAACTCACTTCTTTGTCATTCATATTAGAAGTTGGATTGGCAATGATAAATGTTGGCTTGCCGCTTACTTGCTAAAGTTCTCAACAAAATACTATCATGGTCCTTCAGTACTTTTTACGGGTCATGAAACTCCCACAAAAGTATCACATAAGGACAATAGTGGCCACCACAGGTGCCACTCTAAGCAGAAGAGTATTGAGATGCAGCAATTGGTAGGGCAGTTGCGTGTTCGCAGAAGTGTTTACCATCAAATACATTTCTTTGGATATTTTCTTTCTCTGTTCTCTTGCTGACAAATCATAGCAGGGAATAGTATATTATTGTCAAAAGGGTACATGATGTGTGTTGCCAAATCGCTGTGTTCGTACCATTCCTACATGCATGTGTTCGCATGTGTTCGTACCATTCCTACATGTTTCTTGATTCCTGCATTGTTGCTTTCAGTCTTCAACCGAATGCAGGGGTGAAAGCGGGCTTCAATCTTTTGAAACAGCTTTAGAAGCAGGAATAACACAGTTTTGGAGCAGTAAAGGGGCATTTTGGAGCGGCTCTTTAGCACCAAAAGGCGTGTTTTAGAGCATCAAAATTCAGTTTTGGAGCAGATTTCTTAGGTCACACATTACTGTTAATTATAATTTTTGTTTTCTCTTTGCTTTTTCATCAATACAAAAAATTGTAGTGGTCTTTATTAAGCATTCAAAGCTGATCAAGTGACCAGAATTACCCCAAATTGATATATATATATATATATATATATATATATATATATATATATATATATATATATATATATATATATATATATATATCTGAAAGCACAGCAACTCAAGACTAGAGATAAACTAATATAATAAAAGCTACCTTTATACTAAACCAGTAGGGCTGTGTAAAAATAAATGTAAAAAAAACTATGTTCCTGTCATTGAAGTGCCACAGGTGACATGAGAACCGTGAAGAAAATGGGCTCTCCGTGCCACTGCTGGGTAATTAAGTGATTTTTTTTTATTAGGATAGGAACTACATGGGCACTCGACGGGTTTTCGCAGTCAACGCTATGTTCCGCCTAAACTACAAGTTGGTAACATTCCCCACGCATCATACGTTCTACCCGGGTGTAAAATTGCACAAGCTGGGGTGTTGAGCGCTGCTCAAGCAGAGATTAAACGAGGCGGCTGATCTTCGTCGCTCGGAAGGCGCACGCGATAGCATCCCGCCGCTTGTTAGACCTGTCGTTCAATGCTCAAGCAGAGATGAAACACGCCACCCATTTTGAACGAGCATGAAAAAATACCCAAGGGAAACGGGGGAGGGAACGGGTGGCTGGAGCAGCAGCGGTGAATTTCGATTCTAAGGGCGTGGTTGCGATAATATGGGGCGCATGCTATCGGCAAGCATCAGCACACGGCTTGTAAACAGTTCAACGTAGTGTGCTCTCAACTGAAACAGATTGTGCGATAAGAGCATTTCTTTCTGGAGCGGCAGTACGTCTTTTCTTACACCGGCGTTTTGTAGAGGCAGCAGCCGCTGTTTTCATGAGTGAACCTTATTTGGGTGACATTTTGCCCGAAAAATGAAATGTCACTTTACAAGCAATACAAGCTGTAGACTGATAGCAGTGAACCAGAGCATCGGCCGTCGATAATCTGCCAAGTGGAAAAGTGCGTCTGCATTTACACATGTGCCATCAACGATTTTTGCGTTATCGCTAGCGGCTGCTTAAGTTCCAGAACCAACCCTGATGTACATGTTGTGCACGTAATCTCATCGAAAGGTTCTAAGATTATCTGGATTGCTACAAGCAATACACGCAGTAGACTGATAGCAGCAAACCAGAGCGTCAGTCCTCGATAATCTGCCAAGCAGCAAAATGCGTCGGCATTTATACATGTGCTATCGAAGGTTCCAATGTTATCGCTAGCGGCTGCGTAAGTTCCAGAACAAACTCTAATGTCCGCATTCTGCGCGCGTAATCTCATCGGAAGGTTCCAAGATTATCTAGATTGTTCACAGTCATCTAGATTGTTCACTAGTTATCTAGATTGTTCACAGGTTTTCGCAAGACGCGTAATAGTGCCGTAGCAAAAATAGAAAGAAAGGAGCACGTGCGGCATTACGATTACAACATTACAAATTCTTGCTATTGCAGTCATCGCTTCGCCGGTGACACTGATTTTAATTTGTTCAGTTTGTATGATTTGGCTAGCAGCTTCACTGTTGAAAAATATACAGAGTCGCATTATCGGGTATGCACACCAACGCCACCTTAACAATTAAGATTCATGTATGAACCGAAATACGACGCGACCAAACCAATTTGGCGTCCTTTGTGTAGCCCACACGTGTTGCTCGGTCGATGATAAAGATAGACTAAATTTGGCGTTGCACACGCAAATTGCCATTTAGGCGCAGCTTGGCGCAGAAAAGCACAAATGGCGCAGCACTTCCGCTCCTGCGAATGCTGCGACTGGTTCTAGATGACGGGTAGGTTAACATATTTTGTGCTAGAGGTGCGGAGCAGCTGTGCTCTGGCTGTAGGTAAAGCAAGTTTTATTACTAATTGTCTTATTCTATAGGGCCTAACGAAGCTGCCAATAGAAGTCTGCATGCCAATAAACAAGCCTGTATATCAGTCTATCTTGGCATTAATAGCTTTAATGTGTAAGGCCCCGTGACAGAAAATATTTTTTAAAAAGCAATATTTACTAGAAAATTTTATTTTGTAATATAAACCATGTCTTTCTAGGCACATGTGATGGTTATAAATCAAGTAATATTTTTGTTAATTTTTCATAATTAAAAATTTTACTAAAAGTGTGTCTTGCACAAACACTCCTTATTCAGGTACTGCTCATTAAAAAATTTTATTTTTTCTAGGCGCATATAAAAAGCTTCCATCTGTGCAATGAACAAAAACAAATGATGAGATCTAATGAATAGTAAAAATGTAATAATTAAATAATAAAAAAAGTATGCACTGGCACTAGGGGCACCTTTGCATAACAAGCAATCATATTAAATACTGTGGCACAATTTTGCTCGTTGAAGTTCATTGCACACCTAATAATGTGATAAAGAATTGTGCCAAGTTTTAATGAAAAATGTTTATTAGTAGAAGAGCTATGACTGATTCCGTACGGAAAAATACCAGAAATAAATGTTTTAGAAAATCAACAAAAAAAGATTTAACACAGGTGCAGTGCTTACACAAGATACTCAGGAGGGCTAAAATTCTTAATATTTGGAGTCAGTTCCACCATGGACCTTACTACTGTGTGCCTGTTTTGCAGCAACAGCGACATGACGGGGCACTTTCGCTCTACGGTGTTGGTCGTTTATGAAGCACACTTTTACAGTGTAGGGGTCAGGCTCGATCCCAATTCGCCTAAAAATATTAAATGTGCTTCTGTTGTCATTATTGAAATGGCACACACCATCTAAGAATTTAAATTTTATGGTTTACAGACTCAGATACGTGTCCTTGAGCGTGAACAACACATGTACCACTTTAGTGCTTACCTGGTGAGCAGTTTACGACTTCTGGGATTCAAAATGATGTGCCGACAATGCTGGTAGTACATTATGACATGTTTGCACTTGATAAGATTGCTGAACAGCCAACAAAATACTACTTATCAATCTAATTTTATGATGCACAAAATTGCCACTTTCAGTTTTGGTTTTGTGGCTAATGGGGGGGGTCTAACATTTTTGCTTGTATCCTTTGAAAAAAAAACTGCGTAGACAGAAGCTTTATGCAGCAAAATGACAGGAAATAACTCGCGCATTCGACATGACCAAAAACAGAAAAACGACATTTTGAGAAAAAAATTTGCTTTTTCCACTTAGCCTGATATCTTACTTTACCTCTTGAGAGATATTGTTTGTGAAGTGTAGCCTAAAAATAAAAAATGCTGATATAGATACCACAAAATTGAAAGGTATGCTCGTCTTGTTTTCCCTTTTCTTTCTTTTTTTTTTCTGGTGCCATGATTTGTGCCCTTTATTTTAGAAAGATGAAACCGCTGTAAACTGCTTTTGCTAAATATAGGAACTGTGTGCGATTTTCAAGTGAAAGTTTTTGGTTTCACGCTTGCAGATTTTATAACACTGATGAGTTTTAATATGCACAGCTGGCTGCTTACTAATATATGCAGCTGTCTAGTCTGGCTATATGCTTCTATGCTGCCCCTCTCAGTCGCGCCGAAAAGAGATCCAGGAGCGTGTTTATTAGATGTTGGACGCTGGGCTTACCATGCTGGGCAATAAAAGTAGAGACCGTGTTCAGCAAAACACGCAAGAAAAAGGACACTTTTGTGCGACTGTTAAACCATTGGTGCCTTTGTGGCATCATAAACTATATCATTCTTGTTTTCGCTTTCCTGTCGTGTGTCTGTATTGTGTCTGTATTTATGATTTTAGGGGCCAAAAACTGTGTTTTGCCAGCCTATTTTTGGTGCCTAAAACACTTTTCTTCGTGCCTAAAAATTCCTGCTCTGCTATGTCGTCGATCCTTATATTAAGGTAGGAGTGTACTGTTATATTAGTTTGAATATCCAAAGTGCTCGAATATCCACCCATGCCTAGTATGCTGCTCCTGTGCGATTTCAGCAATGCTATAACGAATAATTTAGAACAGTCCTCGTATTACAGCGAAAACTGTTGTGAGATCAGTACATGGGTCATGTGCGGCGCCGTAGTTGTCTGCCGCCGCATGTGTTCGTAACCAGTATCGCAAGAAATTAGAAAAAAGCTCGGTAAAAAAAAAAACACCAAGGATACAATGGGATTCAAGCCCAGCCCAGTATCCAACCACTGAGCAAAGCCGATGCTTGGAACTAGTTTCTAAACTAACCTTAGGCAGGCTTGATGTCGAAAAAGGAATCGTGTTAATATGAGTAATAAAGCATTTTAGAACATCAAAGAAACAACCGTGTGTCACACAATACGAGTTGCATAATGAGGGGGTCGTCCAATGCTCCAACACATTACAAAAGCTTGTTCTTCATCACCCATTAACTGTGGCGCAAACTCACTTCAGGCATAATTCTCTATCGTCGTCAGCCAGTGAATAAAAAAAATTGCACAAAATTTCTAGAAAATGTGTAGCGGATACTAAAATGATGAAGGATAGCATTGTTAAGGCCGGCCTACTACAGTTAAACTTAGATATATAACCAAATCGATAAATTTCCGGAAAAATATGTCATACAGAGGATTTTGTTATATGAAGGTTTGGTATGAAAATTTGGAAAATAAGCGCGCAAGTTATACAAAAGGGGGACTCAAGGCAGAGCTAACCCAAAACACTTATTTTACAGTAAAAAGCTGTGTTATTATTGCGATAGCAATTATATGAACACCTTGGCAGGTTTTTGCCGTTGCCGCCATGTTCCGTAACAAGACCAAATTGATAACATACCCCCGCGCATCATATCTTTCACGAGCGGGTAAAAGCGCGCGAGCGCTGTTGAAGCAGAGATCAAATGAGTCGGCCCATCCCTATTGCCTGAAAAGTGCATAAAATAACATCTGGCGCGTGTTATAATTGCCGTCCAATGCTCAAATAGAAAGCAAACCACATGTTTTGAATGAGCATGAAACAATGTTTGGAGGGCGGGAATCGCTCTAGTAGCAAAAATGAACTTGAATCTGAAGGCTGGTCGCACTTGCTATTTCGGTGAGTATCAGGGGGTTTCAATGCGAAGTGACTGTGTGAAAAGAGCACTTCTCCCTAGAGCGGCAATACTTGCTCACACCAGCATTTTTTAGGAGTTCCGCGATATGAGATCCAAAAGAGTTGGCTGCCAGCCTTACTTTTTATAAAATTACAATATCTTGCTATCGCGTTCATTGCATTGCATTCAACACACCATCGTGTTGCCAGAACTTAATCACTAAAGCTACCAGCCGGCGAACTGGTGGCGCGGCGCAAGACAGAAGCGTGTGATGGGTAGACTTCGGAAGATCCGCCGTCAACGTGATCTCTGAGAGTTTTCATGACCGCCTAATATGGCATCCCCTCGGTGGTGACGACACGATGGTCCAAAATTAAGGAAAGTCTCAGTTTCGCTGCAAGGGCGAAGCAATGAATGCAATAGCAACCATATAATGTAACGCTGAGAACGGCAAGCAGATCGAAATGTGCAGCTCGCGGCTAACGCACAAGTGATGTACGAAAACGACATACTCAAGATGAGAGCGAACTAAGAATGTTTACAGCTTGATCCTTAATGCGCTGTTTAAACAAAAACGAGGCACGAAACGTACTCACAGGTATAGACAGGTATAGATATAAGTGTGAACTAAAAAGTGCCCCAGTCGTTACTTTGCTATGTTTGAAAATTTGAAAAGCACACTTTTTTCGAAAAC
Organism: Rhipicephalus microplus; assembly: GCF_043290135.1. Classification (NCBI taxonomy): domain Eukaryota; kingdom Metazoa; phylum Arthropoda; class Arachnida; order Ixodida; family Ixodidae; genus Rhipicephalus; species Rhipicephalus microplus. Next base: position 226,695,243 of record NC_134710.1, read on the forward strand.
GGCACCTGTCCAGTGAGCGAAGTGATCTTTGTGCGCCCGGCAACTAAACGCAATCGTTCCGGGTCACAAGCATCAAAATACTACTTATTTGCAGGGCAAAGTACGTGTGAGAGTTAAGCGCGCGTCAGCGCATTGTGACGAGTCGAGCACGGGCGACCTTTCTTTTTCTTTCTTGAGTTTTCATATGTATAGAAACGTAAACATATATGTTAAATCTCAGCAGCGGCGGCGACGGCAAAAAACCAGCCGAAACTGTCCATATAATTGCTATTGCAATAAAAAAAAAGTGAAGCTGAACGTTGTCGGGGGCCACACCATGCGTGCACAGTGAAACTATGCAATCGCGCACAGCGTCGAAAACGGAGAGCGAACGGCACCGATACGGATACCGTGGAAACTATTCAGTAAAGTGCCCTCCATATGCAGCGCGGCCACATATGTGACGCTAACTGAAAGCATGGCGCTGCCAACACGCAAAAGTAGTTTCCTTTTTTCATTTTGGATTGGAGTGTGCGGGGGGGGGGGGGGGGGGGGGGGCACACACGCGCATATGTCCGCGACGGCAAGAATGGCGGCAGCACCGGCTCATGGGGTGCAGGCCCGCCTGGTGCGCTGTGCGCACCGCCGCCGCTTTGCCCGGCATCGGCGGCAGGCAGCGCCAGAAGATGCATGCTTATACCAAAATGCCAAAATGAGGACCAAATTTCCTAGATTGTCGGTGGGGAAAATTGGTTATATGAAGGTTGTCTCCTTACGTTACTTTGTTACATAGAGGTCAAAAATACATGTGCTTCTATGGAGAAATGGCGGGGAATAGAAAACTTCGTTATATGGAGGAATTATTTATATGGAGGTTCGTTATAAGCAGGTTTAACTGTACACAAAAATTGTGATTATTTATGGCATAGTACGTATCCAGCAAGTGTGCTTGTAGCAGTTACCCAAAGAGTATTAAGGAAAAGCTCTGAAAGGCTGCTCTTCGAGGTTTCGCCATGACTGTGCTGCACGTTCCACGCAGGCCTAGTGGTTTTTAATTGTTTTGTCTATGCGTGTAATTCTCTCTGCGTGTGTCTATGCTTTCCCAAACAAAATGAATACAGGAGAACTTGGAATACTCAGCTTTTCAAGCAAATAGTCTGGGCTATTTAATATGCATTGAAATTTTCAAATGCTATTCACACATTCCTAAATTATAGAGCAAGGGGTGTTACGAAAGATTAAACTGTGATTCTAGTTGTGGCGGTCGCATTTTTATGAAAGCAAAATATTAAAGGCCCTTGTACCCTTGTGCTGTGAATTGTCAGTGCACATCGAAGAGCACATGGTCAGAATTTCCGGAGCCCTCCATTATGGTGTCCCTTATTATCATATCATGGTTTGTGAATGTGAACCCCACGTATTGTTCTTAAAGATTCTAACTGCATTTTTTGGGGGTTTTGGAATCTAAGAATATTAACTTGTTATAAACATGCTTTCAAGAAATTATTAATGGTCGTGGAATTTCGCATTTACTCGCATAATGCACCCACGGCCATCTAGGTCCTTCAAAGACGGCGAAAGTTTTTTTTTAATGTATCTGTTCAATTTATTTCGGTGTGATAGCCAGTGTCGTCGACGATCAACACAACATTAAGTCAAGCCATTATATCACAAAATTATGATGCAATAAAAGTCATAGCATAGTTTCACAACCATGCTAAACACTTCCAAGCAGCGTCAACGCGGACAACGTCAATCAAAATTTAGAAGTCGTGGGTTTTGCGGCAGAGCGCCATCTGTCAAATGCAGGAGAAACCTCTTTGCTTATAGCGCCATGAAAGCACAGCGACACGAGAACGAACCAAAAAAACAAACGCATGGCCTTCGAGATGGCGGGTGTGCGGCGCAGAAACGCACCCAGCGCCGGCCATCTCGGAGGCCATGCAAAGCACCGACAGCGCTTCGCCCGCAACATTTGTGCATCGCCATCCAATGCTGCGTTTTGTTGTCGGGCTTGTCGTAGTGAACTTAGTTAGAGACACCTGCTACGGAGGGCGTGTTCGGCGGGTATGCTAGCTTCACGGCTGGTTTTCAACTTAAAGTTGGTTGAGCATGTGCTGGAGCATGGGAACTGAGCGGCTGGACGACACTTCAGCGTCGATCTGTGTGCGTTCATTACAGGAGAAAACAAGAGCTTCAGGCTACAGAAACAATTCGCCGCGCATTTCGTGGGCCAAAACACGCTACACCATCAAGGGAAATCTCGCTGTTAAACTCCTGCGACTTTTTTCTCTTGCATGAGGAACCCTCCCTCTAAGTTTTCGTCAACTTTTTTTTAAAAAGGGTGGGTTCATAACGGGAGTAAATACGGTACATTCCTGGTGGGTTCATATCGGTTGCGAATATGGTGGTACATACTGTCTAGAATGTTTCATTGCCCCCCCCCCCCCCCCCCCTCCAATGATGAGTACAGTCGCCGACCGATTTTCCAGCAAAAAGATGCAACATGGTGGCTTTCGCAGTTGAGTGCCATAGCTCAAAACAACGAGCGATTTAGTCCAGAGAATCGAACTTTACAGCATGAATTCATCGAAGGCGGTCGCAAAAATGCATTAGTGCTATGGGAACCTTCCTTGACTGTGCATTTGTGAAGTTCGGAGTATCCAACAAAAGTCCAAAAAGTTTGTTGGTGACTGTAGTGGTACTAGTTTTATGTGCTTCAGTCCAAGTTGTCAATCAGTTTTATTTTGTTCATAAGACCTAAATAGCTTACCTGGCACTCTTGTTTTTTGTTCTTGCAGTACAATGGAACAGATCTAAGAAATGCTACTGCAGAGGAAGCTGCCTATGAACTTGCCAGCAACACTGAGAATGTTCATATCGTTGCATTATACAATCCTGAGCGTAAGTAACACAACATTTTTAATACTTCTAACGAGTCCTAGATATCGAGTGAAAGTGTTAAATCAAATATTTCTAAATTTTAATGCATTTGCTAGTGAACCATAGCGTTTTGAGAATTTTGTAGTGGTTATTGTCGACGCATGTTAAGATAATGCAAAAGAGCGAGCGTGCATCTGTGGTGGTTTTCTTACTCCTATTTACCCTCCCATAAAACTCTATAAAACTCCACGGATGCTTACCTTTCTACATTTGAAAATTTACACCTAAGTACCATGCCTCGATAGTCAGAATTGTGTGGCTGCCTATTGGTCATGTTTAGCACTCATACAAGCTTTCAAAAAAGTTTTTGCGATAGTGTGGTATCACTTATAGTACAGATGTTTATGACACTGGTGACTTAGTTTATGAATAAGTATTCAATCCTACAGAAATTGATATAAATTTACATTTCACCTCTCATTCAAAAAAGTGCAGTTCTGTTAAACATAGTTATGAAAAATAATGTTAGAATAATTCCACAAGCAGAAAAATGTGTGAATTTTAATTTAAGGTAATATCAATTCAGTTCAGCCATTCGAAGGTTGAAGACTAAATGAATGTTTTATGCTGTGGTCAATGAAATGTTTCTTTTCTTATTTAAAAGCCTGAAAAAAACTCTGCCAGTTTGATGCAGTGAAGACTTAAGTGCGCAAGTTTATGTGAGGGTAAACAAAGACTGCTTAATCTCATTTTGAACATCATCATAATCATCAAATAGCATCATCATCTCAAATGTAATCGTCATTTTGTTTTATTTGTTTCTTTATGCTCTCCTCTTTCCTGACCACATGACTTGCATGACACCGAACAGACATGTAAACGGCGAAGACCCGGCTTGAAACAGCTATGCCGTTAAAAGGCAGATCCAGTCCTTTGTAGTGATCGGTGCAAGTGAAGCTTTACTGCCCACTCCACCAGTGCAGCTTGCCAGCATAATGTTTGTTGCCACCAGAGTTGGACAACACTGTTATCTCACCAAAGCATCCTCCGCTCAGTCTGACCAATGGTAGCACCAAAACTGCCTGGATACAGTGAATATTCTCAGAAGTTTGGCCTCAACTTACTGGCAGCAACTTGTTCATATCACATGTGAATCATGCCTATTACTTGCTCTTCATGCTCTAGAAGTTAAGCAATTTTCAGTACCGCTTTTGGAGTTTCAGTCACTGTTATGTACTTCTTTCTATATTTTCTTTCTTTACTTCCGTGCCACGATCTTTGTTCAGGTGAAGCTGAGCTCAGTGTCTGAAGTGTTTCCAATATCTCAATTGCTCTAGTGTGTTCACTCTACAGAATAATAGGTGCAAGTTGGTTCAAGGCTGTAGTTGAATGGTCAAGGTACTCTGAAAACTGTATCCATTGTTGGATAGATCTGAATCTTGTCCGAATGGATCTGAACCTCATTGCATGTGCAGAATTCACCTAAAATGTATCAAGTGGTGGTAAAAATGGTCTTAGTTTAATTATGCAGTGTGGTATTGATGAAAATTTTTCTCTTCAGCATGTCAAGGATTTAGCTTCACTTCAAGTGACTGCACTTACACCCCCAGAACGTCACTTTGGCAGCGTGCTACTCACCATGGTGGTTTGTTGGTTACGGTGCTCGACTGCTGACTCAAATATTGTGGGATTGAATCCTGGCTGGGGCGGCCACATTTTTGATGGAGATGCAAATGCTTGAGTCCCGTTTACTTAGAGTTAGGTGCATGTTAAAAAACTTAGGTGCTGGAAATTTCTGGGGCCCTCCACAACGAGATCCTTCATACTCGAATCGTGGTTTTGGGACATTAACACTGAGTACTTACAATATTTACTCGCATATTTCTTGCACTTTTTATCAGAAAACTGGTGAAAAAGGAGGGGCGGGGGTGCGAGAAATAAGTGGGAAAAATTTTCGGCAAAAATGTGCTGAGCAAAAAAAAAAAACGTGGCCGCAAAACTAACTGCAAGCATTGAGAAGTGCTAATTGAGACTTACCTCAACAGTAATACTACAGCTTCAACACTAGGCAAGATTTGAGACACAAAAGCCACTAGGAAATAATAGAGAATTAGAATACCATACTCAAAGCTTGTGGGCGTTGCAGACGTAGTGTTAGCATTTGTTACTGAACAGGAGCCTGCAAAGAGTTGGCGTATGATGGCCATTTAATACGGAATCGTTCACAGTTGCCTGTTCACAAACTTCATCATCCATCCCAGTTTTAGGACAATGGAAGGCCCAACGTGTCTTCATGGCTTTCAGCTGCCTTCGCCAGTAGAGAACACAAAACTCGTCGACTCCAAAGGGTCTACCGGCGGCCCTGTTGCCGTTGTTTAGTGCATGGTCAATCACTTTCAACTTGAAAGCAGCCATGTAACTTTCGTATCACCCCATAGCTTAACAACATTATGGACACATATACAAAACACGCCGCAACGCGCATTTGCAACTTTGGCTTGGCTTGGATTGGATTGAGGTCCGTGCAATGATAGTTTGCTTGATGCTTAAGAGATAGGTGCGAGATTGGGTGCGCTATCGTCATCATCAGTGACTAGAACGAGCAGACGACGTTATTGTGGCAGTTTTTGGTGGTGCAATAATTACATTACTCGCGGGACAAATGAATCTAATTTTTGTTGAATGATGTTGGGGTTGGGGTAATTATGCAAGCGTGAGGATTACGCAAGTAGATATAGTAAATAATCACTGGTAACATGCTGCTGCAAAAGAAAGGGGAGCGTATTGTGAAAATTTGGAATTTGGATAATTACGACAAGTACTTGAGGAGCACAGCATATGTTTAATATTTCAGGCAATGTTTTTTGGATAATAATGTGTTATAGCTATGAACAGCCCTTAAAGTAAACTTTAGGTATAAATGTGGTAAACGTGGATATCGCATGTCATGTGCTGGCCATGCGCCTGGCGGCCGGGGCTGTATACCACCTGAGAGCGCGAATGGCAAAATAGTTTTTTGTGGCACAGTATGTTTTAATGTATAAGAATATTCCTAATTATGAAAATGATAACTTTCATGCAATAGACACTATTCACTCAGCTTCAGATAATCACTTCCTTATTCTCAAGTCACTGCTGCTGACAGACTAGACCCTCCGTTGCAGCATACAATCGAACCTTTTTGTAATAAAGTTTGCAAAATTTGCTAAATAGTTCGCTTTAGTCATAATTCTCTATACAAAATTGCAATGAAAAGTCGCCAAACGCGACAGGAATGGGGGGGCATTAGGTATGTGCGAATAAAAGTTTCGAATATTCGTCTAGTTTTGCGTTTGTAATATTCGTATTTGGTTCGATAACCACATATTGAAAAATTTTATATATTCAAACTAATTAGAATATTCCTTGAATATTCAATATTCAAGAATATTCGGTTGCATATGTCACTGTGAAGAACTTCTGATCTTGCGTACTAGAGATAAGAGCATCAGCAGTAGATCGCGCAGTGATTACTACTACTTCCGCGCGAGTGCGTTGACGCCTGCGTGGAAATTTACAGAAGAGTGTTGACGGCTACTGACAAATGCAGTTGTACATCATCGTGACAAACTTACCAACGATAAACATCTAAAAAAATCTAAATTATGTACTGCCTGCTCGGCAGTACCTGTGGCTTAGCTGTTTAGTGCTGTTACTGTTCATGTTTGCGTACAACCATGCCGTTCGTTGCCGTGTCCTTCTGCAAGGCACCGCCTCAATAAAGTGGGTATCGCTCGTGGAAACGCAGGCAAGTCCCCGCCACGGCAGCAGAGAGTTTTCTCTCCGCAAGTGTAAATGCACGCGTATGTTATAAGGAGCGGTGCTGATAGAGTAAGCTTAGTAGGCAACGCACTGCATGCAAATATAGCGAAGGGCGCGCTCAGCTTGATGTACGATGGTGATGCGTCTCATGTGTAGCCACGCCAGTTTTCGCTAATGGATCGTGCTACTAACGCGCGTGCACGCGCGTTAGTAGCACGATCATTAGCTTGACGAGTCGTCCGTAAGCTTGACGAGTCGTCCGTAAGCTGTGCGACTACTTCAGCATTTATTTCTTTCATAGTTCCGAAATTATTTCATGGTAGCAGATACGGTCATGAGAATGAGCTCCGTGCAGTAGCAAACAAAGAAAAGGCCATGCACTTTTCCGTATCTTTACAACGGCGTCATCACATATAGTTCTCTGTTGCTAATGGCAGCGGGTGACAGATGGAAATTTGGGGGAGTTAATATGTAGTTACGCTGCATTCCCAACAGTGCCTTTAAGACTCAGTTGTACGTGCATTGCACATGTGTGGCAAGCTCTTCTGAATATCAATCCTTCGTTACACCGTTACTACGATCTCACTCTTTTTCTAACGTCAGTTTACTGCCATCGGCAGCCAGAGCATCGAAGGGGGTCACGGAGTCACATCTCCCCGACGATAGTTGTGGCTTCATTAACAAAATGGTGTACTTGAGGTGTCTTTCTATCACATTATCTCGCACCCTCACTTTGCATTATCATTGCGCACCCAGTAAACTTTGGTCACGATCATGCAGCTATCAGCGTGACAGAGTACTATTGATAAGAAAATGGCGAGTGTGCAGTCCTCGAGAAAGGGTATGGAAGCAAGCCAGATAATGAGTATTGCTGTGTAGTTAGAAAACTCCCCATGTATTCATTTGCCAGTGGCTGAAACGATGAGCAAAGGGGCAAAAACTAAAGAAAAAACTAAAATCTGAGGTCTTACGAGCCAAACTGGCTAGTGGGAGCACCTGGATGAATTGTGACCACCTGGGCTCCTTTAATAATTGCTTAGACTTAGGTACACTGCTGTGAGCTGTTACATGTCACATCATCAGAATAGCTGCCATAGAAGGAGTCAAACCAACGGCCTCATGTCCACTAGTCATCATGGCAGGTACAAAAAGCTTCTTCTTATTTTTTTAAAATAAAGTACAGTTGAATCTCGATAATTCGAACTGGAAAGGGCTCGAAAATTTGTTTTAATTAAAAGAAGTTTGAATTAATGAGAGCTTAATATATTAACGGAGGGCTCTCCATGCAGTGGCGCATGTTCATTGACCTAACACACAAGGGGGAAGTTTCAGAAGACTTGAATTTGTTCACAAATACAGGACATCCGTTATTAATTGAAGTAATCGGTGATACGTTTCTGCACACGCTTGCCTTGCAGCGAGTCAATCAATTTCGCACGCAGCTTGCAAAGCATTTCTACTTCGGCTTCAGAATTCTCCTGGCAAGAGAAGTTGCGTGCGAAAATGTCCAGCGCCGACACTTTCTAAAGACGACGACAACAACGACTGCGTAGCTGAGCCTCCCGCTCTCCGCTATGCAGCTGCAGCATGGCCAGCACGTAACGAGAAAGGAGGAGCGTCTCCACGCGGAGAGAAGCAGATCGGCATTTGAGAGAAAACCAACACTTCACGGCAGCTTTTTTTTTTTTTTTTGCTCTCTTTAGGTACTAGGTCGAGGTACTAGGTCGAGGTACTAGGATATTGTCCCTGTGTTCACCCAAGAGGCGACCAGAGCAGACGTGGCGGTAGATGCTATTACCTGGTGCAGGTCATTGGCTGGACGCCCTTTCTGCGTTCGCCATTCAATGCTTGCTCGTACTCGTGAAGGCGTAGGAGGGTCTTGAATGACACGTCTTTAGGACGACCCTGAAGCCAGTGCCGGGTAGGAGCTCGACGTGGTGCCAGGTGAGAGCCTGCAGCAACTTTCAGCCACAAACGCAGCTGGCCGCTACTCCCGCGCCCTGGACACCGTCTTCTCTCGGCCACCTCTGCCCTACAACTCTATTCTCTTTCAGCCACCTATTCAGAGACCCCATTGATGGCGCTCATTGGTCGAGCCGCTCTTGCGCCTTGTGCAGCGGGTGCAAATTGTCATCTTTGTCTTCTTAAAATCACTAGCACCGCTCCGCTTGCACACAACATCACAGGGGTAGAGTGCCTCGACGCGTGCCCCCGTCCAGAGTGCGGTCATTCTTTGAAAGGGTCGATGCCACCTTGCTGCACGCATTCATTATGTTCTGGCCCACGCGACGCTTATTGAAACGTGTACGGGGCGGGCGCCTGCTGCTTTGTCGGCCGTTTGATTCGTCGCAAATCCCGCAAGATGACTTCATGCTGCGTGCCACACAGGGCATGAACCATTCTAGAAATGGATGGAAGGTGTTTTCTTTTGCAAGCGATCCTAAAAGAAAGCTTTTATTGACAGTGAGAATAAAGAGTTACAAGTGGCAGCCATAGAATGCCTCTTGTGTATGCACTGTGAATATTGCAAGCTTTGTTGCTGTTTTCTATTGTCTTTCCTTTGCTACGTCTGGTACTTGGGGGGCGATTTTCGAAACGGCGTGTATATTACAAGTAACACAGTCACAGATTAGACTATTACAAGTTATGTGCATGGTTTTGATTGTGTTTGTTGCCATACTTGTAGCACCTTAACACGATCGAATGTTGCGCGAACTGGTAACCCCAAGTAGTTTCATGGTGTTTAAACCGTTCTCATAAATTTGGTGCTCTTTTTAGGTTGTGCTTGGAAATAGTACTTTGGCTATTGCGGACATCTCCTTTTATTGTTTTATTCATGAAGGTGTGATTATGAAATTGTCATGTCTATAATTAACGACTAGAATTCACTCCACATAGTTTTCTTGCGGAGCGAAAACTACAAATAAAATATCCGGTGTCCATGCTCACATTGCTCCCAATAATGTTGTCACAGGCTAAGTAGATGCCTGAGGATGACGACGAAGTGCTGAGGGGAACGTGCTCGGACTGCAGCAGCGTTGTACACATTTGCTCGCCAGTATATTCATCGGGTATACTTTATTCCCCGTAACATTATTGGTGGAAGGTGCAGGGTACAACTCGCTATACAACCCGAGGAGCTGGATCTTTACAATGGACGGGGCATTGCAGCTACCACGATGACTGACCAGGCTACTCAATGTCAACAAGATCCGTCAGCCCCGCAACCGATCATTGTGGTGCAACCTCGTGGCCCAGGCCCATTCAACGGCACAAGTGGCATAGACGTTGTGACTGGCTGGTTCTATATGAGCGCGTCAGCAGCAGCAACCATTGGGATCCGACGCTTATGTTGGCGAACATCATCTTCTACTTGCATGGCACAGCAAAACTCTGGTACGAGACACATCAAGAAGAGTTGACCAGCTGGGACGACTGTAAGCAGAAATTGCTCTATCTATTTGGGAAACCCATCGAACGTCAAGTGGCCACAAAGAAAGAGCTTGCGACTCGTGCCCAGACATCCACAGAGCCGTGCATTGCGTACATTCAGGACGTGTTGGCTTTGTGCCGCAAGGTCGACAAGGACATGCTCGACGAGGACAAAGTCGGACACATCTTGAAAGGAATTGCCGATGACGCCTTCAATTTTCTGCTGTGCAAAGACTGCTGGATGGTGGAGTCAGTCATCGAAGCATGTCACTTCGAACAGGCGAAAAGTAGGCGCATAGTTCACCAATTTAACCGCTGTGATGGATTAAATGAATGTTCGTCACTATGCTTGTTGATAGCGGACGAGAAAGCATTAACATGAACTTTTTATTTCATGGCATGGGTGGAACGGCTGACGACGCACGGATACGCTACCATGTGCAGCGCCGTTTAGTCGGACGTCGCGGCCAACCCAGCAGTCAGGGTCGCAACTCCTGAGGTCCTGGATCAGGCCACGGCTCATGACGACCACACCCGGTAGGCCTCGTCCACGAACCTGCTCCCGGCCACTGCACCCAGGCAGGAGCCGTTCGGCAGGTCTCGGCCTTGGACCTTGAACAGACACACCAGAGCTCGACCTGGCCGACACGTACGGGTCTCACGTCCGGCTCAGGAACGCTGCCAGGAACTCGTCCTCTCGAGCGGCGCACCGTTTCGTCTACCTTCGTGGCCTCAACTCTCGAGCTGCAGTGGCGGAGATGCCTTGACCAGCGCGACCTCGGACCTCGTTTCCAAGCTTTTGATCACCTTCCGGGCGTAGCGGTTCCACGTGCGGGTTCTGGCCAGCACAGCACCGTCTGTGCCGTGCTGAAATGCTGCTCACTACAGCTGCGGCGCGGCAGCTCACTCACCGGCGTTCGTCGCCTTGGCCAGGGCACAGCCAGGTACCCTCGGGTGCGCACCTCGTGAGCTCGCGGCCCACTTCCGAGGCTGGTGCGTCGCTCGGTACGGCTCGGCACCACTCGGCGATCCTTGATTCAGCCAGCAACTCCCCTGGCATCTGAATCCTCGGCCACCCTGAACCTCGCCCGGCTCCATGGTCCTCCGTACACACGCCCGCGTCTCGCCCGGCAGAACATCTCGCTCGTCCCTTGCCGAAGCGCGACGCTCTGGTGACACCAGCGCTTGACGGCACGGGTGCGACTACGGAGCAGTCAACCCGCATCGGAGACGCGATGCTCCATGCGGGGAGTGGCCAGCCCGTCCAGCGAAGAGCGTGCGCCGAGACGCGATGCTCGACGCAACCGTGACCATTAGCCAAGCCACGTTCATCGCTGTGTCGAACGGCTGACCGTGGAGACGCCTCGCCGAGATCCGCGATGCCCTCGGCAAGGAAGAGAACAGCAGGCCAGGCCGCGCCCCGAGATGCAATACTCGTGCCGGCAACGCCGCCCCAGCTGGTAGTTGGACGGCAGTAGCGTGGACGGCCGCGTTCCCTGGCCGGAACCTGGATCGCCTGCGTCCGACGCTTCGGCCCACTGTCTCCCGTCTGCCGCTGCTCCGGCTCGTCCCCAGCCACAAAGCCTACTGCCACGTAATGGTCGCACGTGGCCCAATCGTGGTACGCCACCTCTATGGGCCACCACTGGTCATGAGCTGATTGGCGCACAGTTGACTCGTAATCGCACGTGCCTTCTTCTTCTCTTCTTCATTTCTTGTTGTCGCCTTCGTGCCACCTGCTCTCCGCTCGTCTTCTTCAGTTCTGGTTTGATGCTCCTCGGCGTCTTCAAGTCCTTTCCTTACAACCGCCTTCCCAACACAGCGGCTACGTCTTCTTGCGAAGATTTGCCCACACTACATCAACCACCAGCGCCAAAAACGTCAGCAGAACAGTCCGTCGGGAACTCGAGGCTATGGCACCCGCTATGTCTAGCGTCAGCATGCCAGGATACAACCTCGATGCTGTTTCAATGATACAGGCCATGGTTCGCCAAGAGATCGCGAATATGGGCATTTCGCCACCTCATCAAAATGCCCCCGCTACTTCCAACTCGGCTCCAGTCGTTGTGGCTGCCACTCCGAACTGCACGTTCGCGCTACGACAAAACCCAGCTGAATGGCGCACTCATGATGATCGGCCCATATGTTTCACATGTCATCGGATAGGACACATCGCTCGCCATTGCCGCAGCTGTTGGACCTCATCACCTCGACCGAGCTTCTATGATTGGGGACCTCGCTTTGAACGTGCACTTTATGCCCCGTCCTACCGTGCTGAGACAGGTGCAGAGCATAATCCAGAACGTCGGACCAGCCACTCACCATTGCCCGTGCGTCATCAGTCCCGCTCGCCCCAACCCCGCCGTTCTCGGTCTCCCTACGACCATCGCTTGGAAAACTAGCCGGTGCAGCCCCCGGAAGTGACGCTGCATACACGACTCGGACTGCAAATCCTCTGATTACTCCCGACCAGTGGTGCAACTTTCTTACAATTCTCGCTGATGGTTTACCTGTAAGTGCTCTTATTGATACCGGTGCGCAAATATCTGTGATGAGCTCAGACCTCCGCCGCCGCCTCCAAAAAGTTCTGACGCCTGCGATTGCACCTGCCGTTTGTACAGCGGATGGGAGTACTCCTGCTGTGCTTGGAATGTGCACTGCGCGATGAACGATTTCTGAGCATCAAACTTCAGTTCTGTTTGCTGTACTTGAAAATTGCCCTCATGACCTCATCCTTGGACTCGACTTTCTGACTTCACAGGCTGCGCTCATTGACTGTTCTAAAGGTCTTCTTTGGCTCGAACTACCATCCTTCTCAGAGACCGTCTCTACCAGCCCACCTCATCTGCGCTCTGTCGATTTCCTCAGACTTCCGCCGCAAGCCGCAGTCCAAGTCCAACTCTCGCCATATCCTCCAGTACCCGATGGTGATTATGTTACTGCCCCGGTTTCTGACGTGGCCATGACAGGTAATGTTGCAATCCCCAACATGGTGGTTACCGTTAAGGACAACCGAACTTCATTTCCAGTCCTCAATTTTGGCTTCTCAGCGCAAGTTATTCCTCGCAGTATGTTACTTGCGCATACTGACACCACTGGTCGACCACACAGTTTCCGCCCTAACCACCGATTCGCCACCCGATTTTTCATCAACGTTGCTCTCGTCACGTTCCTGTTCCGACCTTTTCAAGCCAATGCTATCTGACAAGCTCACCTCTGAACAAGTCTCTGTTCTCTGCCGTGTGCTTGCTTCTTATCAGGACATCTTTGACTTCGACGACCATAATTTGGGCCAGACATCCGTGGTAACCAATCTCATTGACACCGGTGACGCTCATTCGCCGGCGGCCCTACCGTGTGTCAGCCCCGGAGCATGCTATTATACAGCGAGAAGTCATAAGGGCATAATCGAACCCTCATCTAGTCCCTGGTCCTCACCCGTCGCATTTGTTAAAAAGAAGGACAATAGCTAGAGATTCTGTGTTGATTACCGCCATCTCAACCATATTACCAAGAAAGATGTCTATTCCCTACCGCGCATAGATGATGCACTCGATTGCTTACACGGTGCCAAATATTTCTCTTCAATAGACCTTCACTCAGGCTACTGGCAGATCGCTGTGGACGACGATGACAGAGAGAAGACGGCCTTCGTGACTTCTGATGGACTTTATCAGTTCAAGATGATGCCTTTTGGATTATGCAATGCCCCCGTGACTTTGAGCGCATGATGGACTCCCTCCTTCGAGGCATGAAGTGGACCATCTGCCTCTGCTGTCTTTACGACGTTATTGTTTTTTCGACTACTTGCGACAACCATCTTACCCGTCTGTTCACAGTGCTTGTTGTTTTCCGACGTGCCAACTTGCAACTTAACTTGTCCAAATGTCGCTTTGGGCAATGCCAAATCTGCGTACTCGGCCATCTTGTTGACGCTGCCGGCGTTCAAATAGACCCTGCAAAAGTCCAAGCAGTTCGTGACTTCCCCACACCCCGCTCAGCTAAGGACGTCCGAAGTTTTCTGGGACTGTGCTCCTATTTCCGTCGTTTTGTCGAGAAGTTTGCTGAAGTAGCCCGTCCTCTAACCTGCCTCCTCAAAACGGATGTCGCATTCACCTGGGGCCAACAGCAAGCAAACGCCTTCTCGTCGCTCGTTGACATTCTCACCAATCCACCAGTCCTAGCACACTTCGACCCATCTGCCGCCACGGAGCTTCGTACTGACGCCACTGGCCACGGCATAGGCGCAGTGCTGGCGCAGCGGCAACTAGGAACGCACCGCGTCGTCACATACGCAAGCTGACTGTTGTCGCGCTCGGAACAAAATTATTCGATCACAAAACGCGAGTGCTTAGCTCTCGTCTAGGCCATTGCGAAATTCCGACCGTACCTGTATGGCCGACCATTCTCAGTTATTACGGACCACCATGCGCTTTGCTGGCTCTCACTCACTCAAGGACCCTACGGGACGCCTTGGTCGCTGCGCTTACAAGAGTACATTTTTTCCGTATCCCATAAATCCGGACAACTTCACAAGGATGCCGACTGCTTGTCCCGTTACCCAGTCGATCCTCCTGACATGATGGAAGATGGACAAGAGGCCCTCGTTCTTTCAATTACCGACTTCACCGACACAACTGCTGAACAATGCCGCGACCCCTCTTTGCGTGCTATTATCAATGGTCTGCACTCTCCCCATCCTGACCACTCCTTACAACTGTACGTTCTTCACAACGACACCTTGCACCGCTACAACGTCCGCCCAGATGGTGCTGAGCTTTTACTCGTTGTTCCTGCGCATCTTCGCTCGGACGTTTTGGCCCAGCTCCATGATGCCCCCTCCGCTGGACACCTAGGGGTGTCACGCACCTATGACCGCGTTCGCCACCGATTCTTTTGGCCTGGCCTCTAGCATTCTGTGCGACAGTACGTTGCGGCATGCGACCTCTGCCAGCGCCGCAAGACACCTGCTCGGGGACCTGCTGGTACCCTCCAGCCCATTGAAATACCAGATGAGTCATTTTTCCGAGTCGGCCTCGATCTTCTAGGACCTTTTCCCGTGTTGGCCACCGGTAATAAGTGGATTGCTATTGCTACCGACTACGCAACGCGGTATGCCATTACACGCGCTCTCCCCACCAGCTGTGCTACTGATGTAGCCAATTACCTTCTTCATGACATCATTCTGCGTCATGGTGCTCCTGGTCAGTTTTCACCGCGGCCGCTGTTTTGTATCGAAAGTAGTCGACGAGCTCCTGCGATCCTGCTCTACCCACCACAAGTTCACTACAGCGTACCAACCACAAACCAACGGCCTCACGGAACGCCTCAACCGTACCCTGACGAATATGTTAGCGATGTACGTCTCCAAGGATCACAAAGATTGGGACATCCACTTACCTTTCATTACTTTCGCATACAACAGACCACAAAGATTGGGACATCTACTTACCTTTCGTTACTTTCGCATACAATAGTTCACGTCATGATACAGCTGGATTTTCACCTTTTTACCTACTGTTTGGTTATGACCCGCCTTTGCCCATAGACATCATGCTTTAATCTGACGCCCCCTCATCGACTGCTTATGCTCGTGATGCCCTGGCCCGAGCTGACATCGCCCGCCAAGTCGCCCGGGATCGTTTATGTGCTTCACAGCTTAATCAAAAGAGTGCTTATGATCGCCAGCACCGCGACGTAAAGTACTCCCCGGGGTCGCTCGTCTTGCTGTGGTTACCATCACGTCATGTTGGTCTCTGCGAAAAACTGATGTCCCGTTACGTTAGCCCCTACCGCGTCATACGCAAGGTCACCAGTGTGACCTGTGAGATAGCTCCACTCCATACCACGTCAGTACCAGCTTCAGTCCCGACCGATATATTGCACGTCTCACGGCATAAACCATACTACTCACGCCCCAAGAATTGATCGCACGGGGACGGTGCTTCTGGCGCCGGCAGGTAATGTCACGGGCTAAGTGCTGAGGGGAACGTGCTCGGACTGCAGCAGCGTTGTACGCATTTGCTCGCCAGTATATTCATCGTGTATACTTTATTCCCCGTAACGTCATGTTTCAACTGCATGTATTGGGCCGCGATAACTCGCATGCCGCTCAACTGCTACATGCCGTATACATACTCTCAGTAATATATATATATACACTGACTCAGTAATATGCACTAATATACCCCATTTCCTTTCGCATTTCATGCGTAGAGATACGTGCAAGTTCAGACATGTGTAGTATTTAGGATTTATTTGTAGTCAAAAGTGGTGACATTTTTGTTATTAAATGCTTTTTTTTTTCATCGGATCCCATGCCACCAACAAGGACAGGGATAGGGAACAGCCAGCGCAATCAACGTACAAACTTTTCTCATAGTGTCTTGCGCATCCGCGTAGGGTACTGGGATTGCTTTAAAATGACTCATTGCGGCAATAAGACTATACGATCGCCTGTCTACAGCTGTACAAAACCTAATTTGTATAGGCATAGTTATAATTAAGCTGACTTAAAACGGGTTTGAATGTCATTGGGTGCATGTGTACTTGTTAGCTAATAGCGGATTTAGCAGGTATAAAATTAAAACCTGCCTGAGCAAGCCCGCTGTTAGGAATGGGACAGAAATGTCATGCCCCCATATATTTCATTTTAGTTTATTACCACTTCATATCTAATCTAACCGTTCAATCTGCGGGCGCTGTCTTCACATTTTATGAGCGAAGGTCTTTATGGTCTAAGGCAGTCTCGCAGCCCTCCAGTGTAGTCAGCACAGCATATAGACAGACAGACAAATGCACAGACGTAGACATGTACGGACGGACTTATATGTGGACGCACACACAAATGGACTGACGGACGCATGATGGACACATGCATAGACTGACGCACGCACGGATGAATGGACGGGCGCATGCATAGACAGATGGACGCATGCATAGACGGATGGACACTTTGCCTCACTCATCATCATTCACTCTGTAGATATGCTGTGATTTTCATATGTTTCGCTAATTCGTTTGATTCACTAGATATGTTGCACACTCATACTGTTAAGAAATACGGGGACATTTATTGTGCGCGTATGAATACTGTGTGCCGAACTTTGAGAATTCGAACTGGAAGAACGTTAGACATACATAAAAGCATATATTCTGTGCCTTATTGGTAGATGCATTACTGCATTGCTTTTACTTTCGGCAGTCGAAGGAACCATATCTTTTCATCATTGTTTTCTAATACGCAGTGTTCTGCATCTCTAACTTGCCCTAATAAAACTAACCAGTCGCAACTTCAAAAAAAAAACACACAAATTTATCCACCCGCAAAGTATAAAAGTGAATAGTGATGTCTGCAGCTGTGCGCTACTCAGCCATAACCAGCAGACGAGTGGGCGCCGCCAGTCAGGATCGATACGTTCTGAAGCACATGCAGGCGCGAGGAATTTGTTTACTTGTTGAGATGCGTGCCTACAAAGTCATAACTAGCAACATTTGTGGATCATTTTGTCTTTGGGAGGGCAATTGCAGCAGAAAGTGCCTTTACTTTAGAGAAAAAGGCCGCGAAGCCGTGTGTTTGCAGTGCATGCATTGAGGAGTGGGCCAAATGATGGCGACCGCTGTAGCAAATGATGCACTTGTCTCCAGTTTGAATGAAGCGGAGGCGAACGAGCGCATCAAGGCATTCTACACAGGTGGGGGTGGTAACGCACCATCTAGTGAGAATTGTTTGAATCACTGCCTTGAGCGGCGACTGGGAAAATGTACTCTGGCGTACACGCCGGCTGCCGGACTACGCCGCCGGACAAGACGCCAGCATTATAAGCTTGCCTAGCAAGCTTCTAAATAAGGGGGGGGGGGGTAAGGGGGGGGCGTAGCAGTTTTGAAAATTTCTTAGCCTTGTTCTAATCTGGGCAGTACGCTGCTTAAGTGACCTTTGTCGCAATACACTGGCGTCCTGCGGCAGAGAGTCTTATTATTTGGAAGGGGCTGTTATCACGACTTATGGGGCACAGCACATTTGGTTCAGTTACTCATGTGTGTATACGCCTCACAATTGTGAACACTAGTATGATCACCAATGCCTGAAAAAGTTACTGGCAATCATTTGGAGCAATATATGGCATATTTGCTACCCTGTAAAAAAAAAACTGCACCAGTATTTTTTGTTTGTGTTTTTTGCCACCGCTACACCTCCGTTTCAAGAATCATTGAATTTCAAAGTCGCCAGCTTGGCAGATCTATATTTGAATTTACGGATTCTGTCAAAGGATTTGACAGGTGCGGCAAATTCTAATGTGGACTTTATCACTGTTTGCACAGTGGGGTGGCTCAAAATACTACTTCTTACTCCACGATTTAGGGGATGTTGAGTGGTTTGCACACCCTTTTTTTTTTCTAAAAACAGGTATTTTTTTTTCTATGCTCCAAATTTGGTCTTTCGTGATGAAATAATGTGTTTTTTGCCCATAACCCGCTCCAAATTTGCTTTTTAGTGCTCCAAAAGTAAAATTTCACTACTCCAAAAGTTGCTCCAAATTCTATTTTGGCTGTTGCACACCCGAGCTATGAAAACTTTATACGTGTTGGCTGATTTTCGTGTGTGGAGAGTGTTGTCACTGCGTGTCAAGAAAACAAAAATGTCCCTCTTGGGTTGTCTCAAAATTATGTCAATACACCGTTAAGTTTGCTCATCTGTCAGGGGTATACCGGAAAGATTAAGAGCAACTCTTAACTCTGTTCTCCAAGCCACCTGTGCATTTGCAATTTTCTTGTGGTGTGACAAAAGTGTGGGGGGTGTACTGCAGGGTTTGCCGAGATCCAGGAACAGCCTGGTGACTCCTTCTATGTGAAGGCCCTGTTTGACCGGGCCTCATTAGATGGCTCACTGGCCTTTTGCAAGGATGACATCCTGTATGTGGACAATACTATGTACAAAGGGGTACCTGGCCAATGGCGAGCATGGATCCTCGATCAGGATGGACAGAAGCTGAAGTGTGGCTTCATCCCAAGCAAGTACAAGTAAGCCAACATTTTATCTTCTTTTTTATTAATGGGGTCATGTTGTTGCTCAATGTGTAGCTTGTTGCAATTTTGTTGTGTTATAAGTGTGTCACTGGGGCCCATTTGAAAGGCCATCTAGTTGATGGCCATCGAAACGCCATAACTAGGAGTGTGCAAATATCAAATTTTTTTAATATGAACCAAATATGAATACATAGCTTCAAATATGAATCGTATATTGAATAATCAAGCTGTTGCTTCTGTGCTCAGAGCATCTATTCATTGATTTGTCCATCCCTCGATCTAATTGTTAAGGCTACAACATTTAAACATTAGTTGTAATCTACTATTCATATACACATTTAAACATTAGTTATAACATACTTTTCGAATACACCTTGTACTCGACAAGCATATGCATTTGCAGCTTGAGCTATAGTAATTATTATTGTGGGAAATTGTAGGGCTGGTAACTGATTCAAAAGCTTGATTTTCTGCTCCCAAGTTTTAGCTGCTTCAGATAGCCCTCTGTAATAGCATGGAATGATTATACCACCACATCCATGACCATAGTAAGAGTAAGCTACATATTTACTTGTAAGTAAATTGGGTGGTTACAGAAGCACCTGAAAAGCCAAGTGATTGATAAGCTTTAGGGAAAATTAACAAAACATGCTCTAGCTTCAAAAGAATGGCTAGTTGGGCAAGTTGGTAATGATCCATAGCATATTGTGCAAAAAATGGACAGAAACACAAAATGAGAGAAAAAGACAAGTGCAGACTATCAACTGAAGCTTTATTTCAAGACCAAGGCAATATATAAAGAAAAGGATAAAAAACAAAAGAGGGCAAAGGGGGAGGGGAAAAAAGCATGATGGACCAAATGAACAAAAACCTAGGCCACGTCAGGAATAGCATGCGCATCATACAAAAATATGATGATATGACGTCTACGAGATTATTTCTGCCAGGAACAAGGCATTCACTTTACGCGTGAAAGTAGAAGGTATTCACTTTACGCGCGAAAGTAGATAGACGAGTCGCGAATCAGATATATATCCAGCAAGGTACACACAATGTTAGTCATATTCATAATTATGTATCCTGTATCACCGGTATTGTCTACTCCATACCCTTGTAATGCAATCGTGTATACGTGGGTCAGACAGGTCGCTGTATAAATGTTAGACTTCAAGAACATTTTTATTCTCTGAAAGTCCACTGTAAGAAAAGTGGCTGGGTGCCGCTCCTTGGTGATACTTCTGTGTTGTTTCGGCATAAGAACCAAATAGTGCGTGAACTTATTCAGGCTGCGCATATTTATAAGAATTCAGAGTCGTGCGTCAGTGTTCCCTCTGTGGCCATACATGATAAAGAGTTGAGCTTTCTTGGTTTTGTATGATGCAAGTGCTATTCCTGATGTGGCCTAGATTTTCGTTGATTTGGTCCCTCGTGCATTTTTTCTCCGCATCCTTTGCCCTCCCTTGCTTTTTATTCTTTCCCTTATACATTGCCTGTAACCGCACTTGAATGAACAAGCACTTGAATGAATAACCGCACTTGAATGAGCCAGTGCACCGCTTCAGAAAAAAAAAAAGAAAAACCGAGAGACATTTGTGTATGAAAAAAAAAAATTCCACGTTTTCCTGAAGTGTGGCAGCACATGCCAAGCAAGAGCAATGTTTGGAAAAGGTGTACATTTTAAACATACAGGCAATGCCATATATCTATGGCATAAATTCTGAAAGGGTGAATAGCACCTCTAAAGTTGTACAGTTGAAGCCCGCAGGAACAAAATATTTTCGGTTTCCTGTCAACAGTCCATAGAAGTCAATGCATAAATATTCTCACCATTACTAACACTTTTCCTTCTGCTGTTCCGTTTCAACAGAATTTTGTCATGCAATTCTAGACTTGGATGTTTATTGCCATCCAGTAAACACAATCTTGAACATTTTTATGCATCTTCAGAACATGAAAGTGCGTCTACAAAGTATAAAACGAGCGTTGGCACCACCGTAATCCATCACTGTTTACTAGCATGGGAGCCGCCATTGTTTGATAGCGATGGCAATGGGCAGTCTGAAGCTGAAGCTCAGTTGCTCAGTTCATGGAGTTGCTGGGTGCAATCATGGAACGATGTCTTTTTCAATGCCAATGCTTTTAGTTATTTTCACACGTGGTCAGTGTGGTCACTGATCAGAGTGGCTGTTTGTCCGTGTTATCAACAGAATTGGCCAGATGTGACTAGTGGATGATAAGAATAGCGTAGAATAAGGCGTAAGTCACTGCTCCTTGATACAACATCTCCATCTTGGCGTTTTGGTATACCTTTTGATGGTGGACAGCTGCTAGTGTTAGGGAGTTAGTGCAACTGTTAGGTTTGTTTATGAAAACTGTTGTTGCCTTTGTCTCAGTGTGCTTTTTAACATGGCATCGCTATGCATGGGTGAAAATTGCATCTCAACATTACTGGGAAAGAAAAGGTAGCAGCCGACACTTTTTGAGTTTAGAGAATCAAATTTCCTTCGTTTTGCTAGCTCAGGTCTGCTATATTTTTTTCGATTTCACAACAAATTTTTTCTACAAAATTTTTCCCGCACCGTGTCAGTTTCATTGTTGCGTGCTTCGACTGTATGCTATAACCTCATTACAGCAGACCTCGAGAGGACTTTGGTCTGTTGTAAAAGGAGTATGTATAATCAAAGTACTGTTACAACAGACTTACAAAGAAACACTGATACGCTATAGCCTCATTGCAGCAGACCTCGAGAGGATTTTGGTCTGTTGTAAAAGAAATATGTGAAATAAAAGTACTGTTACAACAGACCTATAAGAAAACACTGAATGGGTCTGTTATCACTAGAAGGTATCATAGGTCATATTTATGGATTTATTCTCAATTGGGCATAAAAAATTTGATTTTTGGAAATCACATCTTGTTTCTGTAGCCCCTTTTTGTGTGTGATTAATAAATATTTCACTTAAAACTATGTAGAAGTGCTCTAAAAGGTTCTTTTTTTGTGCCTGCTTAGGCGGTGAAAATTATTGTTGAAGTCGAAAAAAAAAAAGGCATTTTTCAGAACTTTATAGCTTCGCACCGGCACAACCACCCGCCATCATTTTGGGCTCGTCGTAAAAATATTTCATTAAGAGCATTCCGTACTGAAAAAGTGGATGTTTGAAATTTATTTCGAGGCTTTCGATAGGCTGCCTCTGCCCTGCTGCTCCAGTATGCCTCGCTGGTCCGACGCTCATTCTATACGCCTCCGGGAAACACCTTTCCGGGATAGTGTCGTCTGCTTCTTGTTCGTCGCGAGGTTGTGGCTGTCCGAAATCGCGCTACTGAGTGACATTTTCACATTAATTCTGTGTTCACATGTCAATGATAATTCAGGTTGTAATTATGCCTTAGTTAAGGCAGCTGCAAGCGGAAGTGCAGTCATCAGATTACGATCGCACATCACACTCTTCTCGAACATTGCACATGCACGTCTCAAATCGACTGGCGCAGCGTTGACTCGTTGGCGGGAATGTTCTGCTTATCAGGGCTTTAGACCTTGTGACAAAGACCACCGCGGGACAACTCTTCGTACTCGGGATCGAGCACATTATACATTGAAACATCAGGCACGGTGATCATGCACTTTGTAGCTGCTCTTCCTGCTTGAAGTCGTGGCTAGCTAACTCTGTTCTGAACTTGGTGGGCAAGACCATCACGCTAGCGGACGCTAGGCCTGACTCTGCCCCAAACTTGGCGGGCAAGACCGTCGTGCGAGCGGAAACGCCTAAGCGAAGGCGCCATAATGTGCTTCATGGCAAGCAACGAAGCACATCGGCCACTGGCTCCTTTGAACCGCGAATAGGCATTTTGGGCATTGATAGCGGATCTTGGCCTAGCTCTCCACGCACCGATTACTCAGTACAGCGATGACAGTGGTCAGCGATTTTGCCCGCCAGCGCTCCAACATGCAAAACCAAGCGTGCTGCATGCCTATTTTTGTCACCGTAGCTTGGCATCATCATCATCATCATCATCATCATCATCATCATCAGCCTGACTACGTCCACTGCAGGACAAAGGCCTCTCCCATGTTCCGCCAGTTAACCTGGCCCTGTGCTTGCTGCTGCCAATTTATACCCGCAAACTTCTTAATCTCATCTGCCCACCTAACCTTCTGTCTCCCCCTAACCCGCTTGCCTTCTCTTGGAATCCAGTTAATTACCCTTAATGACCAGCGGTTATCCTGTCCACGAGCTACATGCCCGGCCCATGTCCAGTTCCTCTTCTTGATTTCAATTATGATATCCTTAACCCCCGTTTGCTCCCTAATCCACTGTGCTCTCTTCCTGTCTCTTAAGGTTACACCTATCATTTTTCTTTCCATTGCTCGCTGCGTCGTCCTCAATTTAAGCTGAACCCTCTTTGTAAGTTTCCAGGTTTCTGCTCCATAGTTAAGTACCGGCAATATACAGCTGTTATATACCTTCCTCTTGAGGGGTAGTGGCAATCTACCTGTCATAATTTGAGAGTGCTTGCCAAATCTGCTCCACCCTATTCTTATTCTTCTGGTTACTTCAATCTTGTGGTTCGGTTCCGCAGTTATTACCTGCTTTAAGTAGACATAGTCTTTTACAACTTGAAGTGCACTATTATCTATCTCGAAGCAATGCTCTCTTCCATGTTCGTTTTCTGCAGATTAATTTTAAGACCCACCTTTCTGCTCTCCATGTCTAACTCCGTAATCATTAGTTGCAATTCGTCCCCTGAGTTACTCAGCAATGCAATGTCATCGGTGAAGCGCAGGTTACTAAGGTACTCTCCATTAACTTTTATCCCTAGCTGTTCCCATTCTGGACTTCTGAAAACCTCCTGTAAGCACGCGGTAAATAGCATTGGGGAGATTGTGTCCCCCTGCCTTACACCCTTCTTGATTGGTACTCTGTTGCTTTCTGTATGAAGCACTATGAAAGCAGTTGATCCCCTGTAGATTTCTTCCAGGATGTTTATATATACTTCATCGACGCCCTGATTCTGCAGTGTCTGCATGACGGCTGATATTTCTACTGAATCAAACGCCTTCTCGTAATCTATGAAGGCTATGAATAGTGGTTGGTTATATTCTGAGCATTTCTCTAATACCTGATTGATAGTATGAATGAATGAAGCTTGGCATAACTAATCATTAAGTGACAGGAGATCAGCGGCCTTTTTTTCATAAATTGTTGCATTGACATCTGCGGTGCTAGTCCTGTCCCGAAATTATGCCAAGCAATGTTTGAAGTCAGAAGATATAGAGTTTTGGATGCCTGTGGTAGAACAGTCCGCTGTACGGCAGTCCTGACCACCTTGCCCTCACGTTTTTGTCAATGATATCCAAATGTCCGTTGCATCAGAACTTGTAGTAAACGAAGCTCAATCAATGGCACAAATAGGGATGTCGGCTTACTGCCGCCGATTAGTATGTAGTATGCAAGTGTCTGTTCTAGGCATACCCATTATAACAAGGTGATACTGTAGCTGGTTCTCAAGCAGATGCAGCCTTGCAACCATGTGACTACTAAACGTTATGACTGTTTTTAATTTATTGCCATGACATTGGGAGCTCGCTGCGTTGTGCATGGTCTAGTTTAAAGTGTCAGTGTGAGGGCAGGGTAAGAGAGAACAGCATATGATGACGAAAATGATGAAGCGAAGAAAAGTTTTTTAGGAGGGGCCTCTTGTCTTTGTCTTGTCTCCACAATAGAGAGCCCTGCAATGATGCTAGAGTTGTTACAAATACTTGCTTATTAGAGCACACAAAAAAGAAATCAGAAGGATTTTAACAGTAAGACGGTAAATAATAATAACTCTGAGATTCTGTCTTGACACCACCCTTTATTCATTTATAAATAATAATCACTTATCATTGGTCTTACAGTTTATCTAAAGAGAGCATATGACTAATTCATAGTGACAAGAATCATCAACACATGTGGAGTGCTGGTGCATGATGTAGTTTGCTTGGTGCTAATGCAGGGCAGAAGAGGAGCTACTGATGAAGCGAAGTCTGCTAGATTTGGAGGAAGGGGGCACTGGACGAAGGGGTTCCACCTCAACTCGGCGCAGCTTCTTTCGCCGGCGGAGGCACCAGCAGCGCTCGCGAGAAGACGGCAAAGAACTGGCCTCTTTTTCCGATGTTTCAATCAACAACAGTTGCGGGGGCTCCGCAGGCACCCTGGCTGAGGATGTACCACCGACTTACCTTCGTGTGGATCGGCTGAACTGTGAGCCCAAATCTTTTATGGGTGTAACTGGCCGCATTTGTTTTTAGGAGTTTTTCTTTCATTGCCATGGAGAGCCCTGTCTATCATTGCCATAAACTAGACCTGCACCTGTGAGATATAATGTCTGTGGAATGAACTCTTATTTTAATAGTTTCTTGCAGCATTGTGAACACTCTGTAGCCGATATGAAAAGGGAAAGTCCTTGTGACTGTTGCATAATTATTCTTGCTAGCAGTATTGCCTACGGTATTTTCAGCATACAATTTGTGTATTTTGTGAAGTACATATTGTGTCGTATATTGTTCCGATATAAGCATGTATCAAGTAAACTTGGAACTCTAATCCCTCAAATAACCAAAGTTATGTCTAGACCTATATTCTGCCACAAGTGCATTGCCTGTGTAAAAATGCTGCCTGCACAAGTTTTGCAAGGTACTTGCGAGATGAAGTACTTCTAGAGAACATCTTACCTTTTCCTGATTAACCTTTGTCTCTGTTGTAAATTCCTTCTTTTGGTTAAACTGGGAGTTAACTAGAAGTGGAATGCAAGAGCAAATTAGCAAAAGATTAGAAAACTGAGGCTGGTGGAAATTCTGTAGTGCGTAGATTTACAGAACAAAATGTAGTTGTTGCAGTAAATATTCTTCCACTTGATAGACTCTACAATCTTACAGGCAGCACTGCTGCACCACACTAATAGCATTGCCTTTGTGAAACAATTTGTGTCTGTGTTTGCAGTGGTGCTGTGAAATGTTTGCTTCTCTATAATCGCATTACATTCATTTTTTGACTTGGTTCTCAGGGGTCTTATGCTATATTATGTGTGGTAGTGCACTCGAACCTCCATATATTGAACCCTGATACAGTGAAAGCTCGTTAATTCACACCTCATTAATTCGAAATTTCGGATAATTCGAAATGGTCGCCGCAGTCCGGTCCGCAGTGCATAGGAGACCATGTGTAAAACGATTCGTTAATTCGAACAGAAATTGCTGCCTCTACGGATAATTCGAAGTGCGCGCTGCCGAGCGTCATCATCGTCAAACACTAGTGGAAGCTTTTACGGTCGAACGATAGGTGGCACGACCAGTTTTTTCGAGCTTCAAGTAGTCTCCGAGCAAAGGGCGAGCAAAGTATGGCCTCCAAAATCCAGGGAGCAATTTTTTTTTTTCGTAGCCCTCCCGCTATCTCAGCGCCTGGCGCCACTTGTACGCGGGACCCACGGGACGCTGAGGAGTCGGCGGAGTAGTCCTAGCAGTCCTAGGCCGCTCCCGGCAGCGTCACTTTGTTCCTCGAGCACGTTGTTCGTTCACGAATGATTTTGTGCGCGGGCAACAGGAAGGACTTCGTCATTACGCTGCTCACTGCCATGCACATGTTGGTGCGCGCATGGGAACAGGTGACCGCGACCACAATCGCAAACTGTTTCCGCCGCAGTGGATTTGCAGCTGGAAGAGCGCAGGATAGTTGTGACGTCGACGTGGATGGGGCTGAGGAGCTCATGCCAGTGGCATTGCGCGACACTCTTCGGGGCGTACGTTTTGCCGATTATGTTGAAGTTGACACCGGTGCATCGGTGTGTGGTGCCCTGACTGATGAGGACATTATCGCTCAAGTAGCCGGTGCGCAGCCTGATGCTGAAGAGCCAGAAGGTGAGGAAGACGAAAATGATGAAGCGCCTGTGCGCCCGTCAGCTTCTGCGGTGATGGAGGCACTTAATGTGGCGCGTCTCTTCTTCAGCTTTGAAGAGGGTGAAGAGGATTCCCTGCGCCGCGTCCGCGCGATGGAACAGAGAGCCGCAGCTGTGGCATTCAGAGAAAAGAAGCAGATGGTCATCACCGACTTTTTTGGCCAATAAATATTTTTCATGCCCCCACCCCCGAAATCCACCCATTTTTGCTCACTTTCATTATTTCGAATTTTGTTTAATTTGAAATTGCTCAGCGTTCCCGTGGAATTCGAATTAACGAGCTTTTACTGTATAACAAAATATCGGTTATAACAAAGTAAATGAAAAATAGTCTCAACAATTATAGTATTACGAATAAATCTTTATAACAAATTTCCGGATATGGTGAACCTATTTTCGTGTAAAATGCAACTTTATTATAATGAGGTATGAGTGTACATGAACTGGTCAAGGCAAAAAGCAAACTTCTTTGTTTTTTTTTTTTTTTCAAAAAGACCTGTTAAACTTGAAACTTAATTTTTTCAGCTTTAACACAAAAGAAAGCATACAACAGATGACTACAGTTATTATGAGACATGGCCACCTCACAACAGACAAGCCAGCTATTCTTTCTGTAGTGTTTTGAGAAAGGGGCCAGCATCGAGTTCACACTCCCATTTGTAAGAATATTTTCAAAGCTCACAATGCCCAATTGAGGTCTGCTTGCTTTATGATGTGACAAGAAAAATAAAGAAAAAAGAAAAAGATGTGAAAGAAAAATATGCGATTTGTCCACATTTCAGTTCTCCATATTTGCCTAAAATACTTCTTAATTTTTAGCAGTCCTTCCAAATGTACTGGTATGGCCATAAATCTCCCACAATACGCTGCTACTGCCACTGTAGGTAAAGGGATGGGTTCTAAAATTTTTTATCGCATGCTGAACACTCAAGTTACTTTCACCACAGTGCACTGATGTCATGTAGAAAAGCGCATTAAGCTTGGCACTGAGCATTCAGTTGTCACTTGGCACAGCAGATTACGCGTGCATGAAGGTGCTGTATGAGTGTGAGTGCCAGTATAACCACCGACATCTCTGCTTCATGATTGCCCAAATAGTAGAATGCTCTTTTGTTGCAGTTGTTATAGAGCACGAACTTCCATGATAATTCCACTTGTACAAGTTGTTTGTTGCCCTTTTCCCTTCTGTTTAACAGGAATTTGCTGTGTATGTTAATGGCGCCTCAAAGGAAAGAATAGTGACTAAGCAGAGAGGATAACTTTCACAACTGTCAAAAGCCAGTGTGGTTTAAAGTTATGTGGGACACTCGTAGCACTACCTTAGCTGGAAGGAATCTGCATCTAGTATATTTTTGAAAAAGCTTATAGCTCTCCTACATTGCCTCTGAAAATACTGAATCTATCCAGGTTTTTTTTTTTTTTTTTTTTGGGGGGGGGGGGGTTCTTCAAAAATTGTGTTATATTGTTTCAAGGCTGCTTTTGTTATTAATATTAGGCTGCAAATATTATTAGAGTTCCTTTAAAATTTATTCTGTGCTTTGTTGGGGGGTATGATGTATTTAATTGCACCAGTAAAAATAAGCAACATACTATTTAGGTTATTTTTGTAAAGACCACTTAGTGGGAAGAAAGAAAATTTGCAGCAAATTGAAGTTACGTAGTGGAATGTGTGTTTTGCATGTGGTGATTGAATGTTTCTGGCATCCCACAGACCCAAGTCTGCGGCCTGTAATTCTGGTGGGCCCACTTCAAGAGGCAGTAGTAGATAAGCTGGAGCAGGACTTTCCTCATCAATTCCAACGATGTCCATCACAGCGCCTTCGTGGCTCACTGCAGACTTTGGACAAAGGGCTACAAGACTTGAGTCTGCTTGATTTCCGTCGTAGAGGTACCCATTTTGAGGTCCTCACCCTTGAGTCTCTCCGCTACATTATCAACCACCAGGTATGCTTTGCTTGTTGTGCACTGCTGCAAAACAATGTTATCTCAATCTTACTGCTGTCTGTAGGAAAAGTCTACAAAGAGAAAACACTGGTGTAAACAGTTCAGGCAAAATTTGTAGCCCTGTGCTACGAGTTTACTAGTGGAGGGCAAGGTTGCATCTTTCTTAACCCTCTCTTCATGCAGAAGCCCTGTCATTCACTTCAATGGATGGGGCACCTAGGTACTCGTTAAACAGAAGATTGCTGCTACTGGCTAATAGCCAATTTAAATCAGCATTGCACCCTGTGGTGGGCTAAAATTAGACTCTAGCAACACTGGTGCATATAGGAATCGGAACATGGGAGAGTGTTTGTGTGGATGTGCACTCAAGTTCATGACATGTGGTGATGGAGCTTCTTTCCTCCATGTAGTCCCTCTCTGTGTAGCTTCTGGTGCACTTGTAGTGCAACTCCAACACTGAAGTCATTCGAAAATTACTTGGTAAAGTGGTTTATAATCTCTCTGATGAACTTGGAAGAAATCTCATTTCAAGCATTGAACTGTTGTGAGACAGTGCATTCTTGTATGTATCTTCAGCTTTTAGAAATGAGTGCAGGAAGGATGTTGTTAGAGTCGAGAACCTATGTATAACAATGTCCAAGTGCCATAGAAATTCCATGGTTGTCACCAAGAATTGTTGTAGCTTAGGAGTACAGAAAAAAAAGCTAAATACTGAAAAGTGGGCAAGGTGTTTACCAACTGGAAAATCTTGGGGAATTTGGTTGGGCTGGAAAATTTATCATGAAGAACTCGGGGAATTTGGGCTTCTCTCAAGGAAAATCAGCCGAAACTTCATTGGGGGAACAAAAGTCACGGTAATGCTGGCTCTAACTATGCACTTCGTAAACGAGGGCAATTAGAGCGCTGCTAAAATTACCATATGTCGCAAAACTAATGTTTTACAAGGCGCGCGCGCTGCCTTCAAACGACGAAAGGCAGCCGCACGCGCCACCAGCGGGTTCTCTTTTAAAGTGTGCGCAATGAAAAAAACAAAGATGACGTAACAACACGTCAGACACTGAGTGGCAGCGCGTCAACCTCTTTACTATCTAGAAACAGCCGCCGGCATTGCCTAGAAAGGCAGAGAAAAATCGATGCCATCATCGGCGAAAAGTACCAGAGAAAACTGGATGCGTCCGTAGCTTCCGCTGTGCTGCATGGGAAGGACCCAGGACTGTCTGGAATTCGGGCGCGAGGCTATAAAAGTGTGCAGCGGCGTGGAGCAGTCAGTCTTAGTAGATGCTTCGCTTGCATGCAGCACAGCGGCAGTTCAACCAGGCATTCATGCGTTGTAACTTAAAAATGCTCAACCATGTTACGCGCCGGTTTTTCGTCATCGTAGCTACACATTTCGCACACCTTCACCATACGCCTCTGCCAGGCATATCACACATTGGCACCCCAGACCCTGCAGCTGAGCACTTCGCGATCAAATAGTGATGCAAATTAGACAAGTTGGAGGCCGTGGTTCGCAAGGCCGCAAGCATGTATTATGAATGTTCTGAAACAATGAAAGCCTCATAGATGATGAGCGTTTCTGTGACCAGCCGAATGACAGTGCGTTTTACATGCTAGAGTAGCAAAAGAACATGTATGAAGCAGGGGGCAAATTTTCATGTGCGTAACTTGCATCATTCAATAAACTGCTCGAAAATTCTCGTGCAACCAGTGTCTTGGCCACAACCGTTTATTATTTAGAAGAAAGGCATAGGCTGGGAAAGTGTGGGCCATTGTCTCTCACAATAAACCTCTCTCTATAAACTGTATTTACTTGCATAATTCTTGCACCGCCCACATCCCCCAACAAAAATACAATTTCTTTTTTTGCTCGAGTAATTATCGCACCCCCGAAAACTGCTGCAATATTGTCGTCTGCTTGTTCCAGTCACTGATGATGATAGCATGTGCCATCTGGCGCCATCTCTTAAGCATCAAGCGTACCATTATTACACGGAAATTTAGTTCAATTCAAGCCAAGCTTTGCGCGTTGCGGCATGTTTTGTATGTTGTGATGGTATTCTTGTCAAGTTATGTGGCGATACTGAAGCTACACGGCTGCTTTCAAGTTGAAAGTGATAGATCATGCGCTAAATAATGGCAACAGGGCCGCCGGTAGGCCCTCTGGAGTCTACGAGTTTTGTGTACGCTACTGGTAATGGCAGCTGAAAGCCACCAAGATGCTTTGGGCCTGCCATGTGCCTAAAACTGGGATTAATGGTAAACTTTATTTCTTCAGAAGGAAACTGTGGACGATTCTGTCAAATAACTATCAGTCCAATACTGACGTCCTACGCTTACCTTTTAAGGGCTCCTGTTGAGCGGTGAATGCTACGTCCGCAACATCCACAAGCTTTGCGTTCGGTATTCTTATTCTCAACTATTTGCTTGCACTTTTTGTGTCTCAAATAAATATTGCCAGGTGTTGAACCTGTGCTTTTATTGTTGAGGTAAGTTTCAATTAGTACTTATCGAACCTTGCTGTTAGTTCTTGGTGTGAGAATCCTGATTTGTGGCCACTTCGTTTTCTTTTTCGCTCTGTACGTTTTCATGGAAAGTTTTCCCCACGTAATTTTCGCACCCCCCAACTTTGCATCGGTTTTCAGCCAAAAAAAAAAGTGTGAAAAATATGCGAGTAAATACGATATATAAAAATTATTCATTGGTTAGTTTTAATCAAGAAGCAAGATCTTTAATTCTGTATTAAAAGTGTGAACACAAGAAATATAGGTAATTAATTAAGTATATGGCCTTGCCTCGCCGCGGCGGTCTAGCGGCTAAGGTACTCGGCTGCTGACCCGCAGTTCGGGGAATCGAATCGCGGCTGCATTTCCGATGGAGGCGGAAATGTTGTAGGCCTGTGTGCTCAGATTTGCGTGCACGCTAAACAACCCCAGGTGGTCTAAATTTCCGGAGCCCTCCACTACGGCATCTCTCATAATGATATGGTGGTTTTGGGACGTTGAACCCCAAATATCAATCAATCAAAGTATATGGCCTTACTATCTAAGAAGTCAAATATCACAAGAAAAATCAAAGATCTCAATTTTTAGGTTTCATAGAAAAGCAAATGAAACTTTAAATGCAGTTTTGTCAATATCACTGAAATACGAGAAAAAAAAAGGCATCTGAAGCATATCAAAGCTAGAATAAAATGCCCTAGAGGCCTCGCATCACAAAGGAATCCTAGAACTGTGATCCTGGTGCATTTGAGATATGTGGAGGCTAGGTAAAATTTCTTGAGCCATTTTCTCAAATGTGTCTTTTTGCATGCCTGTCAAGTTATTGCAGCCATTTTATTCATAGCCATTTGGCCTATCTTGACTTTAGTTTTTTCTTTTTTTCCTTTTAATTTTATAATGTTTCTTAGACTACAATGTATGTGATGACATTGTTCTTTCCTTAGTTTGACTCTTTATAAGTTTACAATGTGGCTAGTTCATCGTTGAAGTGTGCCTAAGGTGAAGGTAGCAGAAAGAATCTCAATGCAAGAATTTTGTGTTGTAAAGCAGGCATATCACCATACTGTGCGTGCATTCAGCTGTACAGCAAATATTAACCTAGCCTTCTTCCACATTTTAAAAAATTTCCAGGCATTGCACAAACTGCTAAGGATTACAAAAGATAAAAAGTTTAATTTAAAAAAGTTCCAAGAATGTCTTGAAATTTTATGAAAGTATGAGGGATAAGTTCTGAATATTTGTGCCAGTTTTTATCATCTGCTAAGAATTAAGAAAGTTGGCTTTCCAAAGCTACGCCCCCCCTTAAAGGAATGACACACAAATTAAAGGACTGACTCAGAAATCTTGCATCGCTTTTGTTACAATAAATAGCTAATGGCCTGTTACATACGGCTGGAAAACCCCCTGGCATACGTTAACTCTCAAGGTTGTTTTAGTGGTTTCAGCAGCTTTCAAACTGTCAGTGGTTGTGACTTCCGATGTTTGAAGTACTCTGGCAGGCCATCGAATGCAGAAGAAATGGAATTAGGCCTGTCGTGCGCCTCGGTAACGATACTGTCACCGTTTACTGTGGAATTGTGCGCATGAATCATGTCTGTTATATCAAAGTGCTTTGAACACAAATGCACATGCCTCAAATCAATGCTGAAGTCGTGCGTTTAATGTCCAAAGAGAGCTTACTTTGAATTCTCGAACTTTTCACGAACACTTGGCATCCAAAAAAAAAAAAAGACTCCTGAAGGGCATCATCGTGTGAACGTGCAGCCTCAACTGTACAATACCTGAACTTCGCCCTTATTCAAAAAATTCAAAAAGCAATCACAAATACAGAGGATACGGGCAGAATGTCAGCTCGCACCCGCCGCATTTGTGGTTTCTGCAGAATCAAATGGAAGGGCTGGAGAAGCCTGGCCTCTAAACAACGGTGGTGCCACGGTACGGTAGCTTTCTGCGTCATACAAGTTTTCTCATACTGTGACGGCAAAGTTTCGTGACCCGAAAGAGTATTGAAGGGCTGTTTATGATGAAGATATGGCAATAATCAGCTGCTATGACAAGATTGTGCACATGCAAGTTGTTAATTTATGAAAATTTTTTTACTTACAGCTTTGCCATGCTTTGCTGGATGTGAGCTTGTCTGCTGTTGAAAGGCTGAACCGGTGCGAGATCTTCCCAATTGTTATATTTATCAAGTTCAAAACGACCAAGCAAATAAGGTGAGTTTTTAGTCCACATCTTAATGCGTAGTAGTACAGTAGACTCTCAGTAAATGAAAATCTGTTGAACGGAACTACTGCCTAAACAAAACCATTGCCTCTGCAACGCTTGGTTTCGGGCTTGTATTCTGCATCTGTGTTCACCTCTCAGTAAACGGAACTCCTGTTAAATAGAACATCTTTTCCTGGTTCCTTCAGGTTCCATTTACTGAAATGGAACTGCTATTAAATGAAACATATTTTCTTTGTCCCTTCAGGGTCAGTTTACTGAGAGTCTAGTGTATTAAGTTTATGTTTATGTAAATTATTTCTTCATCAGCCTGACTGTGCCCACTGCAGGGCAAAGGTATCTCCCATGTTTTTTTCCAATCAACTGTGTCCTGTACTTGCTGTAGCTACATTATTTCTGGAAGCTTCTTAACCTAACACTGCTGCTCATGCAGCTTGCCTTTTGCTAGAATTAGTCGGTTACTCTACATGACCAGTGGTTGTCTTGCCATCTCACTATATATCCTTAATTTTTATTTTAACTTAATTTTTTTTATATTAGAGGCAAATTATAAATGAATGGTACAGTTCACATTGACCGATATGTGACCTGCACAACTTGTCATGGCAGCGAAATTTTGTGTATTTGATTAAGAAAAAAAAAGGGATCTCCCACAAATCTGAACTCTTTAAAGGGGTACGCGGCAATTGAAAACCAAAAAGTCGCACAAAAGCATGTTTTTAAAAAACCATATTGTTGGGTTGTATGTGACATGAACTACCTATTCTGTAAATATCAGTGCCTAATTCAACCGCTCAAGTGCAAAAAAAAAAAATGCTATTTTCGAGGTCGCTGTAGCGCCCAAAACACGCGCACAAACCAAAATCAAACCAAACTTCACGCGCGTGCCATTCCGAGACCATGCAGCCATCCTGCGCTATCTTAGTCTTGTTCTGACTGTCAATTCTTTCTCTCTCGTTTGCCGCCTTCTAAAATGGCGTCAACAGCGCGGTTGAGATGCTCTTGGCGCTTCCCTGGGATGCGATGCAGAGCGCTGATTCTCTAGAGCAGCTCATTCATATCTCGTGGGCGAAAGTGCGCCCGCTATTGGCTGCTGAGTTGGAAGCAAGGGCGGTCCCTTCTGGCAATGGCACGTCTGGCACGCTAGTCTCGCTGTTGATCTCTGCTTCGTCTGCTTCGACAGACGTCTGCTTACGAGCCACTGTTTGCCTTGCACTGTATTTTCAATCACTTTCTC
Source organism: Rhipicephalus microplus (assembly GCF_043290135.1). Lineage (NCBI taxonomy): Eukaryota > Metazoa > Arthropoda > Arachnida > Ixodida > Ixodidae > Rhipicephalus > Rhipicephalus microplus. Next base: position 226,730,203 of record NC_134710.1, read on the forward strand.
TTCTTTTTTTCGTTTCGCACAAGTCTGTGCCCTTTAGTATCTTTGTAGCTCTGCGTGATGTCGGCAACGAAGCCGAAGACGGTGCGCAAGTTCAGAGTGCGAAGCGAATTATGCAGCTTCTACGAGAATTGAAGTTCCACTTTTCTGCTGCAAGTGCCCAGTGCGTAGACGCTTGCAGCGGCAGAACTGTGCTGTCAGCTGCCACCAGTTCAGAATATGATACATTGTGTGTACCTGGAGCCGCAAATTCATGGAGTGTGTCGGAGATCGCCGAATCCAGCATGTGCTCTGAATCGGTGCCGTCAAGCGTGATGTCGAGTGTTGCTGAAATTGCCAGACCCAGCACTTCATCTGCATCGGGGGCCATTGAGAGTGCGTGGGCCGTCGACCTTTCATCTGTGGACACATTGTAATTAAGGAAGAAATCTATGCGATACGTTGCGACGCCATTCGCGCTGAACTTGAATCTATGCCAGTGACGCAGAAAAAATTTGAACTGATCCAGCTGGCTCTTGCTCCTGCAGTGACAAGTGATGATGAACATTTCTCACTCGTCCAAATGAGCATTAACGTTCCACACGGCACTTAGAGAAGGTGGAGGGATGACAGAAAAGATAAGTGACAGATTATGGTACTTCCCAGCAGCACAAGGACACCTTAAGCTACTCTACTCGAGCTTTTTGAGGAAAACACATGTGTTAAACTTTGAAAGCCCATTTTCTCAAAATGAATTTTTAGCTAGTTGTGGTGCTGAGGAAAGCAATTTCTCAAGAACTGCTTATCAGATTTGTGTGCCTTTTTTTTTATTCTGTTCCTGGATGATTATGCCAGGGTATAGCAAGCTTCGTTTTTTGGAAATTGGTGCCAATAATTATTAATCTACAATTATTTTTTTATGAATGTCATTTTTACTGGCTACATCAAATTTAAAGTTGCATAAAAATTTTTTTTGAGGAGAAACTGAAAAAATGGCTCTCTAGTGCCCTATAATATATATCCAGGGATGACCACAAATAATTTCAGCCTTCCAGTATGTCCTGGCTCTTCCTCAGGCACACAAGTGAACCACCCAGTCAGACCTCAGTAACTCTAGAACCACTGAACAAAATTTTATGAAAATTTGCAGTTTCTTTAGTTTTAATATAGTGAACATACCCTGAAAGTTTTGTTAGGATATCCTAAAAAAATAAAAAAATACGGTTTCTGGGGTAGCCTCCTCCCTTAATGTCTATTTACTCGCATAATGAATGCACTCACATAATAAACCCACCCCCAACTTCAGTCATCAAAATTCTGATTTTTTTTTTTCCCCCGAGTAATAATAACACCCGCTTCATTCATCAACTTCAGTCCCACTAACCAACAACTGGCGCCTCCTCGCTGATTGGATCTATTCTGTTTTTTTTTATTATTATTATGCCGACCCCCTCGACCACCTTGGCTCACTCCCACCCCACCTTCGCCCGTTGCCGCGTGCCGTATCTTTCTATGTGTGCGCGGCACGTCTTTTTCATCTGTGCACCACAGCGAGGTTCATGAAAGTGCAGTGTAGAGGCATCCCAGCTGATAAGCACACAGCAAGCGAAGGTCACGAAACTGCTTGCGCCAACCGACGGTCGCTTCCTGCAAATAGGAAAATTTAAGACCCAACTACATGCACGCGATTTTTGAGCGACCACAATAGGATTTGCTGTTGCAAAGGGTAATTTGTCGCTGCCGCATCGAATGTTTCTGAAAACCAGGAAAAATCGCCTGTCGCCCAGAAAAGATCGCAACAATTTCCGCAACATGTTAGCACTCCCGATTCTCGCTTTGCTTGATCGCATGTACAGGAACTTCTCATGTGGAAATGAAGCAGCAGCCGTATTTCGTCTATGATCTTGTTATCAACAGCTTGTTTTGATGCTTCGAGGGTAGCTTGCTGCAATGTTAGTTACCGTATTTACTTGCATAATAGGTGTACTTTCTTTTTTTTTAAGAAAATCCGGCTCGAAGTTAGGGGTGCGTCAATTTTGCGGGGTAAAATTTGTGAAATATTTTTCGTCTCGATTCTCGCACTTTGAATCTGCACATTTGTCCAGTAAAAGGCGACTTTATCATGTACCAATAATTTAGCATAAAACAAGCATAACTACATACCTTCTAATGAACAAGTGAGAGCCGTCAACTGCACACACACGTAAAATAATTTGCACAAAAGTTGTAGGTATTCTACCGTTTCCCTATTCGGAGTTTGAGTCGGAGAGCACACATTCATCTTCGCCGAGCGGGGTTTGTTTTCGGTGTCTAAATCATCTGCACCCCACAACATATCATCCTCACTCGCATCCAGTTCGTTTGAGATACCCGTCTTTTTAAAGCTTTTTCTGGCGACTTCATTGGAGATCGCCTGCGACGCTTCCACAATCCAAGCGCACAGCATTTCCACAGGCGGCCTCTTAATCTTACTACCTAGAATCAGCTGATGTTGTCCTCCAGCCATCCAGGTGGTATACAGCCTTCGAACATTGTCCTTGAAAAGCTTATTCAAGGACACGTCGAAAGGCTGCAGTATGGATGTGAGGCCGCCCGTAATCACTCCCAGATTTGTGCGCAGCTCCACACGGTCTACTAGGTGCCCACGAAAACTGTCCAGGACAAGCATGGACAGGAACAACAGACCACCCGGCTGCCGACCCCAGACTGTTTTCAACCAATCCACCATGAGTTTCGCGCTCATCCAGCCTTTTTTTCTGGGCTCTGACATAGATGCCTTGAGAGAAATTAGCCTTTGGGAGCGTCTTACGTTTAAAAATAATGTAAGGCGGTAGCTTGCACCCATCCGCTGTCACTGCCAGCATTACCGTGCATCATTCTTATCAGCACCAGACATTCTGATGATGACGCTATGTGCACCTTTCTCCTCCAATGTCATGTTCTGCGGCATATCAACGCAAAGGGGGGTCTGATCAACACTGCCGATCTGGGTCAAAATGAAGTCTTCCTGCTGTCGGAGCTTTATAACGAAACGGTGGAAGTCCACCACTTTCCCCTCATATGCTGCGGGCAAGCGCTGGCACAAGGTGGTCCGCCTTCGCAGTGCGAGACCATGGCGCTGCATGATACGAGTTGTCCATCCGGAGCTGGCTTTGAACTTTTTTTGCTTCAATGTGCTGCGCTCGGGCTATTCTGTGCGCCTTAGTCTGTACAATATCCAATGACACAGCACAGCCGTCTTGTCGTAAGTCCCGTATATGCCGGACCAGTTGCTCTTCGACGTTCGGATAACTGCCGGTCTTGGCACTGCGGAAAGCCCGTTGTGCTTTCTTTGTCGCCTTAAGTTTTTCTTCTTTATCCCTCCAGTACCAAATACTGGTTTCCCCAACACCGAAATGCCTGCTTGCAGCCCGGTTACCATGCTCCAGCGCGTACTACACTGCCTTCAGTTTAAATCCAGTCGTGTAACTTGCATGTTTTCTCGTGGTAGAACCAAAGTTGAATACACGACCACAACATATGCACACCGATTGCAAAATGACGTTTTTTTTTTTTCTCTGGTGGTGGTGATGGCGATCGAGCCCCCGGTGTTGTACACGTCACCTCCAAGGAGCACGGCGATTTGGGGGGTATCAGTGATTAATGGAACAGCCGTTTTTTTCCCCCGCTCATGAAGGCTTTTTTTTTTTTTTCAAGTTTTATTTCAACAAACACGTTGGTTAGGTCGTTGCACGTCGATTTTTTTTTTTTTTTTCTTCGGGGTGCAGGGACCACGTTCCAACTGTACTGCCGGGGGGCATAATCGTTTCTGATTATGGCCAAGTCCGAGGTGCGCCTATTTTGCGCGGAATTTTAAAAATCAATTTTCTGCGATCAAACTAGGGGGTGCACATATTATGCGAGTGCGGCGATGATGCGAGTAAGTACGGTACTACTTACTGCAATGTTGGTTACTTGACACAATGTTAACGGCGGCATCACGATCGTCGTACGAGGTTGCCACGAAGTTGGCGAAGTGCTTCTGGATGCCTCTCGAGATCACAGCAGATACCACTGTTGCGGGTTAACAATTACAAGAAAATATAGTCACAAATGCTTTAATGGCGTGCGCGGGCGGCGTGGAGACAGCTTGCAAAAGATAGCATCATCAACCAAGTGCAACAAAGAAGCTGTTTCCAAACAGTGTACACGTATGTCTATTGTGAAAGCTTAAGCGATGTAACTTTTTTGCATTACTGCATTTTTTTCTCCCCCTGAAGAAGTTTTCATAAAATTTGCCCTGTATAATGAACGCACCCCCAACTTTGCTCGGATTTTTTTTAGAAAAAAAGTGTGTTTATTACGTGAGTAATTATGGTACTTCCCAGCAGATAATTGGACTGTGCCAACTACCTTTAAAAAAATAATAATAAAAGGTATATTGTAGCATTCAATACAAATATTTCATCATTACTTAGCAGAATGCTAGTGGGCAGTGAAACACATGGGGAAATATCAATTCTAATTCCAACATATACCGTATTTACTCGCAAAATTTGTGCACACCTAATATTTTGGTAGCTTTACTACAAAAAAAAAATTTACTTTATACAAATATTTACCCACGTATTTCACACTCCCTTACCCGCCCACGCCAACTTGCCAGCGTACGAACGAAGGGACTTTCAACTTTTGGATGCTTTGGATGGGCGCGTTGGGCACACGCCTGGCCCAGTAGGCGAGCACAGCCAGACGGGCTGTCAGTGCAAGGTCCCTTCTTTCGAGGACTTCCCCTGAAGTAGGATCCCTATTAAACCGTGCCACAACTCTCAAACCTGTTGACGAGTCACCGGAACTGCTCGAGCACTTGTCTCCTTCTATTTCCCCATCTCTACCACCGTAAGAATGTACACTCGTGTCACCACACGAACACCTTTCTGCATCAGAGGCATGCAAGGGCCGTTTATTCTGTCGTGCGAACTGCTCCCCTCGTTCTCTGTGTCCATTCTGCAACGCGTACTTAGTTGATTTCGGTAGATTAGGTTTTGCACTCGATCCGTTGCGTTTTTACTGCTCCCTTGTGATTGGCCACCATAATTATATATATGGAATAATTCAAGCTCACTGGCAGAAAGTTTGCCGAAGAAAACTGGAACCATGCTGCCCCCAAGAATTTCAGCCTGAAGTTCTTCAGTCACTTTCGTGAACTCTTGTTTATTCCAGCACCAGGAAAATCTATGTTTGTAGATGACAGCATTTTTAGTGGTGTGCCAAGCTCACTAGTATTGCAATAGCAATAGCAGATTTTTGTATAGAGTCCATACACATACTGTTATTACCGAACCAACATGCAAATATCTTGGCGTTGTTTTGTCGCATGACTGCTCATGGAATGCCAATGTTGATCACGTTGCTGGCAAAGCGGCAAGGGCTCTAAACTTCATTCAGAGGAACCTAAGATTGGCACCCCGAACATTAAAAAATGCAGCCTATCTCACATGTATTAGACCGATTTTGGAATACGCATGTCCTGTGTGGGACCCGATGCAGGCGAACTTGATTGATAAGCTTGAAAAAATACAAAACAGAGCTGCGCGGTTCGTTTTAGGGCGGTACGAGCGGAGAGACAGCTGCAGTGCTATGAAAGCTGAATTGGGTTGGGAATTGCTTTCTTTACGCAGGAAAAAACTGCGTTTGAAGTTTTTCTTTTCTGTTTTTCATGGGCGGACTGGGATTGACCGTCATAACTATTTCAGTGAACCCAGTTACATATCTAGTCGACATGGCCACCGACGCAAAGTGAAAGAGTATCGTGCAAGAACGACCATGTTTTATAATTCCTTTTTTGTGATGACCATTAGAGATTGGAACCGGCTGCAAGACAAGCAAGTGTGCTGTATAAACGAAGAATTGTTTTATTCCAGTCTGTAACCCCCCTGCTGTAATGCCTTTTTGAGCAAAGCGGGGCACTCACCGAATAAAGAATAAAGAATATTGATATTACGGCCCCATGTATCAAATGTTCTATGTGCAAGTAAAAGTGTGCGAGGGCAGTTGCCGCCCGTGGCTCAAGTCTAGAGGAAGGACATAAACTTTATTTGCCGAATCAAGATGATTCGAGTCCGGCGTTTTTTTTAGTGGGCCTGGGCACCCACCGCGGATGTGAAACTCTTTTTTTAATCGTGCAAAAAGCCAGTGGGTGGTCCAAGAGAAGAAGCTGTGCAGCTCTGGCAGGAACTACGCATATTTATGAATAAGCCAAGCACATTTTCACGCAGCTATCTTGACAGAGATCAGCCAACAGCTCATGCCTTTGTATGCGGTGTGTTTTCAATATTCAGTTTCTAGTGAAGCGATAGCACAAAGGTTGTTTTGCTCGCTGCTGTGACTCCATCTCTTGATACCAGCATTTTGTTGAGTTATGCCAGATAAGAGTTCGCCTCACTTTTCTTGCTTCATATAAAATTTTACTTGTCCAATTTATTGGTTTGCCTTTGTGGCGAAACTGTGACTTTTTTTTCACACTGTAAGAAGTCATTTCACACTCTGTTTAAATTCAAAATTCAGACCATTGCATAGTCATATGAATGAACCCTCACAGCGCAGATATCATCTCTGCAAATAATCATTAGAGAATATTGTCCCTGAAGCTTGCCTTTGCTCTACAAGGTACACCACTGCACTTGATGATCATTACGGGACGCATTCATCAGAAATCTGATGTGTGTTTCATGATGTACTGTTTCTTCTTGCAAGTCTTACTTGCACCGATTTGCATTGTGTGAGGAATTGGGGATTTGCTTGATTTTTTTTTCTACTTTAAAGGTGAGAGCTTTATGATAGCATTCACCTTTGTTCTTGTCTTGTGCTTTGCTATGGGTCTTGCAGTACATACCTGGTATAATAAGCACTTATTATTACTGCTCTCTCTTTTCTTTTTTGTCTATCAATTTTTAACTGCACACACCTGCCACAATCTTCTTGCTAAGTCTGTGTCATGGTGTTTAAAGGGATATGAGCAAAACTTTTGCCATGGTGATTTTTAGCCCATGTGAAAGCAGGGGTGCAGACATTGGTGGACACTAACTTGTTTTCAGGCAGAAGCTAGACAAAAGTATAGAATTCAATGCATATTTCACATAGCACCTGCACTGAGAGCTAAGAAAGGGGACATTTGACCTGCCAGAAACGAGCATGCCTCAGCGAACCATGCCAGCCATCGCTCGCATCTCTGAACCTGCTGCGTTCTCACTCTACTATGGTCCCTAGAACCACTTCGAATGGCATTAGTGCCAAACCATGCTTTCCCGTGGGGCATGCCTCAGTTCTTGTGGGAAGGGGAGACTGCAAGGCACGCTTGACATCAGGACCATCGATATGCAGCTCTGTGCGCAATGGCATGCGGCTACCATATGCTCACAATCCTCCAAAAATGTTACAGCCAACTCTTCAACAGTATGCAAAATCAACACTGTTTATTAGCACAGTCACGTTTTCCGAGTTGGATTCTGATGCTTTCATCATTATTTCTGTTTTGTATCCCTTTATTATATTGTATTAGCCTGGTTGTCTGAGTTATGCTGGTATGCTGATACGTAAATGTATTTACAAGTTATTATTGGTATGCTGATACGTAAATGTATTTACAAATTATGTGCCTTTAAACCATTTCAACTGTGCGTCTTGTGCTATTCAGTGATCTGACAACTGCACTTATTGCACCAAACTGTGCCAACAGACGAGATGTGCTATATTTTTTGCTGCATTCTTACAAAAATAAAATTTACACCAAGTGTGTGTAAAGGTGTCTTTTTTTTTTTGGCAAGAAAAAGAAAACTGAATGTGCCTGAAAAACATATCTAAGTTAACACTAAATTTGAGTGGTCATTGGTGCATATTGACAAATGATATGTAGTTGGTACTTGTTAGGCGCAACCATGCCAAGCATACAGGCTGTCCCTTACTGCATAAATAAAGTTTTATACTGCTACTGGACCATACTGCAAGAATACATTATTGAGTTAAGTAAAAATTGCTTCGAACTTGTGGACCAAGCTAGAGGAATTTATTACTTGTAGAAATTTCAAGTTCTTATAGGACATTCTGTTTTATATATTTCATTAAGTATAGTGAGCACTATGTGCATGTTGTTCATTACACCGTTTTCTTATAGTTACTTTACAAAAAAATGTAGTACTATTTCTTGTAATGTGCTTTCATTGAAGTTCATGCTTTGTGCTTAAATTTCAAGTTCAGTATCACCTTACAATCATGAGACATTGTCAACAATCCCATGTGCTGCTGTGAACTGCAGGATTTTGCTGAAAAAGCATGGTGTCCCAGCATCCCAGTATCTCATTTCTGTTTGTCGACCACAGCAACAGTGGATGTTTGAAAACTTGCTCAAGTTAAATGTGAAACCTCTCATATCTGCAAATTTTATAGAGCACAAATGATTTTTTGGGCATTTAGGACTATCATATCAAACCCTGTATTTTATAGCCACTCACGAACCAGGATCCTAATGGTTCTCCCCATAAAGCACACGAACAGGCAGTTCACCGACGTGGCAAAGACCTATAGTTGTTCTGAAAGCATAAATTTCATGTTAAGGGGAGATGCATGTCGAAAAACGCGAGCTTTTTTTTCAAAATTACCTATTTTTAATTTTTGCCTGTTTTGATAAGATTAGTACCTCTACTGTTATGAAAAAAAAATACAGGTCAAGACTTAACTGAAAATGCCTTAAAATTTCATCTAAAAAGCACAAGGTGCCTGTGAAAAGGTCCAAAGTGTGGATTGCACTAGCCGAAGAGTCGAGCCTCACTTTTCAAGCAACAACAGTTTCCCTCGCTGATGCGGTCCGAAAAATTATAAAAAGAAGCACGCTTCTTTGCGTTTTTTCGAGCGCCGCGACTGGCTTATCACGTGGTAGGAATCGGGGACCGCCATTGGCCGCTGCGCACCTGTATGTGCTGTGAAGCCTGTTTGCGGGGTCCATGTCTTGTCGAGCAGCGCAGCTGAACAATGCTTTTCTCATGTAATTATCTCCGTTATGAAGGAAAAAAGCATTGCTCGCAAGTGAAAGTCGTTGTGCACCTTTCACTTGCGACCAATGCATCAAAATCAAACCATCTTGCGATCAATGCCAAACTTGCGGTCAGTGCATCAAAATCTAAACCAATGCATCAAAAGTCGTTCACACCCGTCAGCCGGAAAGTTCGTGATGCGGCAATGGATGACGTCAGTACCAATCTTGCGAGATTGAAAGAGCTCGCAGTGAGAGAACTTAGTAGGGACGACATTGCTATTATGTACGACGGTATGTGGCACAAATATGGCCGCAAAATGGCATGACACTTGACTTAGTTTAGGTTTCGCGGTCCTGTCAAACTTAGCTTGCAGTTGGCACAAGGCTCTGCCAGATGGAGCGAAAGTTTGGCAAGCGTTTCATGGCCCTGTCTTTGAGCGAAATGTCTGTGAAGAGTCGGCTCGAAGAAGCTGAAAGGGACAAACTCATGGGGCTGGCGTATTTTAGTCGAAGTGGCCACTACAAGAAGGATTGTTCTTTTTGGTGTGCAAATTTCATCAGATTTAATGATATCTTTCATAAATGAAAACTCAATTTTGACTTAAAAACTCGTTTTTCTCAAAACACAAATTTTTCCATTTTTCTCAATGTGCCCCTCCTTTTTTGGGCACTTCTAGTGCTCGGATCTGCATGAAATTTTGCCCAAATTTTTTCTAAAGTATGGAGAATGCAATTATCTAGTTTTAATTTCAATATTTTATTGTATAATAAAAAAATTCCATGTAAACTTTTAGCAGGGTAAGTGAAATATGAACTTCTTACGTCTGTTATTTTTCACGCCTATTACATATTTTGTATGTGATTCCTAATTAGGTATTTGCATTCTACACTTTATTTCACACATTATGAACTATGTATGGTAAAAAATTACGGAAGTTCAGGGATGAAAAGAGGGGGGGCAAAAGGATTAAGGTTTTCACTTTGTCATTTCGCAGAGCTAAAAGCAAGCAACTTGCAAGAAAACTAATCATATATTTGAAATCAGCATAAAATGTTCCATAAACAGCTCAAGTTTCATTGCTCTAGAGTGATTTAAAAAAAATGTGTCTTCGAGTACCATCTCCCCTTAAATAAACAATGCTTTTTGCAGAAAAATGAACAGAAGTAACTTAATGTCACCTGTTAGGGGTATTCTAAGCAAATGTGCTTTCATTTGTCCATGCATCTATTTCGTTAAACATGTGTTACTACTTTTGTGGCTTAGAAACAAATATTGGCACTTGAAAATGTCTGCTTCTTGGGTGCTCCTGTTACACTGCTTCAAAGCAAGGCTTTTAGCTGTGCCGAAATGGCTTCAGTTGATCACATCACTGGCTTTTCCAGCATGTTTTCCTGGCGGGTAGTTTTTTATTTATTTATTTTTATTTCAGTGCTCTTAATTGTACATAATGACTTACTTGTGGGCTCCACAAAACTTGCTTAACTTTCTTTTCCATTTGTTGCTATTAGGGAAGTGAAGGATTCAACTTACTTGACCGAAAAGGTGACCACCAAGGCTGCTAAGGAAATGTATGAGCATGCCCTTAAGATAGAAAGCGAGTACAAGCATCTCATCAATGGTAAGCATTTTTTTCTTGTTTGTTTCAATCATCTCAGAATAACTTGGTCCTTGCCCCTACTTAAGTAGTAACCCATTTTTTCTTTCATCTTAAATTACCTTTCACATCATGGAGTTCTTTGGCAAATCCTAAAATATACAAAAAAATCCAGGTGACAATGCTGTTTTGAAATTCCTGCAACAACCCATCAGGTCATCATAAACCTTGATAGCACTTTCTAGGGCTTAGGAAATTCTTTATAGGCAAAATCGAATCACATTGTCTTTTAAGACAGCCAGAGACTTAACATAGCACATTTCAGTAAACTTTGTCGTAGCAATGTGACCTAAATTGGAAAGGAACGCCTTGAAATCTGTGATGTGTTGCTAACATTCTGGGATTGTGGTTTTGGCAGAAAACTCAAAAATGAAGCTTACTTGTGTCTTCTGTTCCAATAGACAAACTATTACTTTGAAATTATTGATAAGAGTTCTCAAAAAATAATTTATCTGTAAAGTGACTTGGTATTTTATTTATGGGTCCCTTTGAGTTCTTAACCTTCACAATACAGCAGAATATTGATAATATATACTTTGGTAGTATTCAAAATACTCCAATCATCGTGAATGCATATGATCTAAAGCAAGGCAACTGTTATGTGAAAATAAACAGCAAAAGCTAATCATCGTCTTGTGCCAACGTATGTACCACTCTGCATAGCTGCGAGGTTTGTGTATCAATATGCTTCAACCTCTTTCAAACAATGTGCGTTTATGCAACTATTAGCAGTAACAGTGCGCTGTTGCTTCTAGGGAAGTGAACAACTTGGAAAAAAGTTGGTCTGCAGCATAGTATGCCTTGAGGCGGCATTGGCCCCCTGGGCTGGTGAGCAGGGTGTCAGTTTTCCGGTGCAGGTGCAATTTCTCGCACACAAATACTTATGTCCTGGCACAAGCAGTTGCCAGAAATGGTTCAAAAAGCTTTGCCAAACAAATACTGTACTATTAGGCCACCCATGAACACATTTAGTGCTCCAAAGTAGCACAACTATCCAACTACCCTATGGTCACATACAGCGCAGAGTCCTAGCACTGGTGTCACTGGAGGCAGCAATGCCCTGGTTGATTAGCCAGCCCATTGATGAGTTTGGAAGCAGCTTTGGAACTTGTGATGCATACATTGGCAGGGGTGCAACAGCTGCACCAATTTGATACAATTCCTGGTTGTTGCGCCGAGCTGCGCCAAACCTATGAAATTTGCTGAAATTGTGCCAAAATGGGCCAGCCAGCCTCAATTTTTTTCAGGTGCGCTAGTTTTGCCAAAAAATGCAGGCCACATCAACCACCTGCAGCTTTTGCCACCAGTCAAAGCGCGCAGACCTGAACTTAAAATATTCTAGACACCCACTCTGATCGGCCAGATAAACCAGATAAAGTAACAATGCTGTGCACCCATCGGTCCGCTGACCACAGTAGATACCTGTTAGCGGATTGACGGAACCTGAAGACAAAAATACGTTGCTATAGCCACCAACACTTTGGGAGAAATGTGAATTTTCTTGCCTGAAAATGCAGTATGGCTTATTAAGGCGCGAACAAGCTCGATGTGTTGCGAACGCCGGCGTTGCCAGAGACCATGTTGATTGCCTAAGCAGTGACACAGAAAACATTTGCATCGTCCCTGCCACGGTCCTGGCAATATATATCGGGTACTGTCGCTGGGTAAATGGGCGTGTGTCGTCGTTACTTTATCTGGTCGAACGCGCCTTGCAAGGAAGCGGCCCCTAACCCCACGGTGAAAAACAAGAAAAAAGTCAGTTTCGCCGCAAGGGCGAAGCAATGAATGCGATAGCGACAATTTAGAATGTAACACTGAGAACGGCAAGCAGATCGAAATGTGCAGCGCGCTGCTCACGCACAAATGACGCACGAAAAAAAAACAAGAGCGAACTAACGTTTACCACTCGACACTTAACGCGCTGTGTAAACAAAAACGATGTACGAAACGTAATCACAAATACAGATAATTGCAAACTAACAAGTGTCCCTGTTGTTAAACTTCGCTGTGTAAGAAAAGTGCGTTCTTTTCGCAATACAAGGCCTGTGCAGCGGAGCGAAGTGACCTTCGTGGGTTACTTTATCTGGTCGAACGCCCCTTGCAAGCGAGCGGAAGCGGCACTTAACCCCACGTTGAAAAACAAGAAAAAAGTCACAGTTTCGCCGCAAGGGTGAAGCAATGAATGTGGTAGCAACAACTTAAAATGTAACACTGAGAACGGCAAGTAGATCAAAACGTGCAGCGCGCTGCTCATGCACAAATAATGCACGAAAATAACATACACAGGGTGAGAGCAAACTAACAATGTTTACCGCTCGACAAGAACGATGCACGAAACGTAATAACAAGTACAAATAAGTGCTAACAAGTGTCCCAGTTGTTATACTTCGCTGTGTATGAAAAGCGCTTTCTTGTTGCGATACGGGGCCTGTGCAGCAGAGCGAAGTGACCTTTGTGGGTCTGGCAACTAACGCAGTCGTTCCGCTGAAAGACGAAGGTGCACGATTCTCCCCGCCGAAGGATAAGCGCGCGCACACAAGCTTGAGCGTGGGCGGTTTTTTTCTTTTTTTTTTCTTTCTCGAGGTTTTTATATATATGTATGTAGATTTGTATACATATAGTATGGTCAATGGCATCGGTGGCGGCGACAACAGAAAAAGCAGCTGAGACTGTCCTTACAACTGTTATCACAATAAAAAAAATGGGGGTGGGAAGTGGGGTGGTGGTGTAGTGGTTAGAAAATTTTTTGGCTTTGGTTCTAAAGCTGCTTTCTGCACTACACCAGTGCCCCGCGGAAAAAGCGTATTGAGATTTAGAAGGGGCTGGTAACGTTAGTGGGACACTGCACATTTTGCTCAGTTACTCATGCGTTTGTACGCTGCACAATTATGAGTACCATTATAATCACTGATGTCAACATAAGTTAGTGGCAATCATTTGGCGCACTGTATGACATTTATGCTTGCCTCAGGAAATAAACTAAAGTGTGCGCCAGCTTTTTTTTTTTTTTTTTTTTTGCTTCCCCTACTCCTTGGTCTTAGAATCTCCCAAGTTTCAAGGTCGCGAGTTTGGCAGATTGATATTTAAATTCGTAGAGTCTGTCAAATGATTTGACAGGCACAGCAAATGCTCAGATGGACTTGATCATTGTTTCCTCAGCGGTTTGGTTCAAAATACTACTTTCATCAAAATAGTAGTGCTCATGTTTACACTGCATGATTTAGGTGACATTGAATGGTTTATACATCTTTTTTTTTCTAAATGTAAGCCTTATTTTTTTTATACTGCTCCAAAATTGGTATTTCATGATAAAAAATGAATGTTTTTTTTTCCCCGTAACCTGCTCCAAAAGTAATATTTTGCTGCTCCTAAAATCGCTCTAAGTTCTATTTCGGGTGTTGCAATCCTGCATTGGTGAGCACAACCCATCGAGTTGCATGCTCGTGGAAAGCATGATAAAAGGCCCTCGATGGTGCTTAGCTTTTTGCTCCTTACATTACCTTTGGAAGATGCCTCTTACAGCTGAGCTTGTAGATTCTGGAGGTTAACTATTCCCTTCCAAAACCAGCCATGCCAGCTCACTTGTGGGCATCAATTTCCTGTGAATTTCTATCACCCATGGGGAATTCAGAAGCTGTTAATATCAGCCCAAATAATAATGTATCCTATATAACCAAGTCTGTCCAGAAATTTTTAATCCTTTAGGGCCTGAATTATGAAAGTGCGGAGCAAAATATAAATTGTTTTCATTTTCCAGCTTTAAATAGCAACCTTTAAATGATGTCACAGTTAAATTATCTAAAATGTAACTTTAATGCATACTTATGTGTAGGTTGCAAATTCTCCATATGCCACAGAAGCAAGGACGCGCTTCAGAACTACGTAACTGTCATGTTGTGTGCCACCTCTTGAGTGCGTACACACCAAATCAACAAAATTATTGAAGATAGAGTTTAGGTCACCTAGGCGAGAAAAAACGGGAAATGTGAGAGCTGTTGCACACGCTTCGTGCTTTCCGCCGTCAGCTCCAAAACAATTGGTTCTAGCTTAAAAGACTTTAGACCAGACAGCAGTAATTTTTTCATGCTGAAAGCTAAATGCCCCTTGAGTACTTGACAGCCGGCATTAAAGATGGAACACACTTCGGGACTTCCTTGCTCACAGTTTTTCGGTATGTTGCGAATTCGCGACATCCGGCAGCAAAGGGTTAAAATTCTGTATCACGGAATTCAAATCAACCATTTGTGCATTATCGAAATTATACTTCACAAACAATAGTGAAGTACTGATCACTACTTTGAACATTTTTACAGAGGATCTAAAGCCATATTTAGTGTAATCAAATGCACACATCTTTTTTTTTTCCTTCAAGACAGTCAAATCCCTCCTAAACACAAAAATGTGTTTAAAATTGTGCTTGCCCTGTATAGAGCATTTCATGCATATGAGTAGGACGTCATGCGGGAAAAGTGTTGAGTGTAACTGTACTTTTGAAGTCTAGTGATCAGTGCAAATGCAAAAGGCTGAGAACTGAGTGTTTACATAACAGACAGTTGACAAACCAATTAGTCTGTGACTTATGTGCATTTGCAGCTGTTATACCTGGGAGCAACCTGGCCTACATGTGCACCCAAGTCAAGATGTGTGTAGACAATGAGCAGAGCAAGGCCCTCTGGGTTCCATCTGGATCAATCTGACATTGGTTGGTGGCAGCTATGGAGGTCACCCAAGCTGTGTTATCCCTCCTCCTCTTCTCGGCAGCTCTCTGTTGGCAGCTCACTTGCCGGATGAACAAATTTGAAGAGTCAGCAACTCTTACTTAATTTCACACGCCCTTTCCTTCTAATGTTCAGGGCACATGTTTTTTTTCCGTTGGAAGCCATCTACATTGCAATTTACCCTTGGCTCATCTTGTTAGACCGGTTGTGAAACATTGTACACTTGTTTATGTTTTCAGAGGCAGCCACTTGTGTTGTGGTCGTTGTAGAGAGTGTTCATAGGCTAATATATGCATAAATAGTATATATATATATATACACGCACAATATATATATATATATAAATATATATTAAGGATGTACCTGTACAGGCATATACGCTGGCAAGCACCAGACAATTGCCATTTTCTCTCAGTGTACTACATGCAGACGCACATTCATATACATGCAAACATGAAGACACACTAACTGCAATTATTGCATTAACCTGTTTCGCTCAAAAATGTCTTCTCAAGGGAGAAAATTTTGGATGCACTCTTACCTCTCTGGAAATGACCCAGGAGATTTTTCTTGTGGCTCAAACAGTTTTGATTTCTCAAAACAAACAAAAATACACTGACCGAGGTTGCATTTGTTTCTGGATCCTCTTTGTACAAACTGGTCTCTTTGGAAATAAAAGATAGTTTTACCACTTCCTTTGAAACTGTCACATTGCAGTGTGATACTTTTATATTGAGTTTTATTTGTGCTTTACACACCAATTTCTGGGAAAGCAGTGGCTCAGTGGAATGGGAAGATCAGAGAAGCTTTGATGTGGCGCCAAACGGCACACGGACCCTAAGGCACATATTATAGACACAGCACGCTTCTACTGGCAACATGTTTATTTTCAAAATCAGAGAGCTTATAAACTGTAATCGATAGGCAGACATTTTAGCAAGTAGGATCACTTGATATATACGAGACAATGTCACTTGAGCTGAACGATATTATAAGAGATAATACCTGCTCAAGTGGTGATACATGGTATTATCTGTTAAGATGCTGTAGCCAACATGATTAAAAGTGTGTAGGTAGCGTGAAATTGTTGCACATATATCTGAGTGAACTGTCTACCTGGCAATTAGAGTCTATAAGTGGTCCGGTTTTGAAAATGAACATGTTGGTGCTTGTAGCGCTGTGTGGTGTCCATGCGTGCCTTCTCGTGTCATGTGTCGTTTTGCGCTACATCGAGGGTTTCAAATTAGTCACAAATAAACCCACATTGCAGCTCTCATTGACCAATAGTTGAGTTTTAGAAAGGACTTGCTAAACGGAAAATACCTCCTGCAGTTATTACAATCTTGTGCCCACTGCACTAAGCGGGACTTATACCCCTGTCACACGGCAAATATGTCATTTACAGCGAATGTAATATGTTTGTAATGTAGTTTGATTGCAGTCACACGGAGAAACTGTCCATTTGATGAAAATGACATTTTCTATCGAATGAGTTCCCGAAACACATTCGCATTCGATTTCAAACCAAGTGAATAGTCTCAATGCCAGGTACTTTTTTTTAGGGGGATGACTGTTCACTTTGGTATACGTAACTTTTATCATTTGTAAATATATTGTTCTTCACTATACCAACTTATTACTGGTTAGACAACATGATAGCACTTGTAAAAGTTTATAAAGAAGCTACTCTTAACTACAGCAGCTGAATGCTGACCATGTTTGATTTTTTGCTTTATTGCTCTTGTTGCCTGTATCGCGAATGTTGATCGTTCGATTGCATGTGTTGTGGTGACCAAAGTGGTGACTACACAAAATCGCTGCCGCCGTCTCATTTCTGCATTCAGGAAGTCAGTCGTGCGCCCCGCTTCAGCTGACTGTACTCACGCCCGGTCGCACATATCCTCGGCCATGTTGGTTTCCGAGTGTGTTGTGCAGCTGTGGCAAGTTGTGTAAAACGGCCGTGTTTATATTCTAATAGCACCTTTTTGCCCACAAAATTTCTTTTTATGGATATACGCATGTTGCATGCAAGCTTCAGTATATTTTTGTTTCTCCCAAAATCCGGGGCTCAGAAGGGCTAAAGTCATGATCATTATTTCAAAATGACATTTGTTTTCATTGTGTGACAATACACAGGTAAAATGACTTTATGTCTGCCTAATGACATTTGTCATAAAGGGCATTAGGTTTGCTGTGTGATAAGGGTATTACTGTACCAGCCTGATAGAATTCACATAAAGGAAAATCGACATTTACCATAGAATGAAGCCAGTTGGGAATCTCTTTAGATTTCTCAAAAATAAAGCTTCTTGGTTGCTGAAAAGTTTGTAGGACACTCATGATTATAGTGCAGAATCCCTTCCGCTGCATTGTGGGATTTGATACAATTTATTTTCATAATTGATGTTGATTTTCACTGTGCCAAACTGTCTTGAATTTGACAGCACCTCTCACTGGTAGTTGCGTTGGCGACGTCTCATAAAGAGTGCAGCATGATCTTGGAACCACTTTATAGTCATATCCATGGACTAAGAATAGACCTCTACCTGTTTGCAGACAGTCTGACATCGCTGTGAGCACCCCGCCCACCATCCTCTCTTTTGGAGCAGGTACTGGTTGGCAAGAAGTTTCTGCATAGCAGCGCTTCGTGTGTTAACATTACCTTCTAAAGTCTCAGCTTTCAAAGGGAAGGGTCACTGCCTATAATGCACAGCTCTGTTCAGTTAACATATGGTGATTTGCTCTTCGTAGACAGCAGCCTAAAAAAAAGAATCTTACTCTCTTCAAAAGCAAACGTTCTTCATGTTCACACTGACTGGTGTTTTGAGAAATATTTGCGTGGCATAGATGTGAACGTACTCAATATCCGTCATGACATGTGCACTGCAGTCTTAAACAGGGTACAACATTGGGGACAGCATGATTTTGAGCTGCTGCGCACGAGGTCACAGGTAAGATTCTGACTCATTACGAAAAGTTCTGAAACATTCGGAGCAGCATAGTTTTAACCTGCTCTGCGTGAAGTCACGGGTAAGATTCTCAGTACAAAAACTTCTTTCTTAGATGATTGAAAAAAAAATGTTTTGCTGTGCATTAAGCTGAGGTTAACAAATTCCCTTGAAAACTAAAGTTAAATTCTACCCTATGGCATTCATCATAACCCACTGAAAGTTTATGCGATGTTCAACCCGATAAGTTAATCATGTATATGATCTCTTGTGCACTTACTTCATCGAATCTGATGCCTACATTGTGTTTGCATGCTTTGCAATAAACCTGATACAGAACTTGTAATGCGCATCGGTACTTCACAAAGATCGAGCCGTAATGGTACCAAGTATATGAGGAACAAGAATCTTTGCTGTTTTGATCAAGACTTGATAGGTATCCAATAATAAGAGTTTTACATTTAGTGGATTAGCGTATTCGCTGTGGCGCAGCGTATATACAGCTTCGGCAATGCTAAAACATGCTCTGCTCATGTGAGTTCGTATCTTTCAGCCCGGAGATCATGCACTATTTTTTTGTGTACGCAGCGCAAACGCTGAGGTGTACTTAGCCGCAGATGATTGTGTCAAATGCATTTTAACGTTGACTAAAATGTCGAATCATGAAGTTTCGTTGACAGCTAGTTACTGCCACTGACCGGCAACGAGTGCCAATGTTATCGCAAACAATAGGCATCGTTCAGTATTGTCGTATCTTTCAAGGCACACTGCATGTTACAATAAGCACCGCACTTTTTTGAAAACGATACCGAGGTTGATCGCACAGGCCACCTCGTGTGTTTACCTCTTTAAAATAAACAGCCAGCTCACGTGGCAAGTATTTTGTCCTGCAGTTTACCATACACCTAGATGTTCTTTCCCACCTACCTCATCGAATCTTACCACAGTATCTGAAGTTTAAGTGTTTAAAAAAACGAAAAAATTGGCAGATTCCACGTACAGTGGGAATTGATCATATGCGAAGCACGAATGAAGAAGGTTGATATTCTTTAAAATCAGCATAAAGTTACAGGGCAGACTTAAATTATGCCGTACATGACTATGTCCTGACTATCATGTTTGGACGTGCCATTTACCTTCTTTGTCTGTTCACACCACGTGATACCAAATTTGGTATATGTAGAGTTAGTGAAATGATTGTGAGCGTGCTATGAGCAGAGCATGTAGTCATGTTTTAGATTACACACATATGATGATTATCATGTTTGGACGTAACATTTACCTCTGTAGCCTGTTCACATTACGTGATACCAAATTTGGCATATGTAGAGCTAGCAAAACGGCCGCGCTATGAGCGTAGCATGCAGTCATGTTTTACGTAACACACATGTCATGACTATCATGTTTGCGGGTCATTCATTCACGTTGCGTAATACCAAATCTGGTCTGTGTGAAGCTAGCGAAACGTTCGCAAACACACTATGACCGTAAAATATAGTCATGTTTTACATGACATGCATGTCATGATTATCGTATTTGCACCAGTCATATACCTTCTTCATCTATCGACGTCATGTAACACCAAATTTGGTATATGTGAAGCTAGCGAAACGACCATGAGTGCACTATGAGCGTAACATGTCATGTTTGTACCAGTCATATACCTTTATCATCCATTCACGTCCCGTAATATACCAAATTTGGTATATGTGAAGCTATACAAACGAGCGCGAGCGCACCATGAGCGCGGTGCGTAGTGGTGACTTAGATGACATGCATGTCATGATTTCCATGGTAGGGTCTGATGCTTATGTTCGCCATGAAGTCATGTCATACTATACCAGTTTTCCAATATGTCATGTGAACCAAGCCACTGCAAGAGCAGCAAGACCATGAAATGTTAATAATGACGTTCATGACATATCATGTTATGACGATTTTCATGTTACGACTATAGTCGGTGACAACCTAAGCATAAGTATTAGCTCCGCTCACGAGGCCACATCGCTCTTATTATTTTCCATGCCTCCGCACTACAACAGAAGTAGTTCCCAAACAAGGGCAATAATTTTCCCGCATGAAACCATTATCTTGCAATCCTTCATTGATATTGAGATAAATAAACCAAAGGCCTATGAGAAAACTTGTTAGGGCACGGAGTTCATAGCCAGCTTAGCAATATGTTTGTTGTTTAAATCGAACCCCCTACCGCGCTAATCTCAAAGTCCACAAAGAAGCATTGTACATCTCTCGAAGGCGACGTTTCTGTGCGTTATCTATAGTGGTACTAAAACAAACGATGCCACAATAAAAGTTAAGTTTAAAAGAAAAGAATTTTTCTTTTGCCCTTTCAACAAATGACACACTGGCATAAATCAAATTTTACAAGGTCATTTGCAATTCGCATGTTGTTTTACGAAACTTTTGCTACAAAATTTTGGAACCAACTAAACTCCCTAGGTAATGAGACAAGCCTAGGGTAGAGGTTTATAACTATAGCTCAAGGTATTAGGCTAGATGGGGACGAAGCTATTGAATATATAAGAACAAGGATGACAGAAAAATTTCAACAAGAAAGTGCCTTATATGCCTTAATAGACAAGGATAGATCAAGTTGTGCAGTGGCTCCATTTTCGCGAGAGAGGCAAAGGGCTGAGAAGGGAGTTCCTAGTAGTACATAAACAGGCCTTGGCGGCATTCCAATTATGCTCATAAAGGAATGGGGTCCCAAGTCTAAGCAAACTTTGAGAGAGGCAGCGAGCAAAACTATAATCGATGGTGAAGTCCCTGATAAGTGAAAACTTAGCAGGATGAACATGATCTATAAAGAAAAGGGGAACAAAGCCGACACCAACAACTACCGTCCTATAGAAAGCCAATGCAACACATGGTGGCGCTGCGACTCTGAACAGGCAGGGCCATCTTTGTACTGTACCGCCTGCAGTGCAACTTCATAAAGATCTCTCAGCTGGACAAGCACTTCCGAGAAGCGGATCTAACAAAAGGAGTAAAGCTCGTTTGTCAAGTTTATGGTTTGAAGCAGACGACATAAGACTGGGACGCCCGAGTCACTGCGAAATATATTTCCCGAGTCCATCGTGATAATACCGTGTGCGTCGTATGCCTCGAGGCAAGTCTTTTTCTGCCGACATGAAGCCGTGTTTTGTTGACGTTTATGGAAACCATATAATTGTTGTTTTCATGTAGTATCTAGCAGTATCAGCCATTTACTGTCATGTGCAAACATTTGCAGTGCACGTGCTAAAAAATAAAAAACTAAAGTGATACGGTCATGGCAATAAAATGCCTGAGAAGCTTTAGAGTCATGTCCTCCGTGCGGTGGGCGCATGACCCGTAATGTCGCCGCGAAGCAGCAAGCTGAAATGTAACTTGGAGGTGTGGCAGCTTGGGCTAGTTGGTATGGCATGGCGATAGTTATAGCGTGAGAACAAAACGACGACACAGAGACAAGAAGGACACGAGTGCTCGTGTCCTTCGTGTCCTTCTTGTCTTTGTGTCGTCGTTTTGTTCTCACGCTATAACTATTAGCAAGCTGAAGTTTAACCACAACGAGCCAAGTTGAAATGCTCGCCTCGTTTTTTTTTTTTTTTCTCTCTCTCTCCTGCCATGTTTGCTCTATCTCTCGTGAATGCGGCTGTGTTCGCCGGCTCTGAGTTGCTGGGAAACTAATACAGCTTTGCACGTGGAGAGTGTCCCTTGGTGTTGTCTGCATTGCTGTGGCAACTCACAACACAACAATGCTTCAGACATTTTTGTGGGGCCGCTTCTTCCATCGCGGAAAGGCAACTTCGCCCAGCGAGCGTCTCGTTTTAGCGCGCCGAGCTGACTGCGCTGCGCCTAAGTTAGGCGTATCGGAACACATCGACTCGCCTGCGACCTCTCCCGCGTCTCTCCTCAAGAGTTTCAGAGCTCGCCGCCAGGGCCAGGCGCGACGTTGTCGTCACTCCGTGAACTTGAGCTTCGGTTCCCTATTACAGTGTTATCAGTAGTTTACAGGCTGGTGATGCATATTATAAAGGAAAGACTGCAGGCATGGATTGAGGATGAGGGGGTGCTGGGGGAACTGCAGAATTGGTTTCGGAAACAAAGGAGGTTGGAAGAAAATCTGTTCTCACTGACGCAGTGCATCGAAATAGCAGAAAAGGAACACAGGCCCCTGTGGCTAGCATTTTTGGATATCAAGGGAGCGTACGATAGCGTGGTTCAAGAGGACTTGTGGGGAATACTGGACACACTAGGTGTCGAAGATGGAGTCACTAATTTTTTAGAGGATATCTATAAAAGTAACAGGGTAGTTATAAAGTGGAAAAAACAGGTATCCAAGCCCATGGAGGTGAAACGGGGGCTTAGGCAGGGGTGTCCTTTGTCACCCTTGTTATTCATGATGTACCTACAACAATTAGAGGTCAAATTAGAGGGGAGTGGACTTGGCTTCAGCCTCTCCTTTGTCAAACAAAGAAACCGCATTGAACAGGCACTACCGGTATTAATGTACACAGATGATATAGTTCTAATGGTCGACAACAAGGAAGATTGGCAGAGATTGATGGACACCAGTGGTAATGAGGGAGATAGGTTAAATTTGAAGTTCAGTAAGAAAAAATCAGCAGTCATGATTTTTAATAATAATGAAGGTAGTGAGTTTAGGATACAGGAGGTCACGCTAGAGATAACAGATAAATACAAATATCTGGGCGTATGGATAAGCAGTAGGACCGAGTACCTAAGGGAACACAAAATATACGTTACGAATAAAGGTAACAGGAGATCAGCAGTGATTAAAAATAGGGCACTGTGGAATTACAATAGTTATGATGTTGTGAGCTGAATATGGAAAGGGCTCATGGTTCCTGGTCTGACGTTCGTCAATGTTGGTCTTGTGCATGAGATCAGAAGTTCAAGCAAGATTAGAAATTAAGCAACGTGGAATAGGTAGACTTTCCTTAGGAGCTCACGGGAATACATCAAATCGGGGAGTACAAGGTGATATGGGATGGACATCATTTGAGGGCAGGGAAGCAAGCAAGAAAAAATTTGAGAAGCGATTGAGAGAAATGGGGAAGGAGCGTTGGGCTAGGAAGGTTTTCAGCTACTTGTACATGAAGAAGGTCGATACAAAATGGAGGAAGCGAACCAGAAAATTGACGGGTAAATTCTTGGAAAACAGCAGGGGACCAAACTAAAGAGAATTATCCGTTGAGAAGAAGGTGAAGGAAGCGGAGACCAATATGTGGGGAATTGCCATGATTAAGAAGTCCGCACTAGAAATCTATCGAACTTTTAAGCAGGAAATTGCCAAGGAAAAGATTCATGATAATACTCGGGGTAGTTCTCTACTGTTTGAGACCAGGACGGAAGTATTGCGAACCAAGGCATATCAGGCCAAATACGAAGGGGTAGACACGGTATGCAGTGCATGTGGAGAGGAGGAGGAAACTGCCGAACACTTGATAATGCTTTGTAAAGGGCTTCGCCCTATAGTTCAGGATGATGGCGCAGAGTTTTGCAAAGCCCTGGGGTTTAGGGACAGGGAGGGCAAAATAGACTTTAAGCGGGTAGAATTAACTAGAAGGAGGTTATATTATTGGTGACTAAACTCAAGGCACGAGTGAAAATTGCTCTTCACTGCAAAGTACCAGTCCTCAACTTCACTATTTAAAGAGAAAAAAAAAGATAAATCTAGTTGTTGGTTCACTAAGTATAACGGCTAGGTAGCGTTAGCCGCCGCCCGATCTAAAGGGTACAGTCACATCAATCCACCCATCCATGGTCAATTGCTTAAGTTTGTTCACTTCGGCCACGAAGGAAGGAAAAGTAGGAGAGGCCCTGACGTCACTCGTTGTAAAGCCGCGATAGGGTGGCTAGCTCTAGCCGCGATGAAGCCGGAAGTCGGCCATTTTGACTGGGCAAACTCTCTTGTTTACATCCGAATGTAAAGGGGAAGGCACGATTCTCTCTCCGGCTCGGAAAGCACGTGAGCTGCGCAGCGCGCGTGTCGTGACGATACGAAACTAATGGAACGGGGCTCAACAATCGGGCCAGCGTGACGCCTTCGGCGAAATCATTTCACCCGAGTATAAACAGCGAGTAACAGCTCACCGACAACGAAGCAAGTACAAGAGAACACACGCTGGATGCACTGACAACGGAGAGTGTTTTCACGTTATTATTTCGATCAGCAACTGTACAGACAACACGATCGGTCATGCACCTTCTACGGTTGCATTGTGCCACGCGGCCGACGCAGCGTCCAGCCACTGTGTCCGTGTTCCGCGTGAAACTCACCGGCGTCAGCATTCTGCTACCATGGTGATTTTAAGCGCGGTGCAAGTGACACTTGAGCGCGGTTGCTGTTAGGTTGAGAAAACATGCAATGCTGAGAGAGAGTATACGAAGCGGAACAGAAAAGGTGTTTTTATACGCACATGCAAGTTGTCACTGTACACGCACAACACCAAACTACGTATGTGCACATGGTCCTCATTGCGTCTTGCTGGGCTCAACAGCGCCGTCCGTTGTCACAATCAGGAGCACTGCCCAACCGCGTCACTGACCTGCAAGGCGTTCGTCGTCGTTCCCATTCGTCATGGTGCCCAACGCAATTTCGCTGAACATCCGCGTCATCCGCCGCACGACACATGGATATGCACTCGTTCTACGCACTGTTAAAATCCCGTGATGAACAAAAGGATTCGTAAACGTTGCTAAGAGTACAGTAACTGCCAGGGGAACACTGCGTAACCAATAACGCGGCGCAGAGCACAGATAATGTCCGCCACGGCTCAGCACGAGTCCTGGGGAGGCACAGACGCCACCGCCAGCCGCGGCCGCTTACTGCGTGACCGGCTCCACTGTGCAACACGTAACCATAGCAACGCCGCCATTGTGCCCAGTGAATATGGCCGCCATGATGTGATTTCCTCCACACTTTTCACGTGGCACGCCGGCTGGGCATGCCTCCTCCTACCTTTCCTTCCTAAGTGACTTCGGCTCTGTTTGTAAGACCGAAAGCCCTTTTTATATATTTCTTTATGATAGAGTCAAGTTTTGTCTGATCCCTTTCTGTCCATCTGTATGCGGCATAAGGAAGCTGGCGTACAGGGCCGTAGCCAGAGTGGGGAGGTGAAGTATTCAAGCCCACCAAAAATTTTCAATTTTGCTGACGTATACATATAAATCTACACCCACGCATACATTCAAATAATGCATGCACGTACATAAACTGGTTGAATCCCTCGCCTCTTAAACACACGCCGCTGTTGGCGTATGTTTTCATTTATTTTTCACTGCCATAGCAATATTTATCATGAACAGCTCGGAATAATTGCCTGCAAAATTTCGAGACGTCAAAGATCATACCTGTAGTCGCGAATATGCAACGTGTGTGCGGAACCAGATGCATTACGACCGTTGACCGCTATACCCGGGGACAACTTTCTGTTGCAATGAAGGAAAGGCTATATACGGAGCCAAATTGGGCATGTGCCACCGCTGTAGGATATAGTGCCTCGAATGCGTCCGTGTTTTCCGCGTGAAAGTAACGAAAAAGAACAGCATTATTTTCTACTAGATGCTGTTTATAAAGAATCGCTGCGTGTGCCGAGGAGATACCATATTTCTTGTTGCTTTCTGATGAGTCACTTCGCGTTTTTGCGCGCCTGAGAACGTCTCACGTGAGGGTGCCTAAACAGTGGCGACTATAGCTTTAGCCAAAGACCAGCTCGTGCAGGCCCATATTGAAATTGAAGCTTTGAGGACACACACAAGGCATGTGGGCCGGACTCCCCATCACCATCTAGCCTCTCTACCAACGGATAGACCTCATACTTCCTTTTGTCGAACAATAACTTCACATGGTGACTCCCTACCAACTGGTTTTACGCCCGCGGCGAGACCTTCAATTCCTCCATGGTGCCTCAAACAGCCAGTCATCAACCTGACAATACCAGGCGTCCATGAAAAACGAGATTTCTCAATACTAGCCCTCAAGCAGCTCGCCTTACTTCTGCTGTACGAGAAGTAGACTGCACCCACGTCTACACCGATGGCTCCGTCCTGCCAAACAGCTCAACTGCGGCGGTCGTTATTCCAACGCACGCCACAACCATCAAATTCAGGACAGCTATGTAACCACAACAACGGAAGCAGAGCTTGCAGCGCTTAGCGCTGCGCTGCGTTTCATTAACGACCAAAGCACGCAACGGTGGACGATTTTCTGCGACTGCAAGGCGGCACTGCAGTCACTTCTGTCAAATCTACGCCGTGGTCCACACGAGTAGTTGGTATTTAAAACAGCCGAAATGCTACACCATATAACAGAGAAAGGGCACCACGTTATATTTCAGCGGTTGCCAAGCCACTGTGAAACTATCGGTAATGAACAAGCTAATCAAGCTGCCCGTTCAGCCCATACAGAAGACAGCAACCAGTCAATACCTCTCTCAAGGACGGACGCTGCTAGGAGGCTCCGCATGCTTGCTCGCCAACAATCTATGGCTCTTTGGAATTAGCCTTTCCTTACGCATGCACGATTACGATCCCTTGATCCAACGTTAAGCCTACAGCTTCCAACAAAAATTCTACGAGGTGACGCTACTGCTCTGTGCAGACTATGGTTGGGAGTCGCGTTTACCAGTGCGTACGCGTTCCGCATAGGGATGGCCGACACCGCCGACTGTGCACACTGCGGAGATGAAGAAACAATTCGACATATCCTGTGTGACTTCCTGGAATACAACCTGGAAAGACAAAACCTTTCTAATACACTAAACAGTTTAGATGACCAGCCGCTGTCAGAAAAAAGTATACTGCGCCATCGTGATGACTCATCGTCACGGAAGAAAGCCGTGCAAGCGCTACTGGGCTTCTTGCGAACTACTGGCTTGTCGGAACGCCTCTGAGTGGACTGATTTTGTGTGTGCGCGTGTGTCGGTGTTTTTCTCTCATTTATTTTTTAACTCTATCTTTCTCTTTCAACCCCCTATTCCCCAACCCCAGTGTAGGGTAGCATACCGGATAATAGCATCTGGTTAACCTCCCTGCTTTCCTTTTTTCCTCGCTTCTCTCTCTTATTTACGTGCACCTCACAGTCAAAATGGCGTCTTCGTCTTTAGATGAGCGCGCCTCGCCCTCCAGCTATTCCGACGACTTGCCGAAGGTGCTTGTGTCATATTTTTCTCACAAATGGCTGTGTAAACAGGCATATCAAATTGTGTGCTGTGGGATAACATGAACGCGGCCGTCAGTCGAAACGCTAGCCGAACCGGACTATACTTCGCGGAAGAGTACAGGAGCAGTAGTTCCGCCCACGTAGCCTTCCTTTCATTGCCAAAGAAAGTTGTGCCCGAGCATAGTAGCCACTTCCAAATCTTAGTACGCATGACGCCAGAGTACTGCGGTGAAAGATACCTAATAGCAGCGCACGTGCTGGATGAAGGCCAGAAAATTGTAGAACCGCTCTCCTGTGTTGTTGTTTTTTTTCTTCTTCTCGTGGGGGGTGGGCGCTTCACTGGGGAGGTTTGCTCAACATTCGAATGTCTCCCGTGCCAATCAGAGTCGGCAGATCTGCAACATGGTTCATGTTGACGTTGCAAGGCCTCGCTCTTTCGCCAAAACCTTCCTTTTTCGGTACTCGCCTACTTTTCATAAGGTGTCTGATTGCGATGACATGGCTTTCACCGATGTGGCGGGCACGTGTAAACACACTACATCATCGCGGCCTTGAGAACAACAGCACACGTCAAGATCGAGAAAAAAAAAAACGGTGACAGCAACGCCAGCTATAATCTAGACACGAAGGCATGCGAAAGTGCATTAGGGCCTCCAATATTCACGTGCACGAATTTGTCGGGTCTTCTGCGGCAGCAAGGGCAGCACCTGCTCGAACTTGCGTAGCATATGTTACAAAAAAGCATGAAATTCCCAAATTTCATCTTTATTCTTTCGCCTGTTTTTCCCGATATTGCTTGCAAAATTGAAGTTGCAAGTACAGCCATGCTCTTTGCAATGCTGATATACGTTGCTACCTACACCCATGGAGAGAGAACTGTATGGTAAATTAGATGCCAGAGACGCAGCTATCTGACAACTCCTGTCCTGGGGAGTTGTCATATGTAGTGTGAAGCATTTGTGGATTTTAGTTCGAACCAAAGACGCAAACACCGATACGAGAAGGTAGTTTTAATGATATACAATGGGTTCTATGGCGAATAGTGTATTTGCTAACATTGCAGACACCATATTCAGGGGCTAGGTCGTGGCGTCGCTTATATGGCTGTTTCGGTATGTTAAATCCCAGCAATTATTATATACAGGGACTCTTCGTTGCATTAGCGCTTTCTCTAACGTGTAATTTGCCCGCTCACGCCGTCACATTCTGGTGTTGCGACTTTTCTGGGTTTTCTTCGCAGAGCGTGTCCGCGCAAACGCTCTTCTGCGTTATTATTAATATTATTATTATTGTTATTATTAATTTTATTATTATTATTATTATTATTATTATTATTAATATTATTATTATTATTATTATTATTATTATTATTATTATTATTATTATTATTATTATTATTATTATTATTATTATTGTTGTTGTTGTTGTTGTTGTTGGTGTTGTTACAGACGATACGGGGCTATATATCAGAGGAAATCGGCGGACACCTTGGCAAAGAAAGCTCAAAAATGTAGCACCCCCCCCCCCCCACACCCCCCTGTACAGTAGCCAACTAAACGCGTGTGTAAAATACGGGGTCATCCCGTATCAGTATGCACAGAGCAGAACGAAGTATCGAGTCTGCTGCGCTGAAGCGTTAGCACGAACAGAGGTCACGAATCCCAGCTTGTTGAGCAGAAACTTATTACGATGAACTGGAGGACGTGGGAATATTCGTCTAATAGTCGAAGACAGCTGATACAATAGCCTCAGCTCATGGCTAACTTTGCCAACTTTAATGCTACCATTCAATTGTGCATGCAAATGACGGAAACGGTGCCATTTTAACAAATTTCAATAAACAAATGTTGCCGTTGATGAATAAAACTCAATCTTACAAGCTTGTAGCGTCACCAGAGGGGGGGGGGGGTAATCTGTAGCGTCATCTTCATCATCATTCGTCATCACTCCCTAGCCACAACGCCGCGCCTCTCCTGCTGGGAACACGAGGCGCAAGCAAAAACAGAACGGGTTCTCGCGCCTGGGCATTCGTACTCAGGCAGCCGCCGCCGCTCCGCTTTGAGAGATCCTTCACGTCACTCTACCTACCGCTACACATTGTATGAAGCAACAACACTCCCCTTGTAATAACGTCAGTCTTATAAATGCGAAACATTTCTTTGCATACTGCAGACACGTCTGTATGTATGTATGTATGTATGTATGTATGTATGTATGTATGTATGTATGTATGTATGTATGTATGTATGTATGTATGTATGTATGTATGTATGTATGTATGTATGTATGTATGTATGTATGTATGTATGTATGTATGTATGTATGTATGTATGTATATGTCCATCCGTCTATCTATCTATCTATCTATCTATCTATCTATCTATCTATCTATCTATCTATCTATCTATCCGCCTACGTGTGGGTGCTCTCGTGATCACCTCATTAACTTTGTATAAACCAAAATTAGCATGGGGGTAAGGTGGTTTGACGAATATGACTCGCTGCAGATACGACAACAACAACGTGACAATCCTGTCACGTACGTCGTCAAACCCTTTCTGCCACACACGTGTGACACATACCCCTTGTAGCGATCAAGCTATGCCTTGACCCAGCGGGTCATTCGCCACGCCGGATTAGTGCCAAAAGGATAGTCTCGCCACGGCTGGACGGTGGAAGCAACAGGGGCCGACTACACGAGACGGCGCCCACTGATTGACAGCGGCGCCAACTGTGTGGAATGTTGCCAAAGAAGGTTATGGAGCCGCCGCTCTATCTCCCGCCTGGGCCACACATCGTTAGCGCGTTAACCAGCAGACGACGACGGCGCTGGTCAAAGGGCTCTCCCCAGAGGATTCCACGAACCTGGCACCTCTCGAAAGGGCGCGCTAAGATCTTCCCGTGGGAGCGCAGCGCGAGGCCGGCACCAAAGGGGTCGAAGCGCCCGTGCGTCTTCCTCTCTCCCCCTCCCTGTTCTACGGCAGCGCTGCGACTAGTGGCAAGGGTGTGTGTGTATGTGCAAGCCAGTGTTGTGCCTCTATGAACATACATGACGGGCGGTACTTCACTGAGAGGAACTTCCACACCACCATTGGTCCGCATTGTTTTGTGTAGTGATCCCCAACCTAGGGACCTAGGGAACGGGGGTCAACAAAAAGGGCGTGCAGTGCCTCGCCCAACGATCGCTCTTCTCTTCTCTTCTCTTCTGTCATCTCGACAACTGACTGTACAGATGTAAATAAATCCGTTAGGTTTGCTCAAAGCTCTCCCCTAGTCCTTGGCTCGACGGAGCGACGGCGACCGGCCCCGCTACCCGCAGACTGCGGTCGCCACGACGCGCAACAACTGGTGGCAGCGGTGGGATGCCATCAGTGGCGACCTTCCTTCCGAACCTCAACACCCTATACCACAGGCGGGTATGCGCCACAGGTGTTTTACAGAAAGATCTACCGAGAAACAGCAGAAACATACATTGGTAATTTTAAGGGGAAAGTGTTAAAAAAAAAGCTCACATGGGCAGCGCTGATACGACGAATGCGAATGTCGACAAAGGCGGCAGCATGCAGGAATTGAACCTCAACATTCGGTGTGGCAATCAAGTATTCTACCGCAGATCCACGCCAGGCCTCAAAACTGCTTTGTAAAAAGACCCTATGCAGGCGTAATATTGCTGAAATGCCAGTTGTGGTGGCAGTGTTGGCTATCCAGCTTTATAAACATTACATTTACTCCTATACGACACAGCCGTAACACCACGGGTTAACTTCAATTTTAGTTAGGTGTCACGCACTTACGTTGATCCTCGCAAGCACAAGCGCAACTTAATTATCAGCTTGCTGCTTTTGTCGTTGCAAACACTCGCGACTGTTCAACCCATTTCTGTGCGTACAACATTTGTATACAACTTTAGCGTCAATTCGTTACGTTTATTTCAAAAACGAATTAAAACACACTCACCTTCCCCCCGCATGCTTCGCATAACATTGATTCTCGAGGTATACATGAGATCTGCAGAGTTTTTTTTTGAAAAAATAAATGAATAATAAATTAAACCTAAAGGTTATTAAAGTTCTGCATCGAACAAAAAAATTTCACAGTAACCTATAAATGCGAAATATTTCTTTGTTTACTGCAGACATGTCTGTCTATCTATCTGCTCATGCACCTGATTGGATTAATATAATTTAATAATCCAGAGCTTTCCTCAATTACAGGGGGTCAACAGCGGCGCCAATTAAACCAATTTTATACAATTTCCTATTTTTGCGCCAAGCTTAGCCAAAACCATGAAATTGGCTCAAATTGCGACGCGCTGTGCCAAAATGCCCCACTGGCCTCAAAATTTTCTCTGTTGCGCTAACTTCAGCGAGAAATAGAGGCCACGTCCTCCAGCTACAATCCAAGTCAAGCCCTTGGTTCCTAACGCCAAGCCACGCTGTAAGATTTATACGCTTTAGGTGGGGACACTGGCGAGACGCAATCGACCAGATAAAATAACGCCACGCGCCCATCGATCTGCTGACCACAGCGGATGCCTGGTGGCGGGAGAACGCAACTTGAATACAAAGGTGCGTAGCCATTGACCCTTGGTGGGAAATAACGCGGCCATGGCATGCATGTTAGGAATTAAAACTGGAAGCGCTCCGCGTTTTCCGCGGCCGAAAAAACTCGATGTGTTGCGAACGCTTCAAGGAGCGTAGTCAGAAATTTTTGGTAGCGTTAGCTACACTGGCCTCGCTGAGCCAATTTCGCGTGGCACTGGTCTGCGCATGCGCAATGATACTCCGCCGCCACCGCGTGCGGCTTGCCGCTGGTGTGCGTGCAATTCGGTGCGCTGCGCAGACGATCAGTGGTGTCACACACCGGAGCCGGCACCTCCCTCGCACTCGGCCGCGGCCGCGCGCGACTCACCGCTGTCGGTGTGCGCTTCCTAGAGGAGTGCCATCATAACCTTGGCAGACATATGGACGCCAATGCGCGCGCCTTCCCTGTGCAGTCGCCATCTGACACTGCGCTGGAGCCGCTTGATAGTGCCTCTGACGGGCGTTTGCCATTGTGGTATAGCCATGGAGGAGAGTGCAAATGCTGCTCAACGGTGCAGAGGAGCGGAGAAGCTTAACTCATCGGATCCCGAAGTAGTTGCCCGGCAAAATAAATATACATGTGCCGCATAATACGTATACCGTGTGTGTGTCATTGGAACAGCTGTAAGCATGATATCTGGAAAGCTAAGAATATTCAGTTGAACCTTCGCTAACGCTACGTATATCCTGGCATAGCTGAGCTAAGCCACTGCCATTTTTTTGGGGGGTTCACACCGACCAGACGGAGGTGGTGGGGTACAGGCATCGGCTTTTCTCTGTGACGTCACTATCAGTGGTAGTTTAAATAGATGGTACACATGTATATCAAATCACGAGATTCCCCCTCTCCCCATGCGTAAGGTTGGGAAGAGAGTAAGTAAAAGTACTGTAATAATGATATATTGATATGCAGGGTTTAACGTCCCCAAACCACCATATGATTAGGCGAGACGCCATAGCGGAGGGCTCCGGAAATTTAGATCATCTGGGGTTTTTGAACGTGCACCCAAACCTGAGCACATGGGCCTACAGCATTTTCGCCTCCATCGAAAATGCAGCCGCTGCAGCCGGGATTCTATCCCGAGACCTGCGGGTCAGCAGCCGAGTACCTTAGGCACTAGACCACGGCGGTGGGGCAGTACTGTAAGAAGTACTCTAAATACAGTATACGACAGGTACAGTGATCGTTTGGAGAAACAGCCCCTCGTCGCACCATTGAATGTACTAGTCTTCGAAAACTTATTGCGATGACCCACCCGATCGAAGAAGACATCGTTAACCTCTGTTAAGTGTAGATGGCATAATCCTCGTCGAAAAAAAAGTACGTTTCACATGTCAATGACGGTTCGGCTTACAACAAGAAATTAGATGTATACGCAGCATGTTTTTGTACATTCATACTTACATTTTGGTCTACTTACTCTGCTGAGCGAACTTCTTACTGTCGATGTCTGTGACTACATGCCTATGGGAAATATTTTTATGTTAATCTTTATACGTCAAGCAGCCCTCACGCAGTTGTAGCTTTTAATCAACATTTTTTACTTTACTGCGCGCAGCCAAGCATGCTTGCAATAACGCAATAAGTAATCTTTTTTAAGATATGCTGCACGTTGGCAACACAATTTAGCACACGTTATTTTTCGGGTAGATTTTCAGTTGCGCACTGAATTTTGATAGTAATGAAGTACTCCAATCGTAGAGGTTTTTATTGTGTAATCTGCGAGGACAAGGTGATTGATGAGAAAGTTTCATTTGGTATGAATTGAAAGTGCACGTGTGACTGGACTATACCTACTCACACAACTACCTTGTTCGCTGCGTGTATGTGCTAAAACACCTAAATACGTGCAAAAAACGCAAAACGTTCTCATGTTTTCTGTAGCTTTCGTCACTCGGATCCCTGAAACGATAGCGTTGCGGCAAGGCATATTCCGTTGTTTGCAGGCGTTCAGGTGACAGTTCCCTTCACGTCAACAAATTCAGAAATGTACAGAATATTTCACCACGCAACATATGTGCCTTCAAGTTTCCAGAATTTACACCAGCGTGTACAGGAGTAGCCTCTAATCACACAAAATCTTCAGTGATCAGTTCACCAGTGAGGAAGGAATAAACTCTGGAGTTGCTCAGAGCATTTCGCACCATGATCCATTTCTCAGAACGCGTGAACTCCGACGAGAACTGCAAGCGCATGCAACACGAGTTTACTTAAGCTATGCTGTGCACTGTCCAGGCCTGTTCGTTGTCTGTTTCGGGCATTCTCATGAAAGTCGCTGGAATTTCACTGCTGTCATCAACTCCTTCGCGTTCCTTCACGTTTGTGGTATTTCATCATAACGCGACAGAAACTACAAGCCTACCGTATGGGCGCAATCACAAACGTCAGACGTCTAGCGCGCAAAGTAAGATACTGAGTGACGGCGACCTTACCGGCATCTGAAGGGAAGCGGAGGAAATGTATAGCCGCGGATCTTTCCGCCAGGCGAGAAACGAGCGCTAGTGTTTAAGGCGGAACTTCACCAGCCGACATGTATCGTCGCTAAAGTTCTCGTTTCTCGCAGTCAGGGTCACTGCCTGAACTTTAGTGAGCGCGTTGCTTCTTAGCTATTCGAAGTCAGCCCCCTGAAATATGCTGCCTACACGTATTGTTAGGTAGTTCGTGTCCTGGGTAGATCAGTGCCCTTCTTTGAGACTAGATGGTCGCGCCTAAATGCCGTACGGTATAACGCTTGATGATTATTCCCCGAAAAGCGATGCTGCTTTCAGTGCACACTTGACAACTGGTGAAAATGAGAATGCCACTTGTCACAAGTAGGCAGCTTCATCGAAGTAACGTGTCAGTGGCTAGCGTAGAAGATCACTTTAGGCTTTCAGTATTTCTAGCATTTTCTGGAGTATTTATTAGACCACTTCAATGAGCGCTTTAAAAGGAATCGGCACACCTTGAAGATGCTTTCTTCGCTTCTGCCACAGAACATTGCCCAATCTTCCACTCTTCCCACTGCCGAGAAGTTTACTGACGTGTATACTCGATTATTATCTCAACTTTAGCATTGCATGGCGAGTTAGCAGTATAGGCTGCGAAACGAAAGCGAGAGAAGGGAGAAACGCTTAGCATGTCTACGATGCAAGCGGTTGCCAATTGCCCAGAGGTATTCTTCCCAAACGTGCACCATCTTCCAAAGTTTTCGCCAACTCTACCGGTGAGCTCAGCTGAAGAAGAACTCTTTTTTTTTTCATCGCTGAGACGCCTAAATTTGTACCTGAGAGCTACAACAACAAATGAAAGATTATTTGTCATCGCTCTCTGAACATCCGCAATCAAACACAAGTCCACCCGGACGACATTCTTTCTGTTCTTTACCGGGAACGTAGACGGCTTCAGCAGAATGTGTGTGTATATAACCCATATAGGCGCCTGCTAAAAATCAAGAAAGAAAGTTAACTGAAGTTATTCTTGGATTGAGATTTTCTGAACAACAGTAGAAACATAGTTGTTAATGATCAATTGATGGGGTTTAACATCTCAAAACCACGATATGATTACGAGAGATGCCATAGTGGGGCGCTCCGGAAATTTTAACACTTTGGTTCTTTAACATGCACCTAAACCAAAGTGCACGGGCCTCAAGCATTTTCGCCTACATCGAAAATACGACAGGGATTCGATCCCGCTACCTGCGGATCAGCAATAAAGCACCATGACCACTGGACCACCCTGGCGGGTAGTAAAAAAGACGGTTTTGGTGAAATCAGTTTGCGGTGCTTTTCGTACAACTGTAAGGAATCAAGCTTAACTGTATGAGACATATTGCTGAAAATCAATTTGACAGCGTGGCAGAGTGATTCCGTTCTCTCTTGTTGCATACTCCTTGCTTTTCAGTGGCACCTTTCACTTGCAGACATGGTTCGTGGATACGAAACGTATGAACGGCAATGCAACAATCCGAATTTGCAATTCTCGCAAAGTTTGGGTCACATATTATATATGTGACCCAAACTGACATTTAATGTGCATGATAATCTTCATGTCAAATGAAAAAGATAATCAACAGTATTCCGCTATGCAATGTGGCTGTCTGTTTGCTGTGTGAGACATTGCTTGCACAGAGTTTCGCTCATTTCCTGTAAAAACATATGCCTACTATGTATATTGCTCCTAATTTTACGCGATAATATGCCCACTCATGTTTTTTTAATTCTGTGCATTTTTTGTCGTGCGTCATGTCACTAGCTGCAGAAATTGTTTTGTGTCCTTCTATTCATGTCATTGGAAATAAACGAACAGATGAAGTGACTCAATATACATAATTTGTCGTATAGTTTATAAGCTTTATGTTCCTCATTCTTTCGCTGTTTGCAACAGTGCTGATCAATAAAGCTTGTGCTCACTACAGCTACCCACACTGCATTTCTCAATACGCTGCTTTACGTTTATGACTACCATCTTTTTATTTATCAGCCTAAGTTACATTAGGAGTATTTTAATAGGTGTTCCTAAGGCTGTGATTGGCCTGGGCGTTTGTCTGTGTTGTTCCTTCGTCACTAAACAACACTTCGGATTGCCTATAGCTGTTAGGGCATAGTAAAGGTATGTACACATATATTGTACACTCGCATACAAGCCAAGTTAGGTGTATGGACCGAATATTCTGTCGTGCGCATGTGTGTATGTATGTGTGTGTGTGTGTGTGTGTGTGTGTGTGTATGTGTGTGTGTTAGCAGAACGCACGAAGGTTCAATAGAAATGTTATTCTCTGGCCTGAGTATATCTTAGCACACGTAAAAAGAGTCACCCTGTAATATGCTTTAACCTGGCCTATCAGACCTTGGATCTGTGTTTGGCTTTTTTCATTAAAACGAAGCTCTGCCTACGGAAATATATTGTAGTGATCGACTCCGGCGAGATCAGTTCCGGTGGGTACAAGTATGACCACCGCTTAAGCATTATTCCCATTGCCGAGCCAACTTAAAACACTCGTGGGCGAGATTCCCGTTCAAAATCCCTCAGAGTGCCTTGAGAAACACCGTGACACGTTTTTCTGTATGCAGACATTATTCATTGTAAAAGCACCCAGGAATAATATTGTGATAGAGCAGCACTCAGTTTCTAAATCATGTCAGTGCGAAGCGACGAAAAAAAAAGTTGGGTAAGTGACAAGGGAAGGGTGTTGGACCAAAATTTTCAGAGGAGTTGACCCCCCCCCCCCCCCCTTGCTACGCCACTGAACGCTGGCGTTGTCACCGACAATACATTTTTTCTGTGCTAAAATCGCGTCGCCCCACCGATAGATGTCCGGACGCACGCCGTTGTATTTGGGCGAACGCGCCTTGCAAGCGACCCGTGAAGACACAGTGTACTGCATGCGTGTAGTGAAGTTGTGCCCTGAAGCTAACCTCACCATGAAAGAAAAAAAAAAGGGGGGGGGGGTGGATGCTGGTTTTAAAATTTCTTAGTCTTGTTCTATCCCGTG
Source organism: Rhipicephalus microplus (assembly GCF_043290135.1). NCBI lineage: Eukaryota > Metazoa > Arthropoda > Arachnida > Ixodida > Ixodidae > Rhipicephalus > Rhipicephalus microplus. The sequence goes on from NC_134710.1 coordinate 226,767,760, forward strand.
TAGAACGCTGCTTAAACCACCTTCGTTGCAGTACACTAGTGATCTGCGAAAAAGCGCAAAAAGTTGGAAAAGAAGCTGTTAGTTCAAAGGAAACAGCACATTCTGTTCCATAGTTACTCATGCTTGTATATGCCATATAATTGTGAGTACTGATATCATCGCTAATGTCTAGAAAAAGTTGGCGATCATTTGTGGCAGTGTATGACGTTTCTACATGCCTAAGAAATAAACTGAGTATTGCCCCAGTCTTTTTTTGGCATGCTGTGATTGAAAGGGAAGGAGGCGACAAAAAAATCGTACGTGACAAAAAAGGGTAGTTACACAAAAAGACTCTAGGTTATACGCAGCAAAGACCGTCTGGAGCACGCCCCGCCGCGGTGGTCTAGTGGCTAAGGTACTCGGCTGCTGACCCGCAGGTCGCGGGTTCAAATCCCGGCTGCGGCGGCTGCATTTCCGATGGAGGCGGAAATGTTGTAGGCCCGTGTGCTCAGATTTGGGTGCACGTTAAAGAACCCCAGGTTGTCGAAATCTCCGGAGCCCTCCACTACGGCGTCTCTCATAATCATATAGTGGTTTTGGGACGTTAAACCCCACATATCAATCAACCGTCTGGAGCATTCTGGTAAAGTAAAGAATCAGAACACAAATCATGTGCTTTCCCTAATAAATTAAGCGCGTACCGCCAAATTGAAACACGTGGGCCCACCATTGTATAATATTAAACACTCCGGGAAGCCACGTGCTTTATAGTGTGACGCTAATTTTACCAGAATATTCCAGTGGGTTGCTGTTGCATACATCCGGGAATCGTTTTTGGTAAGTAGCTTTTTTCGTTTGATACGATTTTCCTCGCCTATTTCTCATTCAGTTACGGCAAGCCACCACTGTCGCCGACGAGAGATAGCACTATGTGAATATGTCCTCAAATCTAGCTAGTCATGCACCACCGCTGCATGGTTACTGCTTTAGGAATCTCACGAACTTCAAAATCGCCATCTTGACAGATCCACATTTGAATTTGCACTAGAAGGATTCGGCTGACGCTTCTAATGCTAATGAACACGTGTAGTGTATGGCGTATCCCGAAGGAGATCGGCCACTATAGCGTGGGTTTGGTCTTAGCGAGTCGCAAAGCCGCGTTCACCGTCACCTCGTGTGACTAATGCTGCTGCACACGCGCGTTCGGACAGCAAAGGCGCCGAGTGCAGCGTCGAAAACACACAGTGCTGCTCTCAAACAAGTCGCAACACTTTATTGCCTGCGACAACACCAAAAACGCAGTACACCGCCCGAACTCGCTCACTGGATTCCATGCACTACGGTCGTGCCCCCGCGATCTCCGACGACAGCGCAGCTATGGCCGACTGGCTCGCCCTCCGCCATCTCCTTACGCCGTGAAGCTCTCGCTGAGTGGTACCCCATCCTCAGACTCCTTCGAACGTGTCCTCATCTTTCTCTATCTTATATTTACTTCTCTGTGTGGGTGTCTTCATTTCTATCCCTATCCTTTTAATTCCTCATTATCCCCTTCCCTCGTGTCGCACTCAGATGCAGACAATTACGGGGCTCACGTTTACCTTCCTTTCTCTCATTTAAAGATCACTCCCCCCTCCCCCCCTCGTACAGCGCCTGTTGCAAACAGCGGTGTGAAAGCAAACGAGGCTTATCCACGCCACGGGCGTAAAGTACAATACAAAGGGTGCCGCGAGCACGTCTCCGTGGCCCAAGGGGACTCACGGTGACAAGCCGCTGAGGGAAACGGGCCCTCGCGACTATGCTGCGTGCTCGAACGATCTGTGGCCGCAGGGCCCGATCGCTCGAGCGAGGGCAAACTCCGCTCGCGTTGGCTTCGAGAGGTACGGGTCAGAGTAGTACGACCACACACGAGGACACCGCACCGCTCTTCGGCTTAACGTTCGGAAGGGGCAACGAAAGGTAAACGTTCACCGCGGGCGCAAGGCGCCGTTGACGAGTCCGAGCGAGCTCGAAACGAAGGGGGCCGATGGACGGAACGAAAATGCGTGCTTACCCTTCGTTGTCCGGAGAGGTCTCTGACTGACTCCCAACGTATGCGTGCGAAACGTCCCGAGAGACTCGAGCGCAGCGCCACGGTTGACATCCGCGGGTGAAAGGGGTCAACGTTACTCACACTACCCCAGTGCCGATAGACCACACCAAAGCGTTAACTGCAAGAAAAGAGCATGTAAGGGAAACAACTGACAATTAAAAAAAATCATTTTTGATAACATTTGTACTTTCCCCACTTATTCTCTTCCACACCAGCTTTCACAATCAATAAAAAATGTTGAATAATATAATTTCACTTGCAGTGACGGCCCGTCCAAAATTTCCTTGCGCGAGGATATGCAATCGTATATCAGACTTCTTGCCCGCTAAGTATAGATTTCAGCCGTATACTTCAGTTTCTTAAAAGGCAAGCAGCACTGAAATAGCTCTCGACAGCACTGAGGACGCTAATTTTGAAACGATTTGCTAACGGAAGTGGCCATGAGTGCGGGATTAGCGAGCAAGCATGCGTCCAGCGTGTCCCGGGACAAAGAGGACTTGTTTTCGTGTCCTAAGACGGAGAGGTTGCGATACAGTAAGGGATAACTTCCACGCATGGGTATTGGAGCATAGCTATATTTTATCCGCCTTTTGCTCGCATAGCAGCCACGTGCTATTAACATGGCAGACGTAGCAGACTTCGTTTGCGCTTTTTGTGTGTCCAAAGTAAACGCACGTCTACAATACGTACTTGTTTGTTTAAACAAAAGCTTCTCGAGGTGACTGATCCAACTTGGGCACGGCAGGATTCCAACGCACATGCTTAGCGCGTAAACAAAGGCAATCGGCCAAGGTCACACATTTGCTGTCTGTAGCTCAAGTTTCCCGACCGCATTGAGCGCCCGCACAAGAAACACGTGTGGAAGTGGAAGTTTGACTGCGTTCTCTCGGTGGGAAGCACAATGGAAATTCTTGTCGGGAACCTGCGAGCGCTCGCTTTCAGAAACTTCGCCGCACAAATTGATCTCACCTCAGCGAAAACCACAGAGGTGGTGCTCCAGGAGCCAAATTATCTGCTCCCGCCCATCTCAGATGGCGGCAGCAAACGACTTGTACTGGCCTTGCGCACGGTCCGCTGCTCACACTTCATTTGACTCCGATAGTGCTCGCGCTTTGCTCGGCTGGTGGGCGCTTCCAGGGGGCAAAGTATAGCTACTAGCAAAACTATTGTGCAGACTACCGTTCGAGGCACGAGAAGCTAATTTAAAATTCACGAAATTTTCGCAGTTACCGACTTTATACATCACACCTTGATGCCGCAGTGCCTAAATGAACCCCTCGCGTACAACACTGATTTCTAATCATTCACTACCATGTGTATCACTGGTAGTTTGCAGCGGCAAGGCAAAATTACTGAGCACAATATCATGTGAAATTGAAAATCTGTATACGATCACAAATTTCATACAATCTTCAGACCCACATGTTGTGCTCAGTGTTGCACAAAGGCCTATTCGACGGGCCCTGTTACGCCTGGGAGTCTCGAACGAACGTCATTGCTTCGACAAAGGCAACCAATGTCAAGACCAGTGAACGAGCCCACCTGACGCCATCACCTCAACGACGTCATCTAGCCCGGCGGCACCGGTCTGTCTTACGCAACGCACGACAAGCTCCCTCGACGCACCAGCCCCGTGGCAGCCCAATGATGCAATCGGCGCCATCCAGTCTCGCGAGTCTTACGCAATACGTGGCAATATCACTCATCCATGGGTGCAACCCAGCGGTGGTTCCTGCTAGGAGGATTCTGACGCCACCACCTGTGGCGGTTCTGATTGGACGTTGCTGACGTGAAGATTACCCGGGGCCTATAAAGAACCAAGCGGCGTGATGCCAAGCAGCCAACCTATGCGTCAGAGGGAAGACGACAGCGTTAGAGCATCCGAAGACACCTCGGCTCTTCGAGCTACTACGCTGTCGGTCTGGCCGGTGACCTTGGCAGCGGTGAGCTTTGTAGCAGTGTCACCTTCGTTACCTTGTTGGCGGCGGTACGCTTCGTAACAGCGGATGGCAGCTGCGGGATCGACCAGCGTCAGCTACCTCGATGCGGTGAGTCTGATGTTTTCCCCTCAGTTCACCAGACTGCTCTAGCACAGGTTCTAATTGTTTAGAGAAGGGCTGTGAAGCACTAGAGTGAGCTTTTATCGTTTCACGCCAAGTCGGAGTGCTTTGAAACCAAAGTTATGCGGTTAAAATTTGCTTGCGCGTCTTGCTAGTAGACTTATAGTTAGTACGGCAAGTAGATTCTTTAAGGGGGCGTTAAACAAAAATTGAAACTTCGCAGTTGCGATTTTTTCTGATTTAATAGGAATCAAATATACCAATCCCGAAATATTTTGGCATAATATCAAATCTGTAATTAATGACGCCCGTTAGAAGTCACAGTTTTTTTGGGGATCGCTAGCGACCATGTGCGACCATCGGCCGCTATATGACATTGATGAAACGTCATATTAAGAGAAGTTAAAAACACAGCTTTATATCGCTCCAAGGTAATAATTTATAGTGACCTAGAAAAGAAAAAGAATAATAAAGTGATTTTTGCGTTTGGTATACTGTGCCATTAAAATAACTGGTCTGCCGAGCAAGCATCCAACTTTCTGAATGCAGCCGCGCGGCAACTGCAACTGTAGTACCGGTCTGGTCATGGAGGAAGGAAACAACTTCGTGTGGCGGCCGCGGCCAATGGCAGCCCGGGAGCGTGATAAGGGGCGCCACTGGTGAGCGCACGTCACAAACTTTTTTCTCGCCGCTCCGATAGCCTTAGCGCCGATCGCCCTAGTATTTGTGCATATTGTCGTTGACGGCGGCATGGAAAACGTTGAATAAACTGTTTATGATGGGAAATAACTGATGATTGAATAAATGGATGCTTGAAGTGTGCTATTTCTGCAAGGCAACATCCGTTTCCGAACTACCAACGAGATATCGATCCGTGATAGAGGCCATTTCGCAGGTAAACTAACAGTGGCATCGGCCGTCTCGGCGAACCAGCCGGCTTTGTTCCCACCTTTGCTCTTTAGATCGAGGCCGTCGACAAAACTAGTTGCACGGGTAAAGCATTATATATAAGTGTACAAGTTTTTCTTGTGTTGGCAAAAAGAAGCGCTCGACAATGACCTCACGTTGGAAAGCAGGTGGCGCTACCGAGAACGTAGGCCTTGCGCTAGGCCTATGCTCGGAGTCGGGAATTAATGTGGGCTGTGGCGATGTATGTTGCTCGCGAAGGCGTAGCTTTGTTGCAATGTTATTAGACAACGAACCATGACTGCGGGAGGCTGTTTATTTCGTAAGAGGATTTGATGTCTTCCGAGTGTGCAAGCTGAGATGCCGTACGTGGGCGGAACCTGCAGCGCTGATGGCGCGTTCGCCCCATGTGCCGTGAATTCTCGCACGCCGGATCGGATACCGAATCGCTCTATATATGCGTCCAACGCTTAGTCCTCGCTACGTCAACCATGTGCGTTGTCAGACAGTGCCGCGCGCATAAGTTATCAAAGTGCAAACAATCTTCGTTCTTACAAGCTGCCCAGCGAGCCACAGCGTTGAGCATTGCTTCGAGCTATCAACCACGATGTCCCCTGATATTATGGGCATACAGAGTGGAAATTCATGGTAGGGGCTAGCACAAGTGGAGGTTCTGCCACGCGGTCCCGATACGAGTGCTTGCAGGGCACAGGCTTCTTCCCATCGTCACCACCGCCGCTGCCTTTTTCTTGGGCCGACTCCTCTCAAGCAGATGACGCTGTAGTTCGGGAAAGTCGAATGGTGGTGACGGCGTCAAACACTATGATGCTACTAACCACGGTAAACTAAGGCTCAAAAACATCGCTGCGTCGCCATGTTTTGTTGACGACAAAAAGACTTTATTGGCTGTTTTAAAGTGACGTCAGCTGCAGTTGACGAGAACGTGAGCTGGGAAACTAATAATGCGCTTTTTATGTATTAATTGAGTACAAACGATCAAACGAGTCGAGATATAGTATTGAATGGGCTGCAAAGATTCTGAAAACACACGTAGTGTAAAAGTTCTGGAGAACGTTTCACGACCCCTTTATTAAGAGAAAACAGCAAGATGATGGGAACGATGAAGAACCTTAAAGTGAAGGAACTCATCAAAATTTGTGAGGAACTTGGTTTTACTTCGGGCCGTGCGAAACGAAAATGGGCAATCCTTGAGATCATGAAGGATGAAAGAGTGACGGATGAGGAAGTCGGTGAGGCCTGGGCGGATATCAAAGCACGCCGCGAAGAAGCAGAAAGGCACGAACGTCGTGAGCGTGAGGAGGCCAAGTGACAGGAGCGCCTCGAGTTGAAAAGAATAGGATTGGCAATGCTACAGTGTTCGCAGGCGCCTAGAGTAGCTTCTGCAGCGGTTCAGGTCAGCGTTCATAGAATTCGGGACCAACAGCCACCATTCGTAGTAGGCGAGGACACGGCGAAATATCTCGTCAAGTTCGAACACGTCTGTGAACGAAATGCCTTGGCGCGGTCTCTTTGAGCGCAGAACCTGTTAACTCTTCTTCCTGGTGAAGTGTCCGACGTTATTTCGTGCTTGTCAAGAGAAGCGTTTGAGAGCTATGAAGGGGTTAAGGAAGTGTTATTGAGACGTTATAAGTTGTCACCTGAGGTTTTCTGGCAAAGGTTCCGGTACGCAAAAAAGGGCAATGGGTCACACGTTGGCTCCGCGTTTTGTCCTAAATCTGATTTAATTGAATGGCTCAAGGGCGAAGATGTTTATGATAATCGCAAAAAGTTGGTGGAATGCATTGCATTGGAGCAATTCTACCCCTTCTTAGAGGATGACGTCAAGCTTCAGCTGCAGGACAAGCTTGGCGAAGTACAGCTAAACAAGACCGCAGAGTTAGGTGAGGAGTATTATACTCGCCGAAAGTGGCATAGCAGAGCAGTGCACGCCGAAAAGGGTGAAAGAAAAGAGCTTAAAAAAACAAACCTGATGAACGGGAACTCACTCAGCACCGTAATTTTAGAAAGGACCAGTCTCTTAAGAAAGGTACTGTAGGAGAAGGGCGAACGGAAGCGGAGAAACCGAGTGAGGTTCCTAAGCAGCGCACTGTTCCACATGGGCGTGTGAGTCATGGAAGCCGCTAATATTCTACAGCTGCAAAGAGGATGGACAGATTGCGGTAAACTGTAAACAACAGTTTGCTTGCCCAACAATCTTAGAGTCTGAAAAACATGCAGTTGTTAGAGCCGTATCTTCAAGAAATTAGTATCAATAGAAAAACGTGTCGAGCACTCCGAGACTCAGCAGCAACCATAAACGTTGTGCATCCTTCGCTTGTGTCTCCGGACGACCTTACAGGAGGGTGCACGTGGATCAGGGAAGTCGCTGAAGAGCAGAGTGCTTGCTTACCAATTGCTATGGTTGTCATTGAAGGTCCTTTCGGTAAGATTCGCACCGAAGCGGCTGTGTCTGCCGCGCTTCCATATCGTTTTCCTCATCTGTTTTCGAATGACTCTGAGCAGCTTCTCAAAGAGCAGGGTAGATTCTTCTTTTCTAACTTGGCGGGCGTAGCCCTCACGCCATCGCAAGTGCGGAAGCTTTCACAGGAACTTGATATTGTCACGGAGTCGTGACGTGGCTGAACACAGGAGACTGTGTTGGAATTAAACTGTTTATTTGGGCGAACTTGTGCCCGGTAAACGGAAAATCTGATTTCAGTAGCAGTCTTGGACTGATAGCGGCGAACGGAGCGTCGGCCGTCGATCAACAACTCACAAGCGGCGAAGTGCGTCGGCAATTATACTCTTGCCATCGAATGTTCTAGTGTTATCACTGGCGGTGGCGTAGGTTCCAGAATAATCTGTACAGTTCGCAGAGTGGCCGTGATCTTAGCAAAATGATCTACTTAAGTCCGGAAGCTTCTCGAAAACTGCAGGCGTGGTTCGCGCTGAGAATTGAGTGTTTTGGGGCGATAACAAAACTTGAGAAATAAAACGTGGCATTGCCCCCCTCTGAAAAAGGCATCGTCCCGATGCTTTAACTAAGATGAAGGTACAACAATAATGCAAGAAATTACAATGAATAAATTACGATACAATAATAATACAAAAAAACACTGTTTCAGTTTGTTAACGCACATGAAACGGCTTGAGGCGTGTGACATGGACGACTTCAGGTCGCGATCAGCGTCGTTGAGAGTTCGTGATGCCGTTGGGAACAACCTCGTAATCAAGTGGGCCGAGACGTCGAACCACCCTGTACGGCCCGAAGTACCGTCGCAGAAGCTTTTCACTTAGTCCACGTCGGCGTATCGGCGTCCACACCCAAACACGTTCACCTGGCTGGTATTCCACGAAGCGTCGTCGAAGATGGTAACGGCGGCAGTCGGTCGTCTGTTGATTCTTGATACGGAGACGCGCGAGTTGTCGGGCTTCTTCGGCACGTTGAAGGTACTCACTCACATCGAGGTTTTCTTCGTCGGTGACGTTGGGTAACATGGCATCGAGCGTCGTTGCCGGGCTCCTTCCGTAGACCAATTTGTATGGAGATATTTGCGTCGTATCCTGCACCGCCGTTTTGTATGCGAAGTTACGTACGGAAGAATGGCGTCCGACGTCTTGTGTTCGACATCGACGTACATTGCCAGCATGTCGGCGATCGTCTTGTTTAGCCGCTCGGTGAGGCCGTTGGTCTGTGGGTGCTACGCTGTCGTACGGCGGTGGTTTGTGTGACTGTATGCCAAGATCGCTTGAGTTAAGTCGGCAGTAATAGCCGTTCCTCTGTCTGTGGACGCGGTGCATTGACGGCGAAGCCACGCAGTCCCATCTGTCGGTACTGGCAACGACGGTATGTGTGTCCAGCCTCGCCGCAGTGGTAGCAGAGCGGGCGGTGGTCAGGGTAGCGCCAGACGTCAGTCTCCCTCGGCGCACTGCGCTGGGCCGCTGGCGAACGGTAGGACGTCGGTGGGGGTGGTGGCGTCTGGCGACGGAAGTGCGATGGGGCAGCGTTTTGGCATGCGCGTGGAGGAGGGGCGTGGCGGTGGGCTGCAGCAGCATAGCTCATGGCTTGCAGCTGAGGCTCTTGAGACTGAGGAACGCCCAGCGATTGCTGGATCTCCTGGCGTATGACGTCCGCGATGGATTCCACGTGAGGCTGCGCTGATGAAGTAATTTTCGCAGCTCTTCTTGCACGATCGCTCGGATCGTCTCACGCAAGTCAGTGGTTCCAAGCCTTTGAATGCCGGCGTAGCTTGTAGACGAGAAGCTATGGTTATATTGCCGTGTGCGCATCTCGAGCGTCTTCTCTATCGTAGATGCTTCTGAAATGAATTCGGCGACCGTCTTTGGCGGGTTTCTGATCAGCCCGGTGAAGAGTTCCTGCTTTACTCCTCGCATGAGCAGACGGACCTTCTCCTCGGACATGTTGGAGTCAGCGTGGCGCAAACGTTTTATCATGTCTTCCGTTGATTAGCACCACGTTTTTCGTTTGGCATCTGCATGCGGGTTTTGAGAAGAGCCGCGGCTTTCTCCTTGCGCACCACACTTGCGAAAGAGGTGAGGAACCTGGCGCGAAAGACTTCCCACGTTGTAAGGCTTCGCTCTTGATTCTTGAACCAGGTCCGAGCAGCATCTTCTTAGACGAAATACACAGGCCGGAGCTTGTCATCGTCTGTCCAGTCATTGAAGGCGGCGACGCGGTCGAACCTTTCGATCCAGCTTTCCGTGTCTTCTAGTGGCGAACCGCGGAAAGTTGGCGGCTCTTTGGTTTCCCGGAGCAGGAGCGTACGTGCAGGCTACACGGTGGCGGTCATGGTTGCAGTAGTTGATGTCGGGATCGGGGTCTGCCTGGCTGCTTCAGGAAGGGGCCCGTACTCTGGTTGTAGGCCCCTCTGCCGACGGCTTGTTCGCTGTTCAGGGTTAGCATCCGTGTCTTCTTTGCCGCTTGGGCTGGGGTCGCGGCTTGAAGGGGGTGTCCGGAACATCAAAGAAGTAGCACCTCCACCAGATGTCACGGAGTCGTGACGTGGCCGAAGACAGGAGACTTTGTGTTGGAATTTAACTGTTTATTTGGGCGAACTTGTGCCCGGTAAACGGAAAATCCGATTTCGGTAGCAGTCTTAGACTGATACAAAGAGAAGTTTATTAACTTCATACTCAAAAAAACTCTTTACATCATTTTATACATACAGTGCTCGTTTAGACACCCCTCTTGTGCACAATGGGGCATACAAACTCCATTATCCATAGAGGAAACTAGCGGCACATACAGATACACACACACACACACACACACGCACACACACACACACACACATATATATATATATATATATATATATATATATATATATATATATATATATATATATATATATATATATAGCCCCGCCGCGGTGGTCTAGTGGCTAAGGTACTCGGCTGCTGACCCGCAGGGCGCGGGTTCGAATCCCGGCTGGGGCGGCTGCATTTCCGATGGAGGCGGAAATGTTGTAGGCCCGTGTGCTCAGATTTGGGTGCACGTTAAAGAACCCCAGGTGGTCTAAATTTCCGGAGCCCTCCACTACGGCGTCTCTCATAATCATATAGTGGTTTTGGGACGTTAAACCCCACATATCAATCAATCAATCAATCAATATATATATATATATATATATATATATATATATATATATATATATATATATATACATACATACATGTATACAAGTTTGTGCTAAACTACGCATACATTCGTAAAAAACCACAAATATATATTTACAATCATATATACATATATTTACAACAGATCGTGAACATGGGTAGGCATAATTACAATACTTCGACTGGCGCTATACATACACTTGTAACACAATGTTTTGGGGAGAAGGGGTTAATAGGGGATTATGGGGGTACGGAGTTTCGCACCTCTGACGACAAAAAACTTTGTGTGCCAGCGGCGAAGGAACTGGTCCTCCCCGCCAGCTTTTAGTTGCTTGGCCAAGTACTGCACTATTTTCTGCCTGATCATGGCTAGTGCTGGGTAGGCCGCTCTCACTGGGGTGTTCTTTACCTCAGCAAGGCACCGGCGTTTCCAAATCACAAAGAGTGTGATGGCAATCACCAGCCTTGCGAAGCAGCCCCTATTCCTTTCGAGGGCTGGGGGAGGGCGGATGATGAAGCACCTCGCAACCAGGCGCCATACCGACTTGGCCGCCCCGCATTCTAACAATGCGTGGGAGATCGTTTCCTCAGCGTGGCAATTAGGACACTGGCTATTCGGCGTGATGCCGAAACGGTGCAGGTGATGTCTCGTGGGCAAAACTTGCCACTTGCGCTTCCACTCGAAGTCATGTACTTCGCGCGGTCGGTACTTATTGCTTTTTGTTTGCACAGTCCTAGGCTTTTGATCTGCTCCTTTTCTTCTTCGGACAACTGGTTTTCTGTTATCACTTCGACGATTCGGGCGGGTGGGTCCTTGTCAATGTCGCAGTTCGGGGCCTCTTTTTCTATGATCTTTGTCGTAGTTGCCGCCATCCTGTAAAAGTGAGAGGGCGCTTCCGCGCGCGTGCCAGTGTGTTTGTGGTTTTCCAGATAGTGCGTGATGGTGCTTGTCCAGTAGTTGATTAGATTGCGGCGAACGGAGCGTCGGCCGTCGATCAACTACTCACAAGCGGCGACGTGCGTCGGCATTTATACTCTTGCCATTTATACTCTTGCCATTTATACTCTTACCATGATCTAATAAAGTCCGCAAGCTTCTCGAAAACTGCAGGCGCGGTTTGCGCTAAGAATTGTGTAGTGTTTTAAGGCGATAACAAAACTTGAGAAATAGAACGTGACAATATTGTTCAAGCTAGTGAAACACCGCCTGCAAAAGCGGCCGAGATACGTGACCTTCGCGGCGAGTCGTCGAGCAAACCTCGGACAGAAAATTCTCTGGGTGAGTCACTCGTGCAGCCCGTCGCTGAAGCGATTGCCGCCGTCTCTATCGGAGGAGGAGACGACATTGCGCCATTGGGTGAGAGTCAGAAGGACACTGCTCTCTCACCTGCAGCTGAAAGTGAGAGGAAGCTGTCGAGGGCTGATCGAGACACGCCCACTTGAGAGCAGCTGAAATACCTCTCGATGAAATCGCTACTGGAAAGCGTGAAATTGAGAACCAAGAAAAAGAACGTTTCTTTTTATGAGAAATCAGGACTTATATTGTAGTTACACAGATGTACAACGTCACAAGTATGAGCAGCTCTTGGTACCGCATAAGTATCATCGCCTAAAAGTGGCTGGTTACTGAGGTGGAGCATGATACTCAGACAGCACAATTGAGACGTTCGCTACAAAAAAGAAAAGCTGAACGCAAAAGCAGACGTGTTGAGCCATGCGTTTTAGTTTCTCCACCTTCTCCACCTTTCGGTCTTTCGCTGGCGAGTCAGGGCTAAATTTTGTCCTCATCAGAGCCTTAGCTGAGCGCTCCCGTCCAGAGTGATTTCAGGGGGCCAAGTTTACGTTGTATTCTATTTCATTGCGTTGTTGTACGTGTTAAAATTTGTGTTCTCATTTTAAGAGTTTTGTGTCCCATGTGCCTCTTGATGTAGAGGGAATGAAATTGGGGTAGTCACGTAGTTAGGTATATATTACTACACCGTGTCTAGTGTTCTGTCGGGTAACCGAGGGCACTTGCTTGTGTTGACTATTGTCGAACCGTTCTTGACAAGTTGCAGAACCATTCACCATTGCTCAAACCAAAAATCGTCAGAAGAGACGAGCGAAGCTAATCGACAAGTTTCGGTGACAAGCCAGTGAAGCTAGAATCCGTTCTCTAGAATGGGATCTGTTCACGGAACTGAGCCTGATGTCACATCCTCCCCATGGCCTTGGAGGCGAACCTGGAGGGACCTGGCGAACGAGCACGCCCGACATCCGAGCCACGTAGAAGCAGCTCGTCTTTCCGGCGCATTGTCTGGCGGCGGGGGTGCTAATGCTTGGGAGTGCCGACCGAAGATCATTGCTTCGGCAAAGGCAACCAGTGTCAAGGCCAGCGAGCGAGCCCGCCTGACGCCATCACCTTAACGACGTCATGGAGCCTGGCACCGCCGGTACATTGTACTAGAAGGGGGCCGTGGCATGAACGAGGCGGCCGCGTCGCATCTCGGCTGCTTCTCCGGTGGGTGACAGTAGCGGCGGCGCTGTTGTCCCATGGTACTGAAGATCTCAGGAGCGTCTGCATTGGGAGCGCGCTCCGAAGCCCGCGAAAGCGTGTAATTGCCGGTTTTTAGCGCGTTTAACGCGTTTCTGAGACTTTATCAGTAGACGCACCTGCTACGCGCCATAGTGCACGAGTGAATATGCAGGCAACCGAAATTGCGTCGACACATTCACTGTTTCATGAGCCTGCCGACCCACACGCACACACTCACACACACACACACACACACACAAATGTCAATCGGAATTTGCACGTATCCACCTAGCTTCTCACTCAAGCAGCGCTTTGAGCTGTGTTACATCATTAGTGGCTACCGGTGAACTACAAAGAGAGGAGAAGTATCAAAACCGCGATTAAATCATACGCTCGTTTTGTCGGCAGTCTCTACGATATATAGAGCACAGTGTTCTTCATGTGAGCCTACATGCACTCGATTGTTTCACGAGAAACCCGAGTATATGTAATGTTGTTACAACATTTACATTGGTAAGGACTGAGTTTTACGATGCCAGATTTGCGGAAGATAATAATTATTGCTCTCTGAGAGGCTTATCACATATTGAACATATTAAAAACAACACACAATTATATTAAAAAGTACCAGTTGTAATATAGCCCGTCTGTGAATCTCTGTAAATTAATTGTACCCAGTTCTCATCTTGTATGGACAGATTAAATTGTGCTGCTTTCCAAATATTTTATTGGCGTAACGCCATTCGAAGCCAGCAAATGTATGACGATGTTTTGTGTCATAAGTGTAGTTCTATTATTAAGTGTCAGAAGTGTAGGCAGGCAATGGTGCATCTTGTTGTGAGATATTTAACTTGTATATGTATTCACACACACACACACACACACACACACACACACACACACACACACACACACACACACACACACACACACACACACACACACACACACACACACACACACACACACACACACACACACACACACACACACACACATATATATATATATATATATATATATATATATATATATATATATATTGTGGGCATTTGTCATGCGCTTCTTTTCATATATGCATTATCATAATCCTCTTCACTGGGTGTCACCCCAATCATCATCGGGTGTGTGCACGCTTGGTCTTAGACTACCCGTTCACTGCTGAGCCCTTGGGCTGAATGAACGCTGTCTCAACCAAGACGTCATACGTGTCGAGGTGGATTTTCAGTCCTCGGTCCTCTCACACTTCGCTCGACTCCCTGGAGCTGCGTTCAGGCCACCGATTACCCCCACTGTCTGGCAGCATGTCACAAAACGAGCCTGCCGGCGCTGCTGCCATCGCTACTGCCATCTCTCCCCCGCCGTCTTCAGCCGCATCTCCTGCATGTTTACGTACACAGCCACCAGCGTGATCCCCCTCTCTTTGCTGGTCTTCGCGTGGAAGACGTGGAGGACTGGCTCGATGAGTACAGTCGCGTGAGTGTTGCTAATCACTGGGACGATAGCGCCAAGCTCCTACGTCTCTTTCTACTTGACCGGTGTGGCGAAGACATGGTATTTCAACCACGTCATTGACTTACCCGACTGGACGACCTTCCAGCACCAGCTGCGACATGTTTTTGGGACACCGGCCATTCGTTCCGCCGTCGCGAAGAAGACCCTCGATACTCGCCGACAACATCCCGGCGAACCTTACTTTTCCTAGATTGAGGATGCCCTTTCACTGTGCCGGCGTGTCAATTCATCTATGCCAGAATCGGACAAAGTACGCCACATCTTGAAAGGCATTGGACCTGTTGCTTTTAATGCCCTCGCTTCGCAAAATCCAGCTACCATCGCTGACGTCGTCGCGAAATGCCAGCGCCTTGATTCACTGGACTCTGTTCGTCTCCAAACGGGCATTGGCGACCACCACTCCACGTCTCATGGCTATCTGCGTGACCTCATCCGGGATATTATACGAGAATAATTGCAGTCTATGGGCTTCACGCCTCCTTCACCGCTTTCAACACAGTCTTCGGGAGTTCCTTTGCGTGACCTCATTAGGGATGAGCTTACATTCCTGACCGGCCCTGATCTCGTACAACCACCTGTTTCTCGCACCATAACAACCTACGCTCAAGTCGCTGCCGCGCCTCCGAGCAACGTACACGTGACATTGCCGCAACCATCCTACGCATCGGTTGCTGCCGCTCCCCCGGTCAACTACTGTTCGATGCCACCTGACCCTTCTTCGGCCCACCTGAGCGCGCTATCTCCAGGTTCCCCTAAAGCCTTCAACTCCCCACCCTAGCGCTCGTCCCGCCCTGTCTACAATTACTGTGGGTATCGCGACCACATTTCTCGTTACTGCCGCAAGCGCCAGCAAGACGAGCGCCTCGATTACGACATGCGTAAACGAGATGTGTACTATCAAGGTCAACGTCATTCATCACCTCCACACTGGTCTCACTCTCTGCCCGCATCGAGTGCACCTGGGAACAGCCGGAACTCCTGACGCCGATCACCATCACCCTTTCGCCGCTCCTCTTCCCCACTTCGGCCTGCCTCATTCGTCACTGCCAGTCATTCGGAAAACTAAGTGATGCAGTTTCTGGGGGAAAAACTGCATTCCGAATTAGGACTGATATGCCTTCACCAGGCCCGTGAATGAAGGATTTCGGTGGTAGTGGAAGGAGTGTACGTGGATGCTCTGGTGGACACAAGTGCGGCATTTTCTTTTATGCGTGTTGATTTAGGCCAACGTCTGAAAAAAGCGATGGCTCTTACGATGGACCCACGTTGGTAGGGGTACACCATTTGCCCTTCCGCTTTCTGTGCAGCCCGCGTTTTTATTGATGGTATCCGACACCACATTCAGTTCGCCACCATTACTGACTGCTCTCACCAATTTAATTTTAGGGTGGTATTTTCTTTCTTCTGCATCCGCGGCTATTTGCGGTGGCCAACGCGTCGTCCACCTCACCGACACGGACTGCACGCTCAACGACGACCCCCAGAGGCCACTTCGTTTGAGAGCTGCGGAAGATACTGAATTATCACCAGGTCAAGAGCGAATTGTAACGATTACATCCAAGGACATCGACCATGGCGATGTCTTGGTCTCACCATCATTTAGTTGTGTCGGTAAAGGCATCATTCTCGCTTCCGGTGTAGTTCGATTTCTCAATGGTTCCACACTGGTCACCGCTGTGAATACAACATCGGAAAAAATTCTACTGCCTCAGAACACCACGGTGGCCTGCGTGACGGATCCCGAGCCTGCGTGCGTCGTGCCACTTCATGCCGTGTCCTCCAACGACAGCCCTAGTGGTGAGCCTGCTTCTTCCGCCTTCAGTGCAGCCATTAGCGACGCCTTGACACCTTCAGAGACGCTGCAGCTGCTTGCTTTGTTAAAGAAACACTCAAGTTCCTTCGATGTTTACTCCTCAACGTTGGGCTGCACTACTACTACAACGCATCGAATCCACACAGTCGGAACATCTGTTGTACGCCACCGGCTCTATCGCGTGTCTCCTGCTGAGAGAAAAGTTATCGAAGGTACCTGACATGTTCAAACGAGACGTAATTCGCCCCTCATCTAGCCTTTGGTCGTCGCCTATGGTTCTGGCTCGTAAGAAGGATGGCTCCGTGCGCTTTTGCGTCGATTACAAGGCGCTCAACAAAATCACTCGCAAGGATCTCTACCCAATGCCTCGCATTGACGACGCCCTTGATTCTCTACAAGGCGCGAAATACTTTTCCAGCTTCGACCTGCGTTGCGAATACTGGCAAATTCCTATGCACGAAGAGGATAAAGAGAAAACGGTATTCGCAACCCCCGACGGGCTATACGAATTCAACGTTATGCCTTTCGGGCTGTGCAACTCGCCCGCTACATTTGAGCGCATGATCGATACCGTGCTGCGCGGCCTCAAATGGAAGACCTGCCTCTGCTCCATGGACGACATCGTCATTTTTTTCGTCAACGTTTCCTCAACACCTACAACGTTTGGATGACGTTCTGACGTGTCTTGCCACCGCTGGTCTCCAACACAACACAAATAAATACCGTTTCGCCACAGAAGCTATCAAGGTTTTGGGCCACGTCGTGACCGAAGACGGAATTCGGCCGGATCCGGACAAAATTGCTGTGGTGCTTCGCTTTCTGCGCCCCGAAAGGCCGACGGAGTTGCGAAGTTTTCTTGGTCTCGCCTCCTATTTTCGCCGTTTTATACGCAACTTCGCATCAATAGCGGCTCCACTGCACCAGCTTCTTGCTTCCGACGTGCCCTTTCTGTGGTCGGAAGAATGTCAAACAGCATTCGACCTTTTAAAGTGTGCCCTCACATCCGAACCTGTACTCCGCCACTTTGATGAGGCCGCACCGACGATCCTATATAAGGACGCTAGCGGCCGTGGTATAGGTGCTGTTCTGCTCCAACGTGACACCTGTTCACAAGAGAGAGAGTAGTTGCATATGCCAGTAGAGTTCTAACTGTGACCGAGAAGCACTATACCATAACTGAGCAGGAGTGCTTGGCTCTGGTCTGGTCAGTGCAAAAGTTCCTTCCGTAACTCCACAGCCGTCATTTTACGATCATTACGGACCACCACGCCCTATGCTGGCTTTCCACGCTGAAGAACTTGTCTGGACGCTTGAGTCGATGGATTCTACGTTTACAGGAGTATGACTTCGATATCACTTACAAGTCAGGTAGAAAACACCAAGACGCCGACACCCTTTCGCGCTGTCCGCTACTAAATACCCAGCTTAGCATCGGTCAAAGTTCGGCCATCACTTCTACTGCAGCGCCTGCACTCGCCTCAATAGACCAGCTATTCTCGGATGACAAGCGCACATTTCACTCCTGCCAGTTGGGCAATCCATACTGTAGGCGTATTATGGACCAGCTCTCAGGAGCTTCCTATCCACCTAGTGCGTGACATCGTCGTCAACTCTTGCGATTTAAGCTATAGAATGGAGTTCTGTACCGTAACATCTACCACACAGATGGTCAACACTGGGTTCCCGTGTTACCACGCTCTTTTCGACTTGACGTGCTTAAAGGCTTCTATGATGACTTGACTGCCGGACATCTTGGTATTCAAAAAACTTACGACCGCATTCAAAGTCGCTTCTACTGACCTGGTATTTCTACTAGCATCGCGTGCTATGTCGGTTCCTGTGTACCGTGCCAGCGTCGCAAAGTACAGACAACTGCACCGGCTGTGCCTCTGCAACCAATTCCTTGCCCCACAACTCCACTCGAGGTTGTAGGTACCGACCTTTACGGCCCTCTTTCTGTCACACCTACTGGCAAACGATGGATAGTGACCGCAGTAGACCACTTGACACACTACGCGGAGACAACGTCTGTATCAACTGCCTCTGCTTCGGAAGTTGCCGACTTCATTTTGCACGCCATCATTCTGCGCCATGGCGCCCTTCGTATATTGCTGAGTGACCGTGGAAGGGTGTTCCTGTCAGAAGTGCTAAATGAAGTATTGCGCGCCTCTGGAATAGCACACAAGACAGTTTCAAGCTACCACCCTCAAACCAATGGTCTCACCGAGAGGTTTTATCGTACTCTTGCCGATATGATAGCCGTCTACATCAGTCCAGACCACAAAAACTGGGATACTCTTCTGCCATTCCTCACCTTTGTCCACAACACGGCCATTCAGCGCACCACCGTATATTCGCCGTTCTACCTCATTTATGGACGTTCCCCTACTTTCGTCCTCGACGTTTCCTTTTTCAACAGTGACGTCAACTCGTCTCCATCTTCCAGCGAAGAATACATTTCAAGATTAGCCCGGTGTCGCGATCGTGCTCGCATCAACACGGAAGCGCGACAGCAAGATCGAAAAGTCATTTATGACGCATCCCATCGCCGTGTATTCTTCCGACCGGGTGACGAGGTGCTCCTATTCACACCTAATCGTATATACACCTGGTCTGTGTGACAAGTTTCAGCCACACTTCATTGAGCCTTACATACTTATCGAGCAGACTTCGCCCATTAGTTATCGTATGACCCCACATGCCCTAACAGACCGCCGTCACCGCACCACAGGGATCGTGCACGTGTCTCGCATCAAGCCTTTCAGGTGACGTTCTCTGTCACTTTGACTTTCTACAGCCAGGTTGGCCGCTTCAATGGGGGGGGGGGGGAATTAGTGTGGGCATTTGTCATGCGCTTTTTTCATATATGCATTATCATAATCATCTAATCATCGTCATCCGCCTGGGTCTCTGTCCTCATCTTCACTGGGTGTCACCATAATCATCATCGTGTGTGTGCACGCTCGGTCTCGGACTGCCCGTTGTTACGACCGGCCCTGGGGAGCCAAGCAGGAAGAGTTTGGGGGAGAACCGGTTCTTGACCGACGGTGTCGTCCACCCCCACCTCCCCATTCGGGTTCCTCCTCGCCGGGAGAGCTCCGGGGTATGCTGTGCGTTCGTGACCATGTTTGGTAACATTTTAGGGCGCCGTGACCATATATGGACCTCGTGTTAGGTGGTGCCACTCCATGTGTTGTGAGGTGTGTTTCCCCCTCTCTCGTGGCCGAGGTGCCGGAGACACCGTATTGGCTGACGATGCGGACGGGGCGCCCAGTGTCAACGGCGCGGCGCTATAAAATGCCGAAGACGTTTTGTATCACACGCACTCTTCTCTCTTTGGGTCAGTTGACCACTTCTCCACATGTAAATAAATCTCTGTTGTTCGTTCGGGCGCTTCTTCTCGCTGAATTGTTGGACGATGGATCCTGCGACGGGGCCAGCTACCGAAAACGAGACCGGCAGGACCCGGAGTCCCAACAACTGGTGGCAGCGGTGGGATGCCGATAACCCCGAAAGCGACCACTGGACGGAGTGAGCCCGAAGTTCAACAACGGGACGACAGGAGAAGGAGGACACGAGCTCATCGACTTCCAGAGGGAATCGAACGGCACTTCTGAGAGGCACAACGCCGGAGACATGACTGCGAACTGGGTGAGTGCCGGCTTTCTCTGTTAAATTTTACCAGGCATTTACTCTATGTGTTAAGTAAAAGCTGGTAGAGAGGGGCTGTCTTGGTCATTGGGTTAACAGGTAACTTGCGTCAGGCAGAAATTGTGTGATAGCTTGGTTAAGCTCTTTCTGTCAGTGGCGTCAAGGTTAACAGTGACAGGGCAGGATTCCGTGTAAGAGCTTTTGAAGCTTTATTTGTAGACTAAGTTAACGGAAAACTTGAGGCAAGGCAGGTATCTAGAGCTGTCGTTGCCGTCAAGGTTAATTAGTTGCAGGACAGGAATCTTTGTGGAACAGAGACAGCGGTACTGGAGGCAGCCATGAATCTGAAATCCCTGCGAAAGTCCATGTTGTTGCTTCTTGCAAGGGAGTTGAATCTGGAGGTGTCGGACTCTCAAAGAAAGCCAGAGCTGATAGAGGCGATTCTCGCATTGGGGGCGGAGGATGACGAGCTGTCAGAATGTGTCGAGGAGATTCAGGAGAGGCAAGCGGCAGAGGCCGAAAGAAAGGCGGCCGCGGCCGAGGCCGAAAGGAAAGCGGCAGAAGCCGAGGCAGATAAGATGCGAAAGCACGAGCTTGAAATGAAGCGCCTCGAGCTAGAGATTAGCCATAATAGTAGAACAGGAGGCAGCGAGGCATCCGGTACCGCAGAGCGCGTCAGGTTCAAAATGACGGACCTAATGAGATCGTACAAGCTAGGGGAGGACATTGGGCTGTTTCTCGTCAACTTTGAAAGAACTTGTGAAAGGCAAGGTTTCAGTCAGGATACGTGGCCTCAACGCTTGTTGTCCCTACTTCCGGGGGAGGCCTCAGAAGTAATCGCGCGCCTCACGAAAGAGGAGGCTGACGAGTACATTGAGGTAAAGTCGAGCCTTCTCAAGAAATACAGGTTGTCAGCGGAAGGTTTCAGACAAAAATTTCGCAACGCCGTAAAAGAGAACAATGATTCATACCCGGAGTTTGCTTACAAGTTAATGGCCAACATGGGGGAGTGGCTCAAAGAGGCAAAGGCGTATGGGAATCATGACAAGGTGCTCGAGTGTATCGGTCTGGAACAATTCTATCAAAGGTTACCAGAAAAGGTGAGGTTCTGGGTGCAGGATAGACCGGACGTGAATACAGTAACGAAAGCCGCAGAGCTCGCTGAAGAATTCGTTACGCGCCGCGCCCTCGGGGCAAACAGCGAGCCTAAAAGGGAAAAATTCCTACTACCGAATAAGGCGCCGTTTAGAAAACAACCAACAAGTCTCGCACAAAAGGGTGAGGAAAACAATTCATCTAACCATGGGGCGTCGGCAGAGGCAAGCAAAAGGAAATTTGAGGCGAAAAAACCGGCGACTTGTTTCAATTGCCACGAAACAGGGCACTTCGCGAAACATTGCCCGAAAGAAAAGGTGGCCTTTTTATCTATAAATGAAGCCGACGAGAACATGAAGTTGTTAGAGCCCTATATGTACGACCTTACCGTGAACGGCAAGCAGTGTCGGGTTCTTAGAGACTCCGCAGCCACTATGGACGTAGTTCATCCGTCTTTTGTTCAGTCCGGACAGTATTCAGGAGACTGTGCCTGGATTAGACAAGCTGTAGAAGCAAACAGTCAGTGCCTCCCCGTAGCTAAAGTTGTCCTTAAAGGCGCATTTGGTATGTTGGAAACGGAAGCCGCGGTATTGCCATATCTACCCCCTCAGTATCCTTACTTATTTTCAAATAAGTCAGATCAAATGCTGAAGGAGAAAGGTCTAACATTGGGAGAAGGCATAGTGCAGGCACTGACTAGATCGAAGGCACGTGCGCTGGCTGCAAGAGCAACATTCACTGAGGCAAACAAGCCTCAAATCGACAACGGGCCTGGTTGCGAGTTGGACACCACGGTAACAAATCGACTTGTGCGAGAACAGGCTGCAGAAGCCGTAGTCGCGGAAGCAACCATTCCTAAAGGCGACGATGAACCTCCTCCCGAATTGGAAGGGGTCAATTACGCCTCGTTGACCGAGCAAATAGAAAATGCCGTTGCTCCCAAGCCGATTCCTGGTAGTACAGAGGATAGCACAGAGGGTGACACATTCCAGGTACTAGGAAATACGAAAGAATTGTGTGTCATGCCAACTTCGGATAATTTCAGTCGGCTGCTGCGGGTGAGTCCCGCTTCATAAATAACCGAACAAAAGGGGGACCCGACGCTTAAGCAATTCCAGGACAGTTCGAAAGAGGGAATCGCCAAACGAAATGTGAGATTCCAAGAGAGGAGCGGCATACTCTATCGAAAATATCTACATAGGCGAGGAGTAGAATTTGACCAGGTAGTCGTACCTCAGGCGTATCGTCAGGATTTGCTTAGTTTGGTGCATGGAGAATCATGGTCAGGCCACTTAGGCGTAAAGAAGACGAAAAATCGTCTTTTACAGGAATACTACTGGCCTGGATGCTTTAAGATGTAGAGAGGTTTGTAAAATCTTGCGATGTGTGTCAGCGAGTGGGTAAGCCGGGAGATAAGGCGAAATTTCCAATGAAGCTGGTACCCGTAATCACGGAGCCCTTTCGTCGGTTGGTAATTGACACAGTAGGTCCTTTTCCCAAGATAACTTCAGGCTACCGTCACATCCTGACCATAATCTGCCCAGCTACTAAATTTCCAGAGGCGGTCCCGCTAAAAGAGCTAAGTTCCGTCGAAGTAGTGAACGCACTTCTGTCCGTGTTTGCCCGGGTAGGCTTTCCTGCCGAGATACAATCAGACCAGGGCACCATTTTCACGAGTGCCTTAACGACAACCTTTCTAGAGCGGTGTGGCGTGAAATTATTGCATAGTTCAGTCTACCATCCGCAGTCGAACTCGATAGGAAAGCTTCACTCCGTGATGAAGCGAGTGTTAAGAGCCTTATGTTTTGAACGGAAAACTGACTGGGAAATGTGCTTACCTGCAACGATGTTTGCACTAAGAACTGCACCACATGAGACAACAGGGTTTACGCCAGCGGAACTTGTTTACGGCCGCAGACTGCGGTCTCCTCTTCGTATGCTGAGAGAGTCGTGGGAAGGTCAGGGTGATGATCCTGTAGTAGTGGAATATGTCCTCACCTTATTGGATCGTCTAACAAAAGCCCAAGAACTGACCGAGAGTGCGATGACCAAAGCACAGCAGAAGGCTAAGCTTTACTACAATCGGACCGCTAAAGCACGACACTTTGCTGTAGGAGACAGGGTCATGTTGTTGAGGCCCTCCCAAAAGAATAAGCTTGAAGTGCAATGGGTCGGCCCGGCCGAAGTTACTCGAAAATTGTCTGACACCAACTATGTGGTAAAATTACCAGGAAGTCGTAAGGCACACCAGGTGTATCATAGCAACTTACTCAAACCCTACAAAGAGAGGGAAGCCATCATGAACATGACTTTAAATGTTCCGGAAGAGGTTCCGGCAGAAATCCCTGAATTAGCTCCCGAATCGGACGAAGTCCCGATCGAGAAAAGAGTTGAGGATTTAGTATCAAAGTCACAACTAACAACGAAGCAGAAGCAGGAATTGCGTGGTCTTTTGACCGAGTTTCAGGACAGACTTTTAAGCGAGCCAGGCCGGACATCCGTCCTCACTCATGACATAGAGCTTACCTCGTCGGAACCGGTAAGATCTAAGACGTATCGGGTGTCACCTCGCCGGCTTGAGCTAATAAAAGCAGATGTTAACAGGATGCTGGAATTGGGTGTGATTGAGCCGTGTGAAAGTGATTACACTTCCCCGTTAATTCTCGTGGAGGTACCCGGCAAAGATCCGCGTCCTTGCGTAGACTATCGTAAGTTAAACCTCATCACCAAGGATCAGACATACCCAATTCCCCACATTGAGGAACGCGTCGAGAGGGTAAGCAGCGCGCAATTTATCTCAACGCTAGACCAAGTGAGAGGTTACTGGCAGGTGCCGCTCACCGAGAGGGCGAGCCGGTATGCTGCATTTATTTCACCATTGGGGACATTCCGCCCTAAAGTGTTGAGTTTCGGCCTAAAGAACGCGCCTTACTGTTTTTCCAACTTAATGGATAAGGTTTTGCGTGGTCAAGAGGACTTCGCATTGCCTTACTTGGACGACGTCGCCGTGTTTTCCTCGTCCTGGCCAGAACACTTGACGCATTTGAGAGCAGTACTGACACGCCTACGCGAAGCAGGTTTAACGGTAAAGGCGCCCAAGTGTCAGCTAGCACAAGCAGAGGTACTCTATCTCGGGCATGTTATCGGTCGAGGGCATCGCCGTCCCTCTTAAATGAAAGTGGCAGCTATCCGAGACTTTCCCCTGCCCCGAATGAAAACCGATATTCGGGCTTTTCTTGGAATAGCTGGTTACTATCGTAAGTACATCCCTAGATATTCCGACATTGCCAGCACTCTTACTGACGCGTTGCGCAAGACCGCGCCCCAAATGGTCGACTGGGATGAAGAGAAACAAAAGGCTTTCCGCGTTTTGAAAGCGGCCTTGTCGAGCCAACCTTTGCTTAGTTCACCGGACTACTCGAGGCCTTTTATAGTCCAATGCGACGCTAGTGATAGAGGCATGGGGGCAGTTCTTAGTCAAAGGGATGAGGGGGATCAAGAGCATCCCGTCCTATATGTTAGCCGGAAACTCACCCTTCGCGAGCAGGTTTACAGCGCTAGCGAAAAGGAATGTGCGTGCTTGGTTTGGGCAGTCCAGAAACTGGCTTGTTATATTGCCGGAAGCAAGTTCATTGTGGAAGTGGACCACTGTCCTCTCACCTGGCTACAGACCATGTCCTCTAAGAACGGCCGCCTGCTGCGTTGGAGCCTCGTTTTGCAACAATATACGTTTGAAATACGCTACAAAAAGGGTGTACTCCATGGCAACGCTGATGGCTTAAGTCGATGCCCCTGACGCGAGAGGATGTCTCGAGAACTCTGGCATTTTTTTCCTGACCTAGACAAGATCTAGTGATTGTTTTTTTACTCTTTTAGGTGTACTTGTTTGAAAACGTTGAAGACACGGCTATCCAGGGTTTCGGGTTCGGTGTGCTTCCAGTGTTGTTGTTTTGTGTCACCTTAAAGTGTGTGTAACATTTTGAATAAATTGTGTATTTCCTTTAATATCAGTTAAAGGGGAAAATTGCGTGGTGGAGTTTGGCGGAATTGTCCGGCGCTCACCGGCTGAGTAGTTGTGTTTTCATGTGCGTATGTGATGTCTGTTGAGCCCTCAATGAAGCAGGTGTTGCCCTCTACTTCATCAAAGACGGTCGTCACCAAACCGACTGCCGGCGCTGATCTCTCCGGACAGTGGCTGCAAACCTCAGCCCATCGAGATCTTCGTTGTGCCAACCAGCCTGTCATAGCGATCATAGCGTTGTGCCAACCAGCCTGTCAATGGCTTCAGGCTTTATGCTCGTGTAAACGCTAGCGACCTTTTGTTTCGGGTTATCGATATTTATTGTCTCCGTTGCGTAGACCTGCTGTTTTACCAGAAAAACCTCCAGGTTCACCAGAAAAAGTCTAGTAGAGGCAGATGCAGCGATGTTGGGAGCTGCCATAACGCAGGTCCTCCGTCCACGGCTGACCTGTGTGTGGGGTTTCGGTACAACATTTTTTTAGAAAAAAAAAGGAAAGAAAGATTAAAATGGTGTGCATCGTCGTGCTGGAACCAGATGTCCAGTGCTCAGTGGAGTGGTATATTGTAAAAAAAACTATTCTGCAACATCACAAAGTAGAGTCGAAAAACATTGATTCCGATGAAAATTTCCTAGTGCTAGCAAGGCTCAGCGATGTCATTATTATGATTGCAAATCGCACATTGACGTTTCAACAAACTTATTGACTATATGATTGCAGAGCATGCGGACTCTTCAAAAACCGTCGGTGGGCATTGTTAGTGTTGACGATTCCCTTCCTTCTAGGTTTTGTTACACGGGCAAAAATGATCTTTAAAAATTCTTATCCTGTATGAGGATACTGTATTGAAATTTGATACGCTTTGAAAAATCAGCCGAACTAAGATCCTGAAATGTGATACGGATGCAGACTGCAGGCTTCTTGAGCACGTTTATATACCAAAAAATGCACTGTCATCTAACTCTTCCGGTATTTCTCAAACACTTCTGTGAGGGCTGGCTTTTCCAAACGCCTTGGCACGTTAAAGCCCACATATGAATCATCAATCTTTTCTCTAACGCTCTCACATCAGTTTCAAAGTCTTCGACCTTGACGACATCTGCCGGTGCATAGCTTCACCTTTTTGAAAATATTTCAGAGCCGCGCCATGGTGGTCTAGTGGCTAAGGTACTCGGCTGTTGACCCTCATGTCGCGGGATCGAATCTCGCATGTGGCAGCTGCTCTTTCGATGGAGGCAAAAATGCTTTAGGCCCGCGTGTTCAGATCTGGGTGCTTGTTGAAGAACACCAGGTGGTCGAAATTTCCGGAGCCCTCCACTACGGCGTCTCTCATAAACATATGGTGGTTTTGGAACCTTAAACCCCACATATCAATCAATCAAAATAATTTAGAGGGGCTGAAAATGTATAAAGAACGGGAAAATTATTCGTTGAGAATGACGAGACGCATGCAATTATACATTTTCCGCTGTTGAGCCGGGTGTTCTTACTCGTTTGCGCGTATGCGACTACCGTGTCGACTTTTTTCCGCGGCAAAAGTATGTCGGGCATATTAGAAAGTTGCCTTAATTTTGCGACTGTGACACAACTTCATTCGCTATTCCAGCTGGATACGTATACGTGTGACGCCGTTCGGGCTCAGCATCTGAAATACGCTTGACTAACAACCAAGGAATGTTCGCCTTTTGTGCGTGCGGCAATTCATCAAACCGCATGATAATGCGCCCTGCTTTCCCCTGTACTGGGGAAATAATTATCCGTATGATGCATGTTGAAAGGTCGGAGGCAATGCGAAATGGCTATCAGCTTCTTCTCGAGTTAAGAAGCAAGCGTAGAATAGCTCTTTTTACGCGCGTAATCCTTACAAAGGTTGGTCGGCAAGCCGGGCTTTGGTGTCTGTAATGATGCAGTTAAAACTATTAAATCAATTGGTTGATATGTGGGGTTTAACGTCCCAACACCACCATATGATTATGAGAGACGCCGTAGTGAAGGGCTCCGGAAATTTCGACCACCTGGGGTGCATTCAAATCTGAGCACACGGGCCTACACCATTTCCGCCTCCATCGGAAATGCAGCCGCCGCAGCCGGGATTCGAACCCGCGCCCTGCGGGTCAGTAGCCGAGTACCTTAGCCAGTATACCACCGCGGCGGTGCAACTGTTAAATCAAACCTGAATATTCCTACATGAATGTCTAGCTTTGAACTCGAGAAATACGATATTAGACTCATATAACGATTACCTTAAACTTGTTCATATAAATATGCGTCAAAATGATGGCAGAAAAAGTGAATTGCAGTTTCTTTATTACCTAACAAATTCCTTTGGTTTCTCGGTTGAATAAGGTCCGCCTAAACGAGTGATGCATTTGTGCGCACGCCCACTTTCTGGGCTTTTTAAGTAAAGACATTCGAATGGAAAATAGAACACCATGTAAGCTGGTCTGCTGCTGGTTTGTACTGGGTGAAAGGGCACATATTGACGCGAAGACTGTTGTGAATGAGCGTGGTTCTGGGAAGTGCGTTTTGTAGTGAATTATTAGACGTAGTGGACATCAGGGAGACTGTACTGTATAGGATTAATGATTAAATTTATAGAACATTTGCCCATTTCTTTTTAAATGCCTTCTCTCTTGCGGCACTTGCAGTCGTTCATCAGAACAATGACGTTTATGAGCGTTGAAGCTGCGTCCTCTCTTCCTAAGTAACTGTGTCTGTCTACAAAAAGAGGTCGATCACAAATACCTACGTTATACTTACTTTTATAAAGCTCCCCCCCTCTTTCTTTTTTATCGTGTCATGAACGTCCCCTAGGGCTTAGTGAAGGAACACATCCTGCGGGTAAAAAACTGCAACATGAACATTTCAGCCAAATTTCGCAGTGGCGCGCGGCAATGAGAGTGTACAAGTGGAGCGCGAAGTTGTCACTTTGTCAAGCCCCCTATTTTCATACAGAGGCTGCCCCGCCGCGGTGGTCTAGTGGCTAAGGTACTCGGCTGCTGACCCGCATGGCGCGGGTTCGGATCCTGGCTGCGGCGGCTGCATTTCCGATGGAGGCGGAAATGTTGTAGGCCCGTGTGCTCAGATTTGGGTGCACGTTAAAGAACCCCAGGTGGTCGAAATTTCCGGAGCCCTCCACTACGGCGTCTCTCATAATCATGAAGTGGTTTTGGGACGTTAAACCCCACATATCAATCAATCAACGTTGATAATAAACGTAGAGCTATATCAGAACTTCGCGCTTGTTATCTCAGTTTCCTCGCTTTTGAAACACACAAGACGAATCGAAATCAGTCGGTCCGGCACGATTCCCATACGAGACAACGAAGAACGGGTGGGCGAATGCAGGCTGAAGCAGGGTATAGTAATCAACTCACAACTGATATTCCTCCTATATATGGACTAATGAACCGTAATGAGTATAATGACGTGCGCCAGAGGGACGAGAAGAGCCATGACGGAATAACGCAATAATTTTATTTATTTTTTGTATTTTAGGGCGTGTTTAGGGGCTCTTCCAAGAATCGCTAGTTTGTTGCTAGTTTAAGGTTGTTGTTTAGGTCATCAGAGCCGAGGAAGCAACACATGCGCTTCACACTGCAGGTGCTCACCACGAACTGGCGGCGCAGTTCTCGTTGCATGATATATCGACTTTCTGGCGACTGAGAGATTGCACTTTACTCAGTGCAACATCCCTTATCTCATTGGCCTCCTGAGCGTCGAATTTCCTGCGCAAGCGGAGCTCGCCCGCAATTGAAACGGAAATTTATAACGTAAGCGCTTGCAGCCTCGAACGGCGAAGTATGCCTTCCTTGATTTCAATCAGAGCAATTAATAATAATAATAATAATAATAATAATAATAATAATAATAATAATAATAATAATAATAATAATAATAATAATAATAATAATAATAATAATAATAATAATAATAATAATAATAATAATAATAATAATAATAAAGTAAAAACCGCCTATCTGAGAAAATGGTTTTCAAACTTCGGTATTTTTGATAAATGCCATATGGTTCAGCGCAATTTTTAAATGTAAAGGTGAGCGTAAAAACCTGAATTTTTTTCATAAATGTAGCTAAGATGTGAATGTTTCATGTGTAGCAATCATAAATTCCCGAAATGCAGGTATTTTGTGCTCTTCATCATGTTTGTGACTTTTTTCCCTCAGTAGTGCTTCGACAGTAAATGAAAATAAATTACTCATAGCCTTAAATTTTTCCTGTCCTTTGGTGGGAATAAATACTGTCGCCAAGAAGTGCACCATTTTGTGCTTGCTAAGGGTTCGAAAATCGCGAAATTGGTGGATAATTGCTTATCGCGGTCTTAATTCTAATGTTTTTTAATCGAATAATTTTTTTAGTGAAACCAACCTTGAAATCATTTTTTCTGGGTCAGAAACTTGACTCTATAGAGTAAAGTTAATAAAAATCGGGACTGGTAATAGAAACATCGTGTTCGTTCTTATCTCGAGCCACCCAGCAGATGCAAAACTTTCATTGATATACGTTATCTGCGTAGTTCTATTCTCGGACGGTGCCCTCCGCTATACAGCCCCATAGATTATACGAGGCTCGTCAAGCTTGGTAGTCGCCAGTTGGCTTCCCTAGTCTAGCTCGAAGACTCGCGCGTCCTAAGGCAACGCCGTGAGCGTGTGTTCGGTGGCACGTTGAGAGATGTACGCATAAAATAGAAGAACAGGGCTTAATTTTTAGTCTTCATTTGAAAATCTCCATTTCCTCTTTGTTACGTATGACCCTTACCTTAAGCATTCGGCCGCCTAGATCTTAGCCTGTCACCCTTTGTGGTTGAACGCCATCAGGAAGAGGACCACCAGCATCGTAAGTTCACATCCAACTCTGCAACGTACCCCAATATTGTTCCTTTGTGGCATGTCTACCAAACGTGTCATTAGCACTACTTATGATTGCATACAGGGCATGCATATGTCGTTCAGGGCACAGCAGTCAGCCCATCAGTGTTCTGGATTTCATCGAATGATTGCACTCTGCACATTTAGTGTGGTTACGGAACTCTGGTAATATCCATTTTCATAATCTCCCTTTATTAGTCTCTCTTTGTGCTTTTCCTTGTTGCTAAATGTAACCCATGCCTTCTTTTTTTGGGGGGTGGGCGAGGGGAAGGGGGAAGGGGGGGCTTGTTCATCGTAAGAAGTAAGCGATATAGCCTACGCGACGAAGTGCGCGCGAAAAAAAAAATATTGGCCAGTCTCTCTCGTGCTTGTGACCTATACTTTCTATTTAGTGACAAAAGAAAAAAGCAACGCAAAACAAAAGTATGTCGTCTGAGTTCACGGCACGTCTCCCATTTTTATCAATACATGGTTTCATAGGCTTACGCCCCCCCCCCCCCCCCTTCTCCGATAAATTAAGATGGGGGCGCAAAGTCAGCCGCATACATTGGCATAACAGGGAGGGTGGCGCTGTGACTAGGGAGGGGGGTGCAAATTCAGCCCTTCCCATTGACGTAGTAGAAAGGAAGGGGCTCTGCAACGAACCTTCGCCCGACTTGAAGGGGAACTCTGCGCAGGCCTATGCATGCTTTGGCACTCAAAGCATCAGAGTTTAATCAGTGAAAGAGTGGACTTGAAAGCTTAGGAAGAAAGGAAGGAAGAACAAGAAGAGAGAAGGCAGAGAGGTTAGCCAGGCACATGCCCGGTTTCTTGAAAACTTAAACATCTGATTATCACGCTTACGTAATCAGGTCGACAGCATCAACCTCTGTCGACTAAGCAAGAGGTAATGTTCTCTTAGCCGAGTTCCTCCAAGCTTACTGAAAGTTGTGCAGAAAAATGTGTTTAGGGCTTGACTTTTTTGGAGGCTCGCGTCAATATTCAAATGCTTCAATTATTCGAACAAATATTAACGTATTCGAATTCTTTCCGATCCGTATTTAAATTATCATAAATTTCGAAGCATTCGAAATAAATGAATAGTTGCATAATAGTGCGAATATAACCCTCTGTAAAGGTGCTCTCACTTCAGTAAAAAAGTGATATGTTGTGAGAACATTCTTTCATAAAAAACTCGTACTGCCGTGAAGCCCCTCTTCAGGGAAACATAATACCTTGAAATCTAATTTCTTTTGTTTAAGTTTAAAACATTGTTATGCCGGCTTACATGCTTTATGTATAGAACATTGAAAACGCAACATTTTGCAGGTTATGACTTGTATTCTACCAAAAAGCTAGATTATACTGCTATTGAAAGTTGCTTCCACTTCCTATGAACTACAAACAATGATTTGGCACGTGCATTGTTTCAATTGAAAATTCTACAGTTTAGTTGGGTCATGACAGATATGCTCATTTTTCTTTATATCATGTGATATATATGCTGCTCAAATTTGAATTGAAATTAGTCGAACCAAATCACCATACTCTTCGAATTAATATCTAACCAAAAATTTACGATTTGCGCTAGCCTACTCTTTTGTTATTGCACGACATTGCTTTATCGTGTGCATGTGACATTAAAAAGTACTATTCCTGGTCTGTCATGGCCGTAATTTGAATCCCGACATTAGGGGTTTTATGCAGCCTACATATCGGTGATTCCGACTGCGGGGAAGTCTGGCCTGCTTTTACATAATTTATTTTCATAAGCTTCAACCTCCCTTCACTGCGCCGCGGTGGTCTATAGTGGCTGAAGTACGTGGCTGCTGACCCGCAGGCCGCGGGATCAAACCCTGAATGCGGTGGCTGCATTTTCGATGGAGGCGAAAACGCTGTAAGCCCGTGTGCTCAGATTTGGGCGCACGTTAAAGAACCCCAGGCGGTCGAAATTTCCGGAGCCCTCCACTACGGCGTCTCTCATAATCATATGGTGGTTTTGGGACATTAAACCCCACATATTAAACAAGCTCCCTTCGATCGTGCTAAACGCGTGATTAAAAAAAAAGTGCGTTTTTTGTTATAAAACGTTGCCTATTCGTGCAACGCACGGCTGATCGGCAGTCAGGATGCATTACTCTCGAGAGGTTTTTCATTCTCTCTGCTTCACTCGACAAGATAAAGCACAGCTGCAGGTAGTGGGTTGCGTGGCAAAGCGCAGACAAGGCACGACAACTCGGGGCTTCCGCAGGATGCTGCCATGCGGCTTACGCCGGACCGTGAAGTTCCAGCTGCTGCAGGCTTTTTATCGCATTTCTAATGCCTTCTTTTTTTTTGTAACCCCTACTATCATCCGGCCTTTTATGATGTTGCTCATCCGCGGTAGTGCGGGGGTAACTGATATTCACCCAAACCACTGAAGTGGCACACGCACGCTCATTTTCACAGCAATGTCAGAAAACTAAAGGCCGGGCATCGACATGAAAAAAAAAACATTAAATTGTGCTCAAGCCTGAAGTCACGTCATTAAAAAAGTACCACGGAAGCACAAAATTCGCTCACGTAAACCCATGCGGCGACATAAATTTCGGTCACACGGGCACGGGACATTTTGACAGAAATGTAGAAGTGAAGTCAGGAATGTTACACGCCTAAGTCACGTTGAAATAAACCTCCAGAGTTAGCTTGAGCCACACGTAAAGAATACCGTTCTCTCCGAGAGCATTGATCTGTTTCAGAAATCTATCGAGTGTAATTACAGCCCGCCTCTACACTGCATGAGTCATTCATAGACACATGATCTTCTCAAGGCTTAAAGGCATACGTTCAGGCTGCACAGTGCCATCAAATTGAGCAATAAGAATAGTTATGAGTGTAGTGCCATTGAAATTTTAGCAGAAGACGGTGTATGTACTTACTCCGTGAACGCAAGTGCGTTGCACACTCTCAACTGGTGGAATTTCGCGCTGGACGTGTCTGCGATACCGAGCCGCAGCTGCTGAGACAATGTTCTCAAGGCTCTGCTTACATCCAATGTGGGCGGAACTACGGTATCACAGCGTTTACCTAAAGTGGCGATTCCGTTTTGAGGAAGAAAAGAAAAACGAGCAAAAACCACGCTAAGAGTTAATGTGTCGGCCACATTTTATATTCTCTTCTGTTTTGTATGTTTATTGAAGCTGTATTCGGTGTTTGAAGTGAGGGAGTTGCAAAAAGCGTGTTGCCAATATTGCTGCTTTATCAAGCCGATAGTTATAAGCATCTCAAAACAGAGTGATAAATGGCGTGTCTCAGGTCATGCCGCTTGTTGCTAGAGCGATTCACCACTGGTTCCAGCTGTGCCTTTCTATTTCCCTGCAGATGCACTATATAATATTATATGCATCTTGCAAGCTCACATGATAAATGTATGTATTGAACTCATTATCCGGCTGTTCACTAGCAAGAGATACCTTATTAATTAGCCGGTGACATAGTCATTCGGTACATTTTGTACGCCCCTTTGTGCTTTACAGATTTTATGACTATAAACACTATGGTATAATGATATGGTACATGCAATGTAATTAGGACAGGATTTTTTCTTTGTGAATACATTTCTCATGTGTTGAACTAGATCAGTTCTCAAGTGTTGGCGCACAGCAGCCAGCTTCGAACCATATTAATCGGAAGGCAAATCTGAGTTATGGGTGATGCCTGATTGCATGCTGCGGTTAAGTAACTTCACATTTGTTCCCGCGTAAGAAAGCTTTACTCACTATAGGGCTCATGGCGGGCAGAATTGCAGCCAATGTAATTGTTGAAGAGAGGCAGCAGGGACTAGTGCATCTCATGCAAGAAGCAGCGCGGAAATTGAAATATGTATACTGTATAGGTGCAAGAAGAATGAAATATGTTAACGCATGACATATACTTTAGAAAAAAAGTAGTGTCTGGCTTTACTACTGTTTTAGTTGGTTTCTTTTTTCGCGCTTCAAGCCAAGTATGGGTTCTGTTCAGGTTTTGCCGGAACCATGGCCAGCTTCTTGCCGCTGGTTAGTTCACAAAAGTCAGGCATGATTGGATTTTATTGGTAGGTGTTCTACGTATATGACGACTTACACCAGCTTTTTTTCGAAGTCATTCCTTCGTTCTTCGCCTCGCCTCAAAGTACTATATTGTGGCAAATTTGGATGAAATCGCTTTTAAAATGAAACGAACTACATAAAACCGTGTTAATGGCGTAACAGCGAAGCCTATGTCTCAATTTATTGAATAATATTTAAAAGGTATATTTGATATTTCATGTGCGCTTCCGAAAAGTGTGGCTCATGTAACGAAGGCCAAAATCAAATATTTGTTCAATGAAATTTAGAATAAATACAGGGCAAAAAGCACAGCTTATCAAGAACAGTAGTGGAAGAAGATAAGACGCGCAGACAGGAGAAGAGAACCAGTCAACACGAAGGCTGATTATCAACTGAAAGGACGTGCTGAGGCGTAAAGGAAGGTAGGCACAAAACTTCTCTGCACATGCTCAGGAATGGCAATGACATGCACTTGTCAATCGGGCACCCATGTGGATCTATACGCTGTAGGAGTATACTTATCTGGGACATTACGTCCCAAGACCACGGATGCAAGTATGAGGCGTGCCGTAGTGGAGGGCTCCGGAGAGTCAGACCATCTTGTGTTTAAAGTCCGCTGACAATCGGACAGTATACGGGACTCTACCATTTCACCCCCTTCGACGTGTTACCACCGTGGCTGGGATCGAACCCGTGACCTTCGTTTCAGCAGCCTTGTACCATATATCCGCTGCTCAACTGCGGCGGACGCGTTAGGAGGATTGGTGCTATATACGGTTCAATAAATCACGGTGTCTATTGTTACGTTTTGTCACGAATGTCTTAAGGTATGTTGTTCAGCCGCGGCAGGTAATCTGTGCAATAGCCACCTCTATACGCCTCATGGAAAAGGGTAACAAACCAACACACGCAGTCATTGTGGAGGGTGAATCTTCGAGAGCTCCAGTTAAGTGATAGGAGCATTTTATCTCTACCAATTCTCCACCATTTAACTGACTGGCCATTTGTGGCGCCACCTAGTTGACAAACATCGCAAAACTCTAGTATGAAGACCTCAGCACTGTTTTAAGCCTAACCTGAAACCCGGGAAGCTTATAAGCCTGCCGTGCTGCTCGATAGGATTTGTCCCTGAAGAAGCGCATCCGTGTGGTATGTCAGACTGCATTATAGGATCAAGGTACCGCATAATTGTGACCGAACTTTGGTTAATAATTGCGTGGAAAAGAAACTTAGACTCCTGGTAGCAAATATGGGAGCGTATTTTGCAGTTATAGCTGACAGTATCTTTTCAGAAAAACCTTTGTAAGTAATTCAAAGAATTTGCAAGCTGTAACTCTATAGCCATCTGAATATATACGTAAGCTATGCGTTAGCGACCTCTCTTTAAGGCATACTATTGATATGATCGTTGACATTGCTGATTGCAGGTGTACACAGCCTTGCAAGATATCCGGTTGCCTTATTTCAGAATATGTGGGATGGGCTGTCTTGTTCGCCTGTCTGCGTGCCAAGTCCCGAAGAGTAGAAAGTGGTGCGTTTGATTCTCGACGGGGGAGGCCTCATTCGTGCAGAGGCGTAAAGCGTACACGTGCCACGGATTGTTGTGATCGAAATAGCACTATAGAGCCCTCCACCATGGCTTTTCTCATAATTTGAAAGCAAACATCACTAACACGCCAGCAGAACAAGATTATCTTATACGTACCAGCTTGCCAAATCATGTTGCTGCAGTCTAAGCTTACGGACAATAATGACAGCAAGATTTTTTACAAAATAACTGTTCGTCTGCAGAACGTAAATTTATTGCAAAAAGTGTTAGCGCTAACATTTCCACATCATTTCGAACTTCGCGTCGTTTCTCTTATGTAGTGAGGATAGTTTTTTTTGACATTTTTTTATTGAAGACACAAAGTTCAATGTGGACTTGAGGAAGCATTCCCGTAGTCTTTTAGTTTAATTAAGTAGACGCATGGCGATGTATTATCGGACGAGCTCATAAATAAAAAAAAAACGATAGTAAAATTCCACGCAGGAAGGACAAAAGAACCGAAAGAACGTTGTTTTTTTTTTTTTTGTCTTTGTCGTCCTCATCGGTTATTTTTCCTTACCTTTGGCAAGCATCTTACTATGTGTAATTTTAGTCTCATTACATATAGGGGCTAAAGCATCAGCATCTGTAGTGTTGCTGCGAATGCTTTTTAGTTTAAATAAAAATGCGCTCTCTGCGTTCAAGAAATGCGTTCATTCGAAGCATCAAAACTTCATTGCCGAACAAATGATATGAATAAGAAGTCAGCATTAAGAGCCGCGTTCTTGTGGTTTGACACATGAGCGGGCATTGCGCATACTTGATGTTTCGCTGGCTGTGTGCCTATTCTGCGGGGATAATCTGCTCCCGACGCTTTTTGGGAGCACCTTATTTAAACGTTCCGCCGATGCTACGACGAACAGTTGATGTCAAGAGTACTACCAAAAGAAAACTTTTCCCCGTGTAATGTTAATCAAGCTTTCTTGCAAAGTTAATAAAAACAATTACGATGATTATACAGTGGGGTGTAGAGTGCACGAACGGTTCTTTCACCGCTAAAGACGCGCGCGTTGTGTGGAGCAGCGTGTGCTCAGGCCACGTCAACTGTTCGACGAGCACGGCGCTCGCGTGGCGCGTTCTCGCAGGCGTCTGTCTCTTGAGACGTCGCCCTCTTCCTGCACAGAAGCATGCGGTCCTCCTCGGCGCCGGGAAGCTCGCAGCTGTTCGCTCGCTCACGTGACTGATTTAAGGCAGCTCGCGCGGCGTTCCCGGCATCATCGGCGCGGCTGCCGGCATATGTGCGGCGAGCCGCGCGCCCAACGGATGTGCTTCTCCGGGTCAGCGTCGCCACAGCGCCACCGTACCGTTGACCATGTGAAAGCGCCGCCCAGTGTCACCCCAGTGCCTGCGTTCGGATGATGCCAGGTTAGTGCCGCATGACGTTGACCACCGGCGTGTCGCTTTCTTGCGCGTGCACAACCCGCTTTTTAGCGAGTGTAATCAGCTGACGCGCTCTCAATTGTCTCTCCTTGTCAACACTTTCGCGCTGCTTCCTTTTCGGCTTCGCGTGATGAATTGGGCTCGTCGAATGTGCTGCTCTTGACGTTACCTCATGCATGGTGCGTTCATGTGCTGCGGATAACAGCAGTCAGCGTTATCCCCGAAATAGACATTGTTCGTGCTGGGCTGTAAAGCCATTCCTATACTTGTTCTGCGAGGTGTATTTTCTTTTCTTTATTTGTGGACTAAAAATTGTCTTCATGAAAACGCGAAAGTCGCATCCGGAACAGTTCATGAAACTGCTTCGTTTATCTCTTCGAAGTGCTACAACCTTGGCTCTCGCGCTTCAACACTTCCCTTGCTTTCGAGGTTTTATATCATCAACGATAAAAGCAGTGGCATGATTTTTATTTCTTTTGTTCAAATAGGCGTAGTCTTGCTGTTATATTTCGGGCATCATAATATAATTAAGTAGACGTACGTACGTACCTCGTGCTATCTTCGGCTGGCCGACGTTTCCGGGTGCAATTATTCTTGACATTTTCTTCGCCGGTTTAACAGACATTAGGTCTAGGATCACTGCTGCTTTCTTTAATAGGCTGGAAGAAAAAAAATAACTCTGTTTTCTAGCCTTTCGGTCGGCTCACAGAACTGTCACTCTTTTGTTGATGGAAAAAGCTCAATAAAGTGTACTTTGACAGAAATAGCTGACAGGGAAACGTGTAGCGAACTTTGACAACGCTTGCGCAAACGTGGGTGACGGACTCGGAAGCCTTTCCGCTTTCCGTTTGAATCCATCGTCAGTAAATGCAGAGAATCCCTTTTCAGGTCAAAATTTCTCAATGACATGCGGTGCGAATAATGTAAACAGTGTGTACCTGCATCTCGCCTAGACAGCTTTGACATATTGCTGGCCGACTGAGCGACGTAAGCGCTTTTTTTTCAGTATGCACGTGTTCGATGACGGAAATAAGCAGTGAAAAAGCTAAATCCCGTGGCTCAGAAACTTGCCTTGACTTTAGACCTGTGCACATTAATTTCTTGCTTTCGGGGAGAAAAATTTCGCATCTCTATAGCACGGAAACGATTTGGTTGCTTTTGCTTCGGGAGTGAATGTCTTTAGGGGCTGAATCTTGTTCTATGCAGACGGTGCACATTGACGTGCTACTGTGGAACACAGAGTTTAAGGTTAGACAAACGCTGTGACGTTTGGCGACAAAGTTGAGGGGCGCGCGGGCTAAGCAGGGTTTAGACGAGCTGGTAACGATGAAGGATGACAGGTTATTTACGCACAACTTCAAGGCGATGATAATATTATTAATAATGGGGGCTTTATACACACCAAAACCACTATACGATATCAGGCACAGCGTAATGGAAGGCTGCGAACTTGTATTAATTAATAATTAATTATTTATTGTTATGTGGTGCTTTTTAGCGTGCACCCACATCGCACAGTACATGGGCAACAACACCCATCGAAGTGCGACTGCAGCCGTGGCTGGAAGCGAACCATGTGGCCTTCGGGCCAGCATCCAAACACCGCAACAACTGTGCGATTGCGGTGAGCATGAAGAATGGAAGTTCAATGGACACATGCGCTTGCAGAGCTTAGCAGAGTTCTGCTGATTACTAACAATGTGAGTTAACCTCGTAACAGCTTGTACGAAACAGCCAGACTGGCTTACTTTACCCGATGCTGCTGCTGCTCCGGCAGCTGATATTTTATAGCATCGTTAAAGTTTCCAAGCAGGCGCACACGGCATACCATTCGCCCGATGACCTGCACGCTGAAGAGTAGTAAAATGAGCTATGCTTTGTAGTATTCTTATAGGTGATGCTTCTTAAGCAGCGTATTCAAGGCATTCGGAAAGCAGCCGGTGAAGAACCAAAACAAGAATGGAACCTTCCCCGGGCACGGCTAATTGTATCGCAAAGGATAAGTCGCAAATGATCCCGTTCTCGGTTACAAACAAGCTTCTGTGGAAACGCGGAAGCACTTCGGCTACTACATTTATATGTTGTGCAGCAGCAGCATCAGTAGCAACAACAACAAAAAAAGGTTCTAAGATAAATGAATGAACATGAAAGCGTAAAAAATATGCTAAAGAAAAGTTCACTGACGAAAATTTAGTTATCACTGAAAAGTCGGCAAACACACTATTCAGTTTAGGATGTGTCCAGACAACAAGTCATAACATGACACTTCATACATAACTGCATTCGAGAGCGCACCTTAAACGCCTGTCCGATTTTGGGCCTATTAAAAAGTTCCTTAAGATTGAACTTTGCTGTGGATGACCTGCAGGCGTAGATTAAAGCAGTTTTCGTATATTGTAACGACGGGCTTGTCCAAACTTGCTTGTTTTTTCACTGATTCTCATTTTTAATTGGCTTACTTTTAGCATGAAAAAGAAACAAACAGACAAAAAACGCAGTGTATGCATTCTCAGTTTATTGACCAGAACACTTCAGTGAATTGGAGCGGTCAGTTTCGTTCATGAAAGTATTCGTACGCCGCACCCCTTCCATTCGAAGCCCGTCGTCATCACCATCATAATCATCCTACTTTGCAACCACTGCTAGACGAATGCCTCAGTAAATGATCGTCAATTCATGCTATCCAGTGTGAGCTGGCTCCATTTTACGCCAGGAAACTTTTTAAAGTTTTGTCATCTCACCTATAGCTTTTTCTTGCCTTCGGCGATGTTTCCCATTCATTGGTATTAATGTCATCGCTTCAACTGAACATCAGTTACATCAGTTATCTATCCTTTGCAGTACGTGACCTGTCCGGGTCCAAGCCATTCTCTTCGTGTCAGTTATAGAATACGGACTGTTCCTGTTTGTTGTCGTTTATTATATCTTCGCCCCGTTATCCCTAGTACCAGACGCACGGTAGGAAATTAGAAGTGCGTTTGGCTAACCTCCCTGTCTTTCCTTGCTTCTCGCTCTATTTGTCTCCCATCTTTGTTCCATTATCCATGCTGACGTGTTCCTGTTTCTTAATGTTTAGCCTATCATTTCCCGTTGCATTTGCGTATCTATATATGTGATGTGGTTAATGTACTTTTGCAGAACTTTTTTGTGGGTAAAATTAGCATGAATAATTGTTTTTCAATATATTACCATTTATCCACAAAACACTGGGCAGACACTTGTCTTGTTACATTCCGTATTTAAGTTAGAAATAGTTGTACAAATTTCCGTCGTCAATGTTTTTTTTTGTATCCCGTTATCTCATTATTTCTCTTTATTCCGATGAAATACAATATTCGGACCCTCCGTGGATGCATATGACCCTGTTTATGCAACGTGTTGAACTATTTTAGTGTTTTTTTTCAAAAACTCCTCGTGCAGTCTTTATTTGTGATAATTTGAAGGAGTGATTTACGGTCATTACAGACGACTCAATACTTTTGATTTCTCGCTCGTAAATTTACCTGCGTCGAAAGTACCACGCAATAAATATGTTACTTAAAATGTTATGCAGTCTATAGTTTTCACCAAGTTATGTGATGACAAATGCACAAACTGAGGCTTATTCAGTACAGAATCTACTTGTACAGAATTCACCTCTGGCCTTCCGCTGTCTTGTATGAAATTGTAAAAATTATCGGACCTTTTGAAATGCACCACTTAATGCGTGACAAGCTCGCTGCTCTTCGTTAATTTCAAACTTTTTGATCTTTTTAGTTATGGCTAGTGGGTCCATGATCGCTTTCAATATACAAGGTGGAGTGATGGTGAATGTCCGCTTTAAGTTATTATTCTTTTAAAAAAGTGACAAGATCCATTATCTTTCAGTCAATGTTATTTTATAATTGAGCTTTATCGGCAACAATGAACGACGACAGGTTCCTGCTGGGACTTGATAACCGTAATCTTTTTTTATTTGGCAACTGTATATGACTTATGGTTGAAAAAAAAAACAGGTAAGGACAACTATTTCCGATTGCTTGAAAAGGCGTGCCATTGCCTGCAGGTTTATTATGGTTCCAACAATAATAATAATACATGGGGTTTAACGTCCGAAAACCACGATATGATTATGAGAGAAGCCGAAGTTGAGTGCTCCGGAGGTGTCTACCAACATGAGTTCTTTAACGTGCGCCTAAACCTAAATACACCAGCCTCGAGCATTCTCACCTCTAACGAAAATGCGAACGCCGTGACCGGGATTGGATCCCGCGACCTGCGGGTTAGTCCCAGTGCCACTATACACCACAGTGGCGGGAATGGTTGCAAGAAGCCTCGGAAGTAAGAAAACTCTTCGTTCAGAGATCTTGCAGTCATGATCTGTGAAACTAAGAAGTTGTTGTTGCAAGCTAAACTTTGTTTTTACGGTGAAAGATAAATATATGCGCTGCCTAACAGAAAAATATCAGTTGAATAGCCAGAAGGGACCTGCCAAGTGTTGTTGAAAACATATCAACAAGATCGTAGAATGTCATTCTTTGTATGTAGCTGCGATCGCCTTTATGTAGGGCAGAGAGGGCGTTTCATAAACCAAAGATTAGTTGAGCAAAAGCGTTCGTTGACTTGTGGAACTCCATCTGACCTTTTCGTTGCATTGTCGTGATTGCAGGTGCGCTTCACACTTTGCTGGCCGTGTAGTTCTATTGAGACGCACATATCAAGGTCTCCTTATGGCTGACGCGTGGCGCATCAATAATAACGGTAGCATGCATGTAAGTTGACCTAGGATTATCTTGCACAAAGAGGAACTGCCATCTCTAAATGGAGTTGTCTTTCACGAGTGCCCGCACGTGTTCATGGTTGACTTATTGGCACAGCCTTCGATTAAGTGGGGTGGGGGGTGGAGGGGGATATAGTTCGCACATCGCTTTTCCGCCTCTGTGTGTATATATATATATATATATATATATATATATATATATATATATATATATATATATATATATATATATATATATATATATATATATATATATATATATATAATATATATATATATATATATATATATATATATATATATATTAAATTCATACTTTTGACATCGTGTCACAGCAAAAAAAAAACAGAAAAAGCAGACCTTTTGGCAATTTTAGCCTTCCATGATATTCAAATGATGCGAGTGAGACCCTGTAGTGTCAGTAACTGCAACGTTGCTTCCTTTTTGACGTATACCGATGCAGGATCTATCCCGGCTGTGCACTCAACTTGAGACCCTGCCGGTACCCCAATCTCGCTTAGCAAGCAGGCTGCTAAGCTGAAAAACGTGTGAAAATTGAGTGATTCCGTGCGTATTGCGAGTACTGTATGCCTTGCTCGCCGATACCGAGATAATCAGAAGTTCTCAGGCCACTATACCATGTATTCCCATGGAAGCATGGCCTGGGAACTGTCGACCCCCCCCCCCCCCCCCTGTACATTTGTACCTGAAATCTGGGACTTTTCTTTTTCGCATTTTAACCGGCACCTGTATGCGTGGCCAGAGTGTGTTCTGAGCGAAGGGATAAAAGGACTCATTCACTTTGCCATTTTTGAAGTGAAACCGCTCATTCTGCCTAAGACGCTTTTGGGTATCGTAGCGAGTTAAGGTGTTGTGCAGCACTCCTGTCCTCACAATGGTCGCAGTCAAGCTGGTCCGGTATTTAGTAGCATGAAACTAAGGAGACTGTCAAATTAGGCTCGCGTTGAAAGAACAGAGACTGACATCCAGTGGTGAGAGCCTATCGCATCCACGCTACTCGGGATTAATCAAATAAGCATGAGACGTACAGTCATTTAGTGAACATACATTTAGTGGACTATTGCCGAAGATCTACTTGGGCCCCGTCGCGTTGGTCTAGTGGCGAAGGTACTTGTCTGCTGGCCTGCAGGTCGCAGGATTGAATCCCGACTGAGGCGGCTGCATTTTAGATGGAGGTGAAAATGCTGTAGGCCCATGTGCTCAGATTTGGGTAGACGCTAAAGAACACCAGATGGTCGAAATTTCCGGAGCCCTCCACTACGGCGTCTCTCATAATCATATGGTGGTATTGGGACGTTAAGCCTCACATATCGATCACTCAACCTACTCTGGACTCAATATCGTAGTCTCACAACTAAGTAGTCAGTTTGTATTTGTGAGAATACAAGTTCAAGTGTCATTTATGAAGTTGACTGAGTCTGTGTTGAGCTTACCATACCGTGATTGAGAGCTGTAGCAAGGACCCCGTTCGTCGCGTAGGCTCGCAGCGCTGCCTGACGCTTCGCGCCTTAAGAACGACGCACGACGAAGTCGGTGTATGTGGGCGCTTGCTAGTGTGAGAATATGTTTAAAGAA
Source organism: Rhipicephalus microplus (assembly GCF_043290135.1). Taxonomy (NCBI): domain Eukaryota; kingdom Metazoa; phylum Arthropoda; class Arachnida; order Ixodida; family Ixodidae; genus Rhipicephalus; species Rhipicephalus microplus. The sequence continues at coordinate 226,811,298 of NC_134710.1, forward strand.
GATAGACAGAAAACAACTGTGTAAGCACGCATCCTCGGGAAGCAACACTGCCATCCTCACTTCCTGCAAAGAGCCCCGCCGTGGTGGTATAGTGGCTAAGGTACTCGGCTGCTGACCCGCAGGTCGCCGGATCGAATCCCGGCTGCGGCGGCTGCATTTCCGATGGAGGCGGAAATGTTGTGGGCCCGTGTGCTCAGATTTGGGTGCACGTTAATGAACCCCAGGTGGTCGAAATTTCCGGAGCCCTCCACTACGGCGTCTCTCATAATTATATGTTGGTTTTCGGACGTTAAACCCCACATATCAATCACTTCCTGCAAAGCCAAATATAGTGTTTAGAAATCGCAGTTCAAAAGTCACGTGTCATGACGTGTATTCGAGAGACACGTATCAACGATCAGTCAGATCTGATATCGTAAAAGGCGTGCACAGACGGGTGCTCAGATATAGCGCAGTGACATCGGCACTTGAGCTTTGCAGTGTTTGTACTTTCCCGGCTGGAAAGAAAATGAATGAATAAATAAAGGGAAGCTAAATATGGGCCAACAGAGTTGTGTCAAGGTGAGCCCTGCGTCACGCTCCTGTTTCAACTGCTGCGGTGGTGCCCTTCGCTGCAGTTAAATTCATGCCCTGCACTACATATGGATGCATGTGATACAGCATGTGACGTGGTATACCCGGAATTAAGACGACCTGTTGTCATAGATGGATATAACTGATCTCTTACTTTGGTTTCGACGTTCACTGCCACTTGCTAATGAGAACGATGAAGCGACCACAATGTTATAATTAACCCGTGCACACAAATTTATGCACTGCCAATAACATTCGAAGTAATGTAAACCATATGTGCAGTACTCGCGGATTCAAATCTGACATAGAATGTTTTAGTGTAACGACTGGTATGTGCGATTGCTCGAGACAGGCGGGTCACGTCACTATGAATTTAGTCTCTATAGGCCCCGCCGTGGTGTTCTAGTGGATAAGGTACTCGGCTGCTGACCCGCAGGTCGCGGGATCGAATCCCTGCTGCAGCGGCTGCATTTCCGATGCAGGCGGAAATGTAGGCCCGTGTGCTCAGATTTGCGTGCACGTTAAAGAACCCCAGGTGGTCGAAGTTTCCGGAGCCCTTCACTACGGCGTCTCTCGTAATCAAATGGTGGTTTTGGGACGTTAAACCCCACATATCAATCAATCATTTTGTCTCTATAGATAATGTTGACTCTGACCTACGCGTTCGTGTCAAAATAAGGCTGATATGCCCGGAACTGAAGGCGGGTCAAAGAAAAATATGTGCATTGCTTAGCCCTAAATTGTCCTGTTTTATTGCTTGAGTACTGTATATAAAATAGGTCATCGAACTGTATGATCATATTACATGACCATGCACACAACTGATTTTGCAGCGTTCATTTTGATAAGCAACCTCAGGGATATGTAACGGCAGTGCTGTCGACACTTGCTGCACCGGCCGCATGGCACAGGCCTTGATCATGCGTGTACTGGAATAATAATAATAATAATAATAATAATAATAATAATAATAATAATAATAATAATAATAATAATAATAATAATAATAATAATAATAATAATAATAATAATAATAATAATTTCACTTACTCTAGGCAGACCCTCCCATTATAATGTTTTCATGTCCTACACAGGCGCAGGGCTGCTGCACTGCCATGACGGCACGCTTCTTATCGCGCTTCCTGTCAAGGTTTTCATTGCGCGGTGGAAACGTGCAAGACGCGACAAACGCTCAGTGAATAAAAATGAACCGTTGAAATGAACAAATCTTATGCAACAATTTAATAATTGTTGGTGTTTTACGTCCTGAAACCACATGATGACTAATCATGTGTACCTTCATTACGAAAAAAATTAAAGCGCAAGGAAAAAAAAACCACTTCCTAATCACAGTCAAACACACACAAAAATGCCCCACCGCGGTTGTCTGGTGGCTAAGGTACTCAGCTGCTGATTCGCAGGTCGCGTGATCGAATCCCTGCTGCATTTTCAATTGAGGCGAAAATGCTGTAGGCACGGTGCTCAGATTTGGGTGCACGTTTAATAACTCCAGGTGGTCGAAATTTCCGGAGCCCTCCACTACGACGCCTCTATAATCATATGGTGGTTTTGGGACGTTAAACCCTACGTATCATTCAATCAATTATTCACACAAAAAAGATTATTCGGTAAATTTATCTGCTTTTGCGTGCCAAAACCCTGATATGATTACGAGACATACATTATTAGGGCGGGGGGGGGGCACTCCGGATTAATTTTGGCCATCTAGAGAATATCACTGTGCGCCCAAACCTCAATACATGGCTGTTCTTTCGTTTAGCCACACACAAAAAAAAGTGGGCACTGTTGCAGGAAATTGAATTAGCGTTCAGCACACTATAGAATAGCTGAGCGGCTCAGTGGGCCAGCGGGCTCGACGAACGAGCGGAGACACCAACAGCGCATGCGGGATATGCTGCGAGAACCAGCGTTTTTACGGAATGAGCCACGCACCCGCTCATATCGGCGCAGCGGGTGACAGGAGCGGTGTCCTGCGCATGCGCAGTCCGCTGCGAACTCCGGTGGGTTTTCGGAGCGAGCCGCTCATTTCGCCTCTTCAGCGAAGCGTGCGCAGCCACGGAGGAAGGAAAAGGTAAGGAGAGGCCCTGACGTCACTCGTTGTGAAGCCGCGATGAAGCCGGAAGTCGGCCATATTGAGTAGGCAAATTCTCCTCTCTTGTTTACATATGAATGCGAAGCAGAAGGCGCGACTCCCTCTCCGGCTCGGAAAGCACGTGGGCTGCGCAGCGCGTGTGTCGTGACGATCCGAAACTAATGGAACTGGGCTCATCACTCAGAGCCAGCGGGACACCTTCAGCGAAATCGCTTCGTCCGAGTAGTAACAAAGAGTAACAGCTCGCTGACAACGAAGCAACTACGAAAGAACGCGCGCTAGATGCACTGACAACGGCGAGTGCTTTCACGTCATTAATTGAGCAACTGTACAGACACGATCGGTCGTGCGCCTTCTACGGTTGCATTCCGCCACGCGACTGACGCAGCGTCCTGCCAATGTGTCCGTGTTCCGCGTGAAACTCACCTGCGTCAGCATTCTGCGACCGTGGTGACTTTGAGCACGGTGCTAGTGACAGTTGAACGTGGTTGCTGTTACGTTGAGATTACATGCAATGCTGGTTGAGAGTGTACCAAGCGGAACAGAAAAGGTGTTTTAATACGCACATGCAAGTTGTTACTGTACACACACAACACGAAACTACGTATGTGCACATGGTCCTCACGGCGTCTTGCTGGGCTCAACAGCGTTGTCCGTTGTCACAAGCAGGAGCACTGCTCAACCGTCACTGACCTGCAAGGCGTTCGTCGTCATTCAGCTTCGTCATGGTGCCCAACGCCATTTCGCTGAACACTAACTGCTTCATCCGCGTCATCCGCCGCACGACACATGGATATGCACTTGTTCTACGCACTGTTGAAAACCCGTGATGGACAAAGAGATTTGTAAACGTTGCTAAGAGTAATGTAACAGCCAGACGAACACTGCGTAACCAATAACGCGGCGCCGAGCACAGATATTGTCCGCCACGGCTCAGCACGAGACCGGCGGAGGCACACATTCCGCCGCCAGCCGCGGCCGCTCACTGCTAGACCAGCTTCACTGCGCAACACGTAACCATAACAACGCCGCCATTGCGCCTACTGAATATGGCCGCCATGATGTCATTTCCGCCACATTTTTTACGCCCTGCGCCGGCTGGGCATGCCCTCTCCTTACCTTTTTCCTTCCTCCGTGTGCGCAGCGGACGAGCTTGCGAGCGTAATCAGGATGGCAGCCCTTAGGCCTAGTTCACACTGAAACATCCACTTTCTACAGCGACCTAAATTCCCTTGCCGCCAAAACGCAGCGTTGTTCGCACTGGACGCGCCCCGAACTGCCGAATATACCATCTACCACCGCGCAAACGCTGGATGGATGCGCTGTCACCCGGTTGTTGTCACGGCTCGCGAACGTCACTACGATAACCGGCGGTGTATACTTCGATGATTCTCGTACGCTGGAAGCAAGAAAAGACAGTACTGCTTACTTTGCTGGCAAGTGGCTGTCTTGTAATGCACGAAGAGCAGAAAAAAAAACCACTGACGCTAGCGGCGTTGGTGGGTTCGTTTTGCTCTGCAAGACCGCAACAAGCTCGGTCACGCTAACAGCAAGCTCGGTCACCTCTTCCACGAAATACGGACGCGAAGTATAGGCACAGAGTAGGTTAAACTCCCGTTGGTTTCAACATTCAGTTACGTGCACTGCGGCATAACAAGTGAGTAGGGCTTGGCCGCCAGTTTTCAAAATTCCTTTACTAGCGCTCCTATTGGTCTGCAGTGACCGATTCGGCTGCAGACGCCGCAAAAATCGGTCCGAGAGTGATCGGCGCGGAGAGGGCCCTTTCGGCGGATCTCGCCGCCGCCGAACCGGATTCGGAGCACTTTCGGCGGCCGAAATGCTCAGTGTGAACGCGGCCTTATAGAATAAAGAACCAGTTGGCAGCCCCCATCGCAAGTGGCGGCGATACTTTGCCGGTGACACCCCCAAGTGCGGCGGAACTTCGGCCACAAGTAAAAAGACCCCGATGATGTTTCACGACAGAGGAGGACCTAACTATTTTATGGGAAATGGCAGCGGCGAAACCTTTTGGCGACGACATGAAGTGGATTGAAGTAATAGAAAATTAGAAACGTGCTCAGCTGCTAGCTCACACTCAGAGGTTTGAAGGATCGCGTCGGCCTCGTAACTGGTTACTGGAGGCAAGAAGACGCCAGAATTTTTTTAAAAAGTAAGTACTTCTTCTCTGGACCAAAATAAAGTGTGGCAGCTTGGGCTAGTTGGTATGGCATGACGATAGTTATAGCGCGAGAACAAAACGACGACACAGAGACAAGAAGGACACGAAAGACACGAGCGCTAACTTCCAACTGAGTTTATTGCGCAGAGCACGAAAATATATAGAGGAGACAGTGACCATGGCACAAGAGCAGAACATGAGTAAGAAAACCAAAAACAAACAACACAAATACAAAGGCACTGAAAAACAGCAAAGAAAAACCTAGAAGAAACCGAACCAGAAAGGTAAAGCTACCTGCCCGCACCGGTGCGGGCAGGTAGCTTTACCTTTCTGGTTCGGTTTCTTCTAGGTTTTTCTTTGCTGTTTTTCAGTGCCTTTGTATTTGTGTTGTTTGTTTTTGGTTTTCTTACTCATGTTCTGCTCTTGTGCCATGGTCACTGTCTCCTCTATATATTTTCGTGCTCTGCGCAATAAACTCAGTTGGAAGTTAGCGCTCGTGTCTTTCGTGTCCTTCTTGTCTCTGTGTCGTCGTTTTGTTCTCGCGCTATAACTATCGTCATATTAAAATAAAGTTTTAATCATCATCATTATCATCATCACTAAATGATGTTCGATAGCGTAGAATGGAAGGCTTATGTTTGTGTTACGACTTGATTGAAGAAGCTTTCTATGACACGTGATATGTGTATGTGAACCGTCTCACTGAATTACTTCTTTTGCCTAAACTTGCAGGAATGAGAGGCCTTCAAAGCATGCATTTACACTTACTCACCATGCGTCATAAGTCTGATGTTGAGCTGTGGCAGAAGGAGCTCGATATTGAAAAAATGAAAAGGAGGAGGAGGAATAAATGAGGAAGGACAGGGAGGTTAGCCAGTTCTCAGACCGGGTCTAGTGGCTAAGGTACTCGGCCGCTGACCCACAGCTCGCGGGATCAAATCCCGGCTGTGGCGGCTGCATTTCCGATGGAGGCGGAAATGTTGTAGGCCCGTGTACTCAGATTTGGGTGCACGTTAAAGAACTCCAGGTGGTCAAAATTTCCGGAGCCCTCCACTGCGGCGTCTCTCATAATCATATGGTGGTTTTGGAACGTTAAACCCCACACATCAATCAATCGATCTCAGACCAGCTGGCTACCCCGTACTGGGGAAGGGGGGAATGGGGATAAAGGATGAGAGAAAAGAGACATTGTAAAAAAAAGGAGAAAGAAGGTCATCAGACGATGCACGACGCTGTTTACAGTCTGTCTCTAAGACCACTTGCCCGCAGAAAGCACAACAACGCTCTCAATGCCTTGCGTGCAGAGGACGGTCTCGGCCAGTGTCCTAATGCCCTTTCTTCCGACAATTCTAAAGCTTTCGACAGTTCTTTTCTTGGCACGCTGAAGCGAGGACACTCGCCGAGAAGATGGGAGAAAGTCTCTGCGCAGCCACAGTTGTCACATGTCGGGCTGCTGGCCATTCCGATTCGAAACGAATAAGCATTCGTAAAGGCCACCCCAATCCACAGACTGCACAAAAGTGTCACTCTGCTCTGGTTATTCCTGATGAAAGACGGAGCTGTAGGTGTGGGTCCAAATTATGAAGGCGGACGTTGGTGAATGCCGGTGAATTCCACTGAGCGAGTGTCAGTTCTCGTGCAAGTGATCGAAGCCTTGCAGCGGCGTCCATTTTTGATAATGGTATATCTACACAAGGGGCATCATCATGAGCAGTTCGGGCTGCTTCATCTGCGCGTTCGAAATATGAAAAGTATTCAGCGAAGACAGGCGGCTAGTTGTGGAGGAGCGCAAGCTGGTGCTTGCTGAAAGACAACATGAATTTCAGTCGACCAATCGACAACAGGAACACCTGGACTTGGTTAAGAGTGTGGAGAAGGCAATCGAAAAGCTCGGCAATGAATAGGTGACCTAACAAGACAACTTCCGGGAGGCACATGAATAAAAAAAGTGTTGGTGTGTTAGACTTTATTGCTTCAGTAAGCAAGCAAAAATATTGACGAGCGTTCAAGTACACTTCCAAGCACGGCGGTTCTTGGTCAAAGTAGTGCGAGACCTGTGCACCATATAGGCAAATGTTTGCCAGCAATGCACTCGCTTTATGCATCCTTTCTGCATCCCGACGAAAAATCTTTTTTTTAAAGCTATTAGGAATAAATCCCAGCAATTTCGCCTAAACCCCATTACACGGCCTGCCTCACACTGTTCATTGCTTTGTTAAAGGCGCATTGCTCTGGTGTCAGTGATGCGCTGCCGTAAGGTTTCAGCAGTAGTGGCCACAGTGGGTAAGCAGGGTCCCCGTAAAGGCAGTAGTGGTGGCCCTGCATGAGTTTTTCGAGCTTAGCGTAAGCCTGGCTATTGCCAAAGTTGCCTAAAAAAAGTAAAATGAAATAATGCGTTGGCACTACTGCGCTTGCTGATGAAATAGTTGGTACATGTGTTAGAGAATAAAAGAGTAGCAATAGAATAGGCAAGATGCCCTAGCAGGTTTTTTGGTGTGCTGGATTATTTAAGGTAATTTTATTTTCCCATCTTACGAGAAAGATGTTAATCAAGCATCAGCATTACCCTTATAAATAGACAAAAAAAGAGAAAGGCCCACAAAGAAAACACAAAAATACACTAAAGAGCAATGTGTACACATAGGTAAACATTAAAGACGTTATTTCAACACTTGGTGTGAGGTATTTCGTCTGAAAACTTAAGGTTAGTTTCTTTTATACTTTTTGGACGTGGTCTTCCCACGTGAACGTGGAGGGAAATGACTTCCAGACATATGACATGCTCTTTACTTACCAGCACCATGCTTGCTGCCTGGATAACATCCATCTAACTGGCAAATGATGCCATTTCGGCACATTATTGCCTGGTATTTCAGGGCATGGAACCTTTTGTGCCGACTAAAGTACAGCTGCTGCTATCTTGTGGGTTGGCATATAGCACGCGCAGTGCCGTCAATGAAGCCCCAACAGTTAGTAAGTGAAGCTCCTTGAGTGTAAATGACCTGGAAAAAATAATAATTACGGAAACAGGTACTCCAAAACCTCCAAAATGCAGTTTCTATTTCGCTGTTGTTGCTTGTTACCTTCGAAAAGTTCTCCAGCGTGTCGATGGTGAGACAGCTGTGGTTATTTACATCCTCCAAGAGGTGGAAGAACGTCTCGTCGATATTTCTCAAGACCTCTGTCGTCAAGGACGATATGGCTGAGCTATATAGGCTGAAGAAGTTCTCAAGATATTTCAGTCGGTTCAGATACACCAGCCGCCGAAGGGTAATACAAAGCGCTTCTTCTCCGGAGATTGGCACTCTTTGAGCTGTCACAACTGTTTCGGGAAAGCGCAAGGCGACCCGAAGCTTCTGTATGCCCTCCTTCTTGAAACCGAAATATGTTCGAAACATGCCGTCGTCCATGGCATCGATGTTGAACAGGTCACGGGAGGAAAGTGGATCATGTCTTCTCTCGTTCGACACCTGGAATACTAGAAGACCTTCTATTTCCGACCACTTCAGCTCAGAGAGGCAACGGGTCATGTAATATACTTCGTGGCATAGCGCTAAGGGCAACAGACAGGGTATATTGCAGCGTGTAGCACGGTAAAGGCACATAGTTAAACAATGGTGCTGCTAAAAACCCAGATACTCGATCGCTTGATTTGGCTTCGCCTTCACCCTTTCGGCGGCGACCCCCTCTCCCCCCTCCTTTTAGCGGCGAAACTCCTTATAGCGACACCTGTTCGTCCCGCGTAGCCGTTGTAGTATGTAACAAGTATTACATTTTGACCTCCAAGGTAGTGCCGATGAGAGATTTCATCTATGCGTTGTGGAACAATAAAAAATAGTGTTCAATGCACATGCCAATGGCTGCTAATGGGGAATGAGAGACAGGAGCATTCAGCTTTTAGTTAACGCGCACGCTGCGATCCCTATTAGCAGCCATTGGCATGTACATTGAGCACTATCTGACAAGAAAGGGTTGCTACGTTATACTCGCTGGGTGTAACCTCCTTAGTTTTAGAAAGTTTTAGCGAGCGTTGAGCCACAGTGCCATGAATGCAATGAACTAGTATATACCATGAATGAACTCGAGGTGGTTAAAGGTGGGAAGTAGGCTCGAAGCGCAACCCGTAAGAAAGTGTGTGTGTGCCACCTCTCGTTTAGTCCTTGGAATGTCCGCTGGATGGCGGTGCTTCTATGGGGAATATATGATGCGAGATCGTGGTACTTGGAGTGTTGAATAGATGGACGAACGGACGCACAGACAGATGCATGAATAGACGCATGAACGGACGCAGGGACGGACGCACGAACAGACGCACGCACGAACGGGCGGGTGGACGCATGGTTGGTCACACAGACGGACGCATGGACGGGCGGAAGCAAGAACGAATGGACGGACGAATGCTTCGCCCCACTCTCCATCATTCACTCCATGGATATGCTGCCAATTTTTTTTAGGGGGGGGGGGGATGTCGAGCAGTTCATCATGCATTCAAATCACTGCCGACAACCAGACAAGTAAGAAAAACGAAGATTTGTTTTTACTAAATACCCGGGACCTATTAAAATGAATTTCGCAGTATTATTTTCGCAGTGACATAACTTTTATTCGGCAGGTGACGCAACAAAGCCTGTGCTCGATCGACAGTAACCTCAACTGCTTCAACCTTGATCAACAAGCGGCAAAGCAATGCGATCCGCTTAAGTGAGCGGGGCATCCCGGCTGCGGCGGCTGCATTTCCGATGGAGGCGGAAATGTTGTAGGCCCGTGTACTCAGATTTGGGTGCACGTTAAAGAACCCCAGGTGGTCTAAATTTCCGGAGCCCTCCACTACGGCGTCTCTCATAATCATATAGTGGTTTTGGGACGTTAAACCCCACATATCAATCAATCAATTAAGTGAGCGGGGCGTCGCTCAGCTATCACTTTTCTTTTCGTGTCGCGCTCCGCTGCCCTCACCTCTCACCCGCGCGCTCGTAAACCCGCCCAGCTACAACTATCTATTATAGCACAAAGCCTCAGCCGCTAAACTGCTATTTTGGGGCTTGCAAAAAAAAAAAAAAAGATTCATTCTCACTCGTGTTAAGAACGACAACCTGACGCACATGTTGGCAGTTATGTGGGATGAATGCGGCGTGTATGATGGATGTACACGAACCTGTATCTCTAATGAGACATTTCTTGGTAGAAAACGCATGACGTATCTGACGCACAAAACGACAAGAACGCTGCTGATTCTGCGGCACCTTGTTCTCTCCTCGCCTCCTGCGGAAGAAAGACGATACGTGCTGAGGGCCTTTAACGTCAAACCATTAGGGGTGCGGCGCTAACAAATACATGGACAGAGACGCATTGTAATATAATAGTAATGTTTAGTTTTACAATCAATACAAAAATAATGATGGAAGGGTTGGCGACAAAGCTACAATTCATTTGACGGAGTTCCCACTCCCGTGAAGGTAACAGCAGTGGAGCGCGCGCACACACACACACACACACACACACACACACACACACACACACACACACACACACACACACACACACACACACACACACACACACACACACACACACACACATACACACACACACCACTCACGCACAAACAAACACACACACACACACACACACCACACACACACACACACACACTACGCGCGCACAAACACGTACGCACACACACCACGCACACACACACACACGTACGCACACACACCGTACACACCACGCACTCACAAACAAACACACACACGTACGCACACACACCATGCGCGCACACACACACACCACACACACACACACACACTACGCACGCACAAACACGTACGCACACACACCGCACACACCACGCACACACACACACACCACGTACGCACGAACACACACACACGTACGCACACACATCACGCACACACACACACGCACACACACACACATCACGCACGCACAAACACACACACACCACGCACGCACAAACACGTACGCACACACACCACGCACACACACACACACCACGCACACACACCACACACACACACCACGCACGCACAAACACGTACGCACACACACCACGCACACACACCACACACACACACACACACTGCGCACGCACAAACACGTACGCACACACACCATGCACACACACACGTACGCACACACCACGCACACACACACACACACCACGTACGCACAAACACACACACACGTACGCACACACATCACGCACACACACACACACCACGCACCACGCCACACACACACACACACACACACACCACGCATCGGTGGTCTAGTGGCTAAGGTACTCGGCTACTGACCCGCAGGTTGCGGGATCGAATCCCGGCTGCGGCTGCTGCATTTCCGACGGTGGCGGAAATGCTGTAGGCCCGTGTGCTCAGATTTGGGTGCACGTTAGAGAACCTCAGGTGGTGGGAATTTCGGGAGCCCTCCACTACGGCGTCTCTCGTAATCAAATGGTGTTTTTGGGACGTTAAACCCCACATATCAATCAAGCAGACCAATCGTTACTTTACTATGGCAAAGGGCGTTTCATTATCACGTGGGCCATGAAGCGGCGTGTACCATCGAAACAGTTCATTTCGACCTTCTGGCGTTTGTTTTGCAAACAATATCTATTAGCAGTGCTCCTACGTGAAGTGAACATTACCGTTTATGACGTGATGATAGATCAAGTCAGCTGTTAGTGTAAATCAGGATATGCGACTACGTGATTCTGAGCGCTGTTGAGAAGAAATCTGTGCATGAGATCCGCGTATACCGACTTCTCAGAATTCTGGAAACCATAATGTTTCCAGAATTCTGCTTTGCATCTGCAGCGTATCTTTTTTTCTCACTATTATAAGTGATTTTTTATGAAAGACAGATACATCTAAAGTCTCTTGCATCCCAAAACAGAATTATATCCAACGAGCTACATTATTTGCAGAGACAGACATAACTTGCACGGTATATCGCAATGATGCGAGTAAACAGAAAACGTCCAAATTTCATTTGTAGTACTTCGACACAAATGTTTATACACGTAGTCTATGACACTTCATAACGAAGTTAAACTCATTAAGCACGAATATTATCTTACCATTGATTATGTCGAGTACTTGCATGGCGAAAACAACTTATGTCTCGCTGTCCTGCACCTTCATTTTCAAAGTGTATCCATAATTTCTGCAGCTTAGTTAACTTATAACAGCAATAATTATTTTACTTTGTATCTTTAGTATTCTACTACTCAAAATTTAGAAGGAGGAGGAGGAGAAAACAATTTTAATGACGCCAGAAATGGGTCAGTTGAGGGGGCGGGGGTTGGGGTCAGGCAAAAAGAAGACAATGAGCCCTCAGGCCGCTCTAGAGGGCCGAAAGTCCGTGCGCTTGGTGGCCCCTATGACCCAGCTTACGATCCGGAGTCGGTCGTCAGGTCGTGAGCTGCGTAGAGCAGCCTCCCATCGCTCTTGTCACTCAGCACCCGCAAAGGGGGGGATTCGGCTTGCTTGGACAAGTTCTCTTTATTTGATGAAAGTCGGCTCGGGGACTCGAGCAGATGCGACAATGAGGTAAGGTGTGATGCGGGTGAATTTTAGGATGTATGAAGGGGGAAATAGGGGTGCCCGTTAAATCACCACCGTATCGGTGAAGAGCGGGTACACAGCGGGCCCGGAAAGAAGTCACCATCGGCAGCGGAGCAGGCGAGTCCATGCCGTGACGTCACTTTGCCGCGACTGCAACGACGCCAGTGTTCGTTCTTGGGGCTAATACGACACGCGCTCACGTGTTCGAGCTAATATTGCTCACGACAGTACTTACATTTATGTGCACGTTGGTTAGCGAGCTCAACAATTGATCCAGAGTCGCCCCAATACGACATGGCTCATAATCGTATTGTCATTTTGGCGTGCAAAACACTGTCATTGCATTACATTGATTCGGGACTTTATTTTCATCGGTAGTAAAAACTCCTACTTTCGAGAAGCAACCGGTATAATTCCCCAAGTGACCACACTCGAAACGAAACCAAAGGTTCACAATTTGCATCACAAGCAAAACAGCCAGCGTATGCCTCTTCTGTAAAGTCGGACGATTAATGAAGGATTAGTTGTGACCATCATAATCGGCATGCTCAATGGGTTGTAATAGCGGATTCACTAAAAAAAGACTTTCGCTTAGCTGGTATAGAATTGTGGCTGTAAAGCTTTCTGTAATTTTCTTATCCTCCATTTTACATCCACCCTTGTACACCCAGTACACTCGCCGAGTGGGGATTGGAGCTCATCAGAAGCAAGGTGGTTCGATTAAACAAACTTGCTTCTGATGTCCGAGACGTACCACCATGTTCACTGCAACTTGATTTAGTACCCGGACAGTTCTGCTGAAGCTCTTTTCTCAATTCTTGTAAACCAGCTTTGCATCTGCAGTATCATGCAAGTCAGAATACTGTGGACGCAATGGAGTTCGCTCCGATTTGTTTAAACTGAACAATGATTCAATACGCGGAACATACTGCGACAAAGACTCCTGTCATTGAAAAGATCGCGTGCGGGTCACAGCAACTGTATCCGCATCACGCTTGCCGGGATTCAATGCTACATACCAGCGGCCAAATGCACGGAACTTCTCTTTCACAGGTACGTTTTACCATGGGTCAGCCGGCTTCGCTAATGATATGCCTTGCATCATGATTGACTAGAGTATTATCTAGCGTAAGATGTTTTTCTGAATACGGGCCCTGGGTCTAAAACATGCAGCCCGCGAGGCAAATTCTGCCCGTAGATCTATCGCCGGCCCGCACATATCTGTAATCGTACGGTAGCTACACGGACGTGACTGCTCTCAAGCCCCTCCCTCCTTTTTCTTTTTTCATGGGGCACCCCATCCAGCCACCATGTTTGAAAATATAACTGCGGAACAACAAAAACTAATTTCAAAACCGGCGCCCGCATTGCAGTCATTATGGAGACCAGTATCTAAATGTTTCTGGAAATATGACGTCCAATGCATGTCAGAAAGGGCCCATATATGACATATGAAGAATGTATTCTTTCAAGTGACAACATTTGCTGACATTTCAGAGGCGAAGGTCCTAAAGCCGTGGGTCTGTCCCTCCTAGCTCGTACGGGATCACCTAATTCGATGACTCGTCACTTAGCGGGTGCGGACAGACGGGTGGATTGACAGACATACAGACAGACGGACGGACGGACGGACAGACAGACAGACAGACAGACAGACAGACAGACGGACGGACGGACGGACGGACGGACGGATGGCTGGATGGACGGATGGATGGACAGACAGACGGACGGACAAACAAACAGACGGAGGGAAGGACGGATGGATGGATGGACAAACAGAGAGACAGACGATTAACAGTTAACTGATAAAACCCTCCAAAGCTTCGCCCCACTCACCATCATTCACTCCGTGGTAACATTGCGATTTTTGTCCTGACACCTTTAAAACAGCCGACTGTTGTGCCTCCCTTGGAGGCAGTTGCCAATCGTACCTTACTTACGTTTTCCATTCTGAAAATAATCACAAAATGGCCGCAGCAGTATAGAGTTTCTATAGGTTTGCCTTGCGTTTAATCACCACTATAGTACTTATGTAATCTAATCCTGTATATATATAGTTGCGCTCACTCCTTTGAACACAATGGCATTAAAGCTCCGCTGTTTGGTTGTTACTTAGCAGTCAAACGCTCGGAGTCTAAGAGCATCCGCCGTCTTCATGATATGTATGGGGGCTTTTTCTTTCATAGGAAATGAGGGCTTATAAAATTTTCGCCGGTAGAAACGCACTTGTGAATGACGCACTGCTTCTAAAGTGCAGTATTTTTGGTTGCTTTTGTCGACTTGGTATCACGTCGTCGAACAACATGACTGTTGATTCAGTGACTTAAACAAGATTTCACTCGCAAATGGTTTCGCCAAGCTAAACTTGCTGTCAGACTTGTGCAAAGAGAAAGCATTCCGCTACGCAGAAGCACCACAATGACCCGCAGCTCTCTGCGAAGCCATTCACTTCACTTTTTCTTCAAAAAATACTTTTTCTTCAAAAATACACGTAACCCTGCCCAGGGAGGACTGCAGCCAACTGTATCTGATTGGCGGTGGGCATTAATTCATGTGCAGTTGCCCGAGTATGCTTCGTAAAATGCCTGGTGCATGTGACGTCCCTCTATGCTTTCGTAACTACTTGTATATAGCGCGCAGCGCATACGTATGTGGCTTCGAAGCGTGTCACTTCGGAAACCAAATGTCGCTTTCACAGCCTTCGTTTTTTTTTTCGGGAGAGTGGGTGCTATAAGCACGGTGCTGAAGGAAAGTAAAACGTACCACAATGGTATTAGCGCGTGGTGACCAACTCAGATAACGCACCCTTTTCCAAGTTATACCGTCCTTCTTGCAACAATAGTACGATGGCGGAAATTTGAAGCGTCTCGCTCTGCGGGAATGCCTTCATCGAACGGTTGATGCTACGTATAGCGTTCAATATAATACTCATAGAATATACTTTTACAGCGCAAACATAAAACGATCCACAAAGAAAGCAGTTTTCAGTTGTTAGTCAGCGCTGGTGTGTGTCGTCGCTTTCTTTGTGGATCGTTTTATGTTTGCGCTGTAAAAGTATATTCTATGGCTATGAACCAACTAGGCCCAAAAGAAGTTTTACTCAATATAATACTGAACCGTGGTTTCTGATATAAATTCAACTTGGCGCCTTGGAGTCACCGTATTGAGTCAATCGATACAGTGATTACAGCATCCGTCGATTCGGTGGCTCGGGAGGAACTAGAGCGTTTTATTAAAGCGCGATCCTCTCGCGCTTTCAATGAGACATCTGCGCAGCTGACATAGCGCCTACGCAAGAGGTCCTCTGGCGGCGCGCAGTGCACGACGCTAAAGCGCTCTACTTTCGGCGACAGACTGGTCGAGCCAGAACAATTACGGTGTCGAAGGGAGCGGACTTGGATACGTGCAAGCGTCCCCGTGCTTCGCTCGCTATGCTCATCAACAGAACGAAAAGCAGCGCAGAACCCACAATTGGGAAAGTGCGTGACCTCAGTGGTAAGATTCTCTCAGAATTTGATCATTATTTTTTTTTTGCATTAGACGAACCCGTGTGTAAAAGAAGTGACAAAAGTCATTTACATGCGCGTTCGGCTGCTCCTAATTACATTTAGATGAAAAAAATAATGCCGTTTGCATGTCATTCAGCTTTATGCAAATCGCTCGTACTATTTATGCCTAACTGGATATCTTAACGTTACTTTTATTTGACATCGAAGCTCCACGCCAAAATCGAGCAATATATAGGCCTTTTTTGAAGCCCGAAGCCTAAACTTCCACTGTTCTCTCACAGTTCGAGTACCTTCGCGGCGGCTCATAACAAGAATTATTAAAAGCATTTTGTTTTTCATACATTGAACTAGAAGTGCAATGTTTTCTGCCATGGTATTATGACAAACGAGCCAGGGATATATAATCAGTGGAGGGCTCAACTTAATGTGTTGTTGTCATTCAGTGTAAAAGGCTGCGAAAGCAGTGCAAGGTCCCGAACAGATGAGTGTTTTTAGTCAAAAACCGAAAAACTGCCTATCGGGTCTGTATAGACAAGCGCAAACGTGGACATATCAGCAGTTAGTTTCCAAATGGTAAGTACTAGCATCAGATGCTGACAGAGGCTTTCTTTGCTCGACATGAGCTGTCATTTACTGCGTTACTGCTTGCATTAGAAGTTTTTGAACTCGTTACCCGTTCATGTCCAAAAAATTAATACGTAAGGAATAAGGAGAGCCGCAACAGTTTCAACGGTGTCATGAGCAACAACTGTTCTCGCGTTTTGACACCAGACAACGCTGCTATTCTGGCCAGTTCTGTGCGAAATGTTGGCTGTTATGATTCATGTTCACAACGCTTTTGTCGTTGTCATCGTGTCACATCTCTCTATATAATCAAAATTTTGACAATTATATTTACAATTATCATCTTCGAAACATTCAATTGACACGTCTGAAGCCACGACGCAGGGCTATTAACCTACGCACATGCCTACGAATCAACTCAGTGAACTGCTTCAGCGTCAAAGAAAAATTCTGCAACGTTGCACCCAAAAACTATAGCATATCGACCTCTCTTCTGGCCACCGTACGAGATGTCGACTAGAGCATCTGTGATAATGCCGTCCTTCCTGATACACTGCACGTCCAGCGGTCTCGGTTCTGCATACGTATGCACCAGAAGCAGCAGGTAGCTCGTTTCCGCCGCATTTATGTTCTAGCTCGCTCCAACATGCCTGTCGACGTGCAGAGACAATGGAACGCGGCACAATAGGGAACTTTTTCCTCGTGGGCCCAATTTACTGCATCGGTCACTCTCCGCATCGTTCCATGTAGGCGCTTCGGCGTACCCTATACGGCTGGTTCATTTCTTTCTGACTGGGAACACAACTATACAACCAGTGGAACATCTGTCGGCTATTCTTATTGCTCACTGCTCCTTTCGCTCTGCTTGTGTGCACCGCCACAATTGTGCCTGCTTCCCTGTTTCTATCTCTCGCTATTTTTGTTTGCTTGTGAACAACAAGAGCGACACAAATGACCCTGTTTTTTTTTCTCTCTGAATATTTTCGATATTTTCCTTCAAGTTGAATAGGATGTTCTCTTCCGTACCTGCGTTGCTTCTGCCTCTTATAGCAGCTATATCGAAGGGCTGCTTTTTATGTGAATTGCTTTTCTCAATCCATTCTTCCGATTCTCTGCCTTTAGACACTGACAAGTTGTCACAATTGCGCCGTACTACGTCACGCAACCAGGTCAACACTACGGCTATACGCGAAAGTTGCGACATTCGCAAGGACTATTTTTCAATTGTAGAAAGCAGGGCCTCATCAAAATAAGGCTCCCGGGTTTCGGCTTCTTACG
Organism: Rhipicephalus microplus; assembly: GCF_043290135.1. NCBI lineage: Eukaryota > Metazoa > Arthropoda > Arachnida > Ixodida > Ixodidae > Rhipicephalus > Rhipicephalus microplus. Next base: position 226,829,100 of record NC_134710.1, read on the forward strand.
GGGTCGGCACTGGCGAGCTGGCACCGCTGCACACGCAGCTAAGATAGGAGGAACAAACGAAGACGTCTTTGCCTTGACCACATCCAATGTCTCGCTCGTGTTGGACACAATGCTTGTTCGATGCCACCTGCGTGTGCGCAATGAATTAGTGTTACAAACAGGTCTATCAATTTCGAGTCAGGACAGAAATATAGGCGCAGTATAGGTGGCCACATGCTCGATCTTTAAACGAAAAAATGCCCTATTTGAAGTATCTGGTTAAGATCAAGTGAGGAATAAAAGCATTGAGCGCAATAAAATAAGAAAAGCAGTGAATGGAAAAAAAATCGAAGTATAGAAAGACAATGTAAACGAAACTCGGACAATAATATTCAGTCAGAAGTGTGAGATTCCACTATAGGAAAGGAATTGTTTCTTTACAAAAATCTTAAAAGGAATTGTTTGAAATAATAGTTGAAAAGCGAGATACGTTTACTTCTGTACTGACTGGGCGTAACAGCGCAAAATTTCAGCGCCGATGTTTGTATTCTTTCTGTTCATACAGTGTATACACATATAAATTTGAGCGCTCTCCATCAGATATTTATGCCTGCTTGTTTTATGAGTATTAAGCTCATGTATGATGTGTGACAATACTTAAACAATATTTTATTATTTTGGGAATAAAAAAGTTTCACTCAAGAACAAGTATAAATTTCTTTTTTTTTCAAGGTGCTGGCAGAATAGGGTGCTCAGCGACTGCTAAGGGAAGATTGTTGGCTGTGTCCGTACGATGCCGAAATCTTCTTTCCACAATTGAGTGGATTGAGCTATGTTACCATCACGTGAAAGCGTACTTGTAGAGATGTGTGCTCGATAGCTTCTTTTCCACTGCTAACTGTGCGTAGCTTGCTGAAACTTCCACTTTTCAATTATTTCATTTGTCTTTCTCACTAAGTTACGTTGGTACTCCTCATTAATTTCTGATTGCCGTGAGCGCTTGCCGCGCTAGCGCGGCAACAATAAGCGCGTGGATCTTCTCCCCACAGCAGGCGGCAGCTTCTACGGGCTGCGCTCTCAACACGAAAAAAAAAAAACGGTGCCAAAAGTGTACCTGGAGCAGCCATCCACACATAGATGATCGATATGTGAAGTTTAACGTCCCGAAACCACCATATGATTATGAGAGACGCCGTAGTGAAGGGCCCCAGAAATTTTGACCACCTGGGGTTCTTTAACGTGCACTCAAATCTGACCACACGGGCCTACAACATTTCCGCCTCCATCGGAAATGCAGCCGCCGCAGTCGGGATTCGATCCCGCGACCTGCAGGTCAGCAGCCGAGTACCTTAGCCACTAGACCACCGCGGTGGGACCACATATAGAGGCGCTCTACACATAACAAACTGCCACCAGCAGCAACACACGACGTATAGCCCTTATGCGCTGCCCCCGGGATGCGCTTTTCCTCAACGCCGTCACTACGCACAGGCCTTGTTGTGGTCATCTACTGTGGCTGCTCCGCAGAAAACGTTGTTACTAAACAAGCGCATGTTTACTACAAATAATATTGCTCATACAAATGGAAGCCTTGCTTCGTAAAACATTCTAATATGTTGCTCTCGCATTCATTGCTTAGCTCTTCTGGCAAAACTGCGACTTTTGTTCTTATTTTTTTTTACTTTGGGGGCCAAGTTTAGCCATATGCATTGCTTTTGAAACCACACAGTTAACGTATATATTATATTGCTCGTGTAATTATGTTTGGTTTAAATTGTGTATTTCGAACCGTATAAACCAGACTTGTTCATTTGTTTGTAAATATAGTTTTTTACAGCTCAAGGTTAAAAATTGAGCATCAAACATCATAATATAAACCTGCAGCTGATTAACGAGGTCAGTATTAGAAAATGCAAATGCCGCTTGGGATCCATTGCTCCGAAAATGTATTATCAAATTAAATATAGTTCGACTATATATGCCATTTGTTTCATCATCTTCTGTGCTCATCGGACGAATCCGTTGCCAGGGACGCTGACGGTAGGTCACTGCCTGACAGCATCCGTATCTTCTATAGGCTACCATATAGCAAGAATGACTTGAGCTAACGTTTTGTAGCCTATCCATGAATTTAGCGTTTCACCCGAAACATAGTCAAGACTTCATGATTCAAGGTAAATGAGTCGCACTGAGGAGGGCGTCGTTGAATATTTAAGTCACTTTACTTTTCATGGGGACTAACTTTTCTCTCGTACCACGCGTGATCGAGTCCCGTGTCCTGTTGCTGGTCCGTGTGAAAAAGTTGCGTTTTTGAAAGAAATATGCTTTACTCCACGAAACACTTTGCAACAAGGATCGTTCCGACAATAAATGGGATGGTACTCACATCCTTGCATGTTCCAGAAAAATTCAGAAAAAGAGATCGCGTGGGATCAGTGAAGCGACAAAATCCGCAGTTTTATATGTTCTCAACTAAGTGTTTGTGTAAGGTGGTATTTGTGCAAAAGTAAATATCCGTCTTGGTTTTCAAATGCACAAGCATAGCGCATATAATGACATAACGTAATGAGCTCATAATGACAATAAGTAATTGAACAGGCAAAGGGTTGCAGTGCGATGATTGTGTCAGAGCGGCCGCTATGTGTATCACTGACCAAGCGCAGCGAATGCTTACTGCTTCGAACCTCAGTTGATGTTCATTAATTCTTAGAGAATGAGTTCGGTATATATATTAATTCTGAAGTAAAAAAACACCTTTTGAGAGCAAGCTTCTATAACTACTGAACAGCTTGCACACAACGACATACGTGCGAGAAGCATGTCAAGCAGTTAGCTTATTCTTTATTCAACCACGTAGAGCTGAGTGTTTCCACCCGTGCATTTTGTGTATTCTGCATTATGGGAGCTTAATAAGGGAATCAAGTGTGTTTGAATTATTTTTAAAGTGAATAGCGTTTTAAGGAAGAACATATTTCTTTCGTGCGATGTTTCGGGACCAACCCTTTGAAGGACAGATGGCAAGCATAGCAGCCCTATAATAAATGATGGGAAAGGGAATTCTCGCAACCTACTTTAACACGCAGAGAATTTGAGAGCAAAAGAAAGAGCGCGTCATGGCGAGATTGCTCAGGTTGCTGCTGCAGCCGCCCGCAGTCTCTTTCTCTCAGGCTCTGAATATATGTGGCGGGGAAATTGCTTTATGTGGCAGGCGTAAAAAATGGACACGGAAATAAAGGTGTGACGCAAACGGGAAATCGCTGTCGGAACGATTTATGCTTGGCGCTCTCTGGATGTACCGTGGCTCCGGTATCGGAAAAATTTGATCTCTGCTGGCTCAGGAAACTGGTTCTTTCGAATATCCGTAGTAGTAAGTAGACGTAGTTTCACTTTAAAATCAATACCTATTTTTCTTTCTCTCTCAGTGTGTGATGAATTATTTCAGCTTGTGATATTTCACCCACACCATTCGAGTGGCCGATTACCTGAGAGAAGTCCCACCTCATGGATTCTGCGACAATCGGGAACCTATCCGCTCCATGTAGACCCGTGTGCTCAGATTTGGGTGCACGTTAAAGAACCCCAGGTGGTCGAAATTTTCGGAGCCCTCCACTACGGCGTCTCTCATAATCATATGGTGCTTTTGGGACGTTAAACCCAACATATCAAACCTATCCGCTCCATGTAATGCTCCCTTACTGAGATCAAAGTCGCATTTGTTGAGCGAAGCCAGTTTGCCTATCACAAAACTATGCTGCTTGAAGAACAAATCTTATTTTTATCGAAGAAATGAGTACTTTTTTATATGCTTTTAAAGATAACTGGTAAATTGTGGGGATGTTTGCGATAATTTTTAGACTTCTTCTGGTAAGTAAAAAATGTGATCAAAATTTTTCGGCCTATAAATAAAGTACCATTACAAGCATTACCTAGCGTAGCATTCCTAATATGGGTTTAATGCAGAAAAAGAAGAGTGTTATGGAGGTTCCTAAAGGTGATTCTTCAGGTGGCGACACATGTCGTTTCTGGAGAGCAATTTAAATTTCGCTTAACATTTCATGTTTCCACAGCATCAGTATGAATCTCTTTGATCGATAACTTACGCGTTCAACTATCACGAGGTGCTATGTGTGCGAAAGTGTGGACGGAAGTCCATAACCATTGAGAAGTGAATCCTCTCAGTGGCACTGAGCTAGCACATATTTGGATAGAAGGATTCATCATCTAACCCAGACTACTTCTTGCGTGTCGAGAGCTGTGATACCCAGATGGCATAGTGACCGAGTTAAAGAAGGATTTCACTGTGCGCGTTATGTTCAAACGAAGGCCCTCGCACTCAACGTTTCCGTGTTTCTGCTGCTGTCGTTATATCTCGAGTTCCTGTTAACCGAGGTTCCTGTTGCTTCGCTGTTTGCCTCCGCAAGGCCATTCATCTCTGACAGGCACATCAGAACAGCTCAGGCAAAGAAATAAAAACATCCGGGTGCCAGCAGTCCTCGGTGCCGCAGGGCGACGTTGTTAACGGCAGCCAGTGCTGGAGGGCTGTATATTTGAAGCGCGCGTCTGCAACTGGCGCGAAGCAATTATTTCTTCCTTTGTTTTCATTTTTCCCGAACTGTCAGTGCAGGCTATACCAGCAAGTGTTTTGAGGAACAACGCGGATTACTTGTTCACCTCATTACGGACTGTGCATGCATGCCATCTTCTATCTTCCTGCACTGTCCTCCAAGCCAAACTACAGTACGCACCGACACTGTCTAAACGGAACCATCGGTTGCGTGTAGACTCTGTTCTGTCTACTGTATTCGCTAAAAATGATCTGCGCAGGCTATTAAAACTCTGAAAACCATGCATTCATACTTATAACCGGCTTTTGTGGTAGCAAACGACTATGCGTTTTGTAGCTTTATGCGAAATTCCCCCATTAGAATAAGAGCCCAAAAAGGCCACGAGCGAAGCTGAGTATATGTTCGCCTGAGTTGACCTTCTTTTCAAGGAGGTGAAGCACAGAACGATTAGAGACGGCGGTGCAATAATGAGAAAAAAGTTAAAGAAAAAAAACCTGACTCATCATTCCTGCGACATTACTTGTGCAGTGAAGCTGTCGAAAACCACCACTGTACATCTTCTGAAGGGCATATGCGATGCATTATTGCTTTGTGGTAATGGTATAGCAGAAATCGCCTTGTGGTCGCCGCAGTATACGCCATGATGGGTTGCCCAACCACGTTCGATAAATTTGTGGTAAAAACCAAATATGAACACGTTGATTGATTCGTATATCACACTACATGTATCGTGCCTGAAAGTTCTTGAGGATGAGGTGATTTGCGTACCACAAAAACATACAAGATATACTAGCGTGTTCTCTGTGTGGCCTTGTTGCAGTGCTCACTCTCCTGTACCCGCCACGGTGGTCCAGTGGCTAAGGCACTCGACCTGGCTAAGGTACTTGGCTGCTGACCCGCAGGTCGCGGGTTCAAATCCCGGCTGCGACGGCTGCATTTCCGATGGAGGCGGAAATGTTGTAGGCCCGTGTGCTCAGATTTGGGTGCACGTTAAAGAACCCCAGTTGGTCGAAATTTCCGGAGCCCTCCACTACGGCGTCTCTCATAATCAAATGGTGGTTTTGGAACGTTAAACCCCACACATCAATCAATTAAGGCACTAGACCACCGGCTGCTGACCCGCAGGTCACGAGATCAAATTCCGGCTGCGGCGGCTGCATCTTTAATGGCAGCGAAAATGTTGTAGGCCTGTGTGCTCAGATTTGGGTGCACGTTGAAGAACCCCAGGTGGTCGAAATTTCCAGAGTCCTCCACTACGGCGTCTCTCATAATAAAATGGTGGTTTTGGAACGTTAAACGACACAATTATTATATTATCACTCTGCTTCAGAAAACATGTAATAAATATCCGCATACCCTGCTGGTATTGTCATATTTCAGAGAACAATAACGACAAGTAAACATTATTCTCACTAAATATGGCCCCGCCATGGTGGTCTAGGAGCTAAGGTACTCGGCTGCTGACCCGCAAATCGCGGGATCGAATCCCGGCTGTGGCGGCTGCATTTCCGATGGAGGCGGAAATGTTGTAGGCCCGTGTACTCAGATTTGGGTGCACGTTAAAGAACCCCAGGTGGTCGAAATTTCCGGAGCCCTCCACTACGGCGTCTCTCATAATCAAATAATGGTTTTGGGACGTTAAACCCCACAAATCAATCAATTTCACTAAATATGATATTGAGCACAAATTTTTCATGTCCTGATATTTTAATGCACATGGAAGCGCCCAAGACTCATGACGTTAAGCGCGCTCTACCAAAGAAAACACTGCGCTTAATGTTTTCTACGTTTTGCAGGGCGTTTAAGCTCACCACGAAAGGACACTGTCGTGCGTAAGTCGGAAACAAGAAGTCAAAATAAAATACGAAGAAATAAACGTACTACGTATAAAAGTGTGTCTCACTGAGATACCACATTTAATCCTGTATCTTGACTGGCTGAAGACATTCGTGCACATGTCGACTATACTTGATGTTCTATGCACCCGACACATAAAATATATGCCTGCACAACCTACTTCAGAAAAGAAAAAAAAAATGAACTAGCGAGCACTTTTTAGTCGACCTTCGTATTGACGTTAATGAAAGGCAAATGTAGTACATCGGTGATGCATCGGTAAATGTAGTACATGTGAGCGCGTGGGCGACTGAGCTATCATAACCGCGTAACACCTATCGCCGGAAACATTGCGCATGCGCAGCATACGCCGGGCGAGAGACTTTCCACTGCGCGCTCCACGTCATGCTTGCTCGTCATCTGCTAGCCGTTTTTTATTGCGATAGCAAATATATGGAAACTCTCGGCTATTTTCTTTTTTGCAGTTTTCTTCATTAAACAGTTTAAAAGTACGCTTTTTATGCTCATTCTTGTATTCATGCAACAATTTCCAGCCAAAATGAATTTTGATTGATTGATTTGTGGGGTTTAACGTCCCAAAACCACCATATGATTATGAGAGACGCCGTAGTGGAGGACTCCGGAAATTTCGACCACCTGGGGTTCTTTAACGTGCACCCAAGTCTGAGCACACGGGCCTACAACATTTCTGCCTACATCGGAAATGCAGCCACCGCAGCCGGGATTCGATCCCGCGACCTGCGGGTCAGCAGCCGAGTACCTTAGCCACTAGACCACCGAGGCGGGGCTGCTCGTCCTCGTTTTGTCGCACCGTTCATTCATTCAAAATTTTTCAAATAAAAAAAGGCACCGCTGAAATAGCACTTTATATGGACGTAACTTTTTTGCTATTTCCTATAGCTGTGAACCATTTCTACTGAACTAAAAGAAGTGTAAACTATCAGCAATTTACACATATCAACTTCAGTATTATATATATATATATATATATATATATATATATATATATATATATATATATATATATATTGTGAAAAAAAAAGAGATTACTTACTTCGTGCGCGCACCCCTACAGATTGCAGAACGCGTCTTGTCAGAAGCGAGGAGCCCCGATGCAGTAACAACTCATGCATGAGGCGTTTCTGCCGCCACTCTTTAACGGGGTAGCGTAAAATGCTTGTTTTGCAGCAATACCGGTGTCGCAATTTTTGGTTCTGATTGAAAAGTCAGCGTTGTCCGTGAGCACAAATTCCAGAAATATGCCAATAAAAAAACACTAAAGTTGTTTGGTTTTTCAGAGAGACCCTGTTGCAACCACGCATACACACTCTATAGCATATTAACGAGAAGGTATTTGTTTACAACATTTAACGTTGGTGATACGCGGAGGTTCTTCAGAGACTCCACAAAACACTCGTGAGTTGGTGCAAAGGGCCCAGGGCCGCGCTTTAAAACGGCACCGTCCGTCCGTGTCTCGGTGTTTCGTCAAGTCGCATGGATGGATATTGAACCCACAAGGGCGTCTGCACTTTGGATTTCCTTGCGGCAAGGTTTAGCTAGGTCTTCAGCGAGAAGTGAGGCCAGGCTAGCGATTGGTGAGGTGATACGAACGTGGTCCAATTGCAATGTCGTGCTGAAGGCGACGCTCAAGCTTCCTTCAATTTTGTTATCTTTAAAATAGGTAACGCGATAAGAAAACTAACCAAGAGTTCTTTCGCGCTACTTTTAATATACCACTCATATAACGTAAATCTTGAACCTTCGACCATTATTACGAAATACACGCGTTTCATTACATCATAACAAAAAGTCACAGCTTTGCCGCAAAGGCGAAGCAATGAACGCGATAGCAACAATTTGATAGGTCACACGCAGAATGGAAAGCAGATCGGAACGTGCCCCGCGTTTCTTGCGCACAAATTACGCACAAAACGTACTCACAGGTGCGGATACACGTGAATAAGCGTCTCATTTGTTACTTCGCTGACTCTGAAAAGCGCGCGCTTTTCGCGAACAGAGACTGCAATGATTGCAGTGACCTTTGTGCGCCCGGTAACTACAGCAGAATCGTTCTACGTAGAGCCCGAGGCCAGCCAAAGCGTAAGATCCTTCCCTCCTCGCCACCACAAGATAAGGGCAGGCAAGGGAGCGTCGCTCTCCTTCTTCAAGCCGGGCAAAGTACGCGTAAGAGATTAGAGCGGGCGCCGCTGCGCGATGTGGTGACGTGTGCGCATTCCGCCATATTTCTGGTAATGCCGAAAACACAGCAGCGGTACGTGGTAGATATAAATAGCTTGCCGTTTGGGCGGTGAAGAACGTTGTCCGGGGTGGCTCAGTGGTTAACGCCTAGCTTTCACGACGCAGAGCTCCCACGTTCGATTTCGCATGCCAGAGTGCTTTTTTCTGGTTTTTTTTCTTTCTTGCGTTTTAATATATATAGATACGTATACATATACTGCGCATACCTTCCTCTTGAGGGATAGTGGGAATATACCTGTAAAAATTTGAGAGTGCTTGCCAAATGTGCTCCACCCCATTCTTATTCTTCTAGTTACTTCAGTCTCGTGGTTCGGCTCCGCGGTTATTACCTGTCCTAAGTAGATGTAGTCTTTTACAACTTCAAGTGCACTATTACTCATCTTGAAGCGCTGTTTTCTTCCTAAGTTGTTGTACATTACTTTCGTTTTTTGCTGATTATTTTTAAGCCCTCTATTTCTGATCTCCTTGTCTAACTCCGTAATCATGAGTTGCAATTCGTCCCCTGAGTTACTCAGCAATGCAATGTCATCGGCGAAGCGGAGGTTATTAAGGTACTCTCCATTAAATCTTATCCCTAACTGTTTCCATTCTAGTCTTCTAAAAACCTCCTGTAAGAACGCGGTAAGTAGCATTGGGGAGATTGTATCCCCCTGCCTTACAACCTTCTTGATTGGTATTCTCTTGCTTTCTTTGTGAAGCACTATGATCTTTATGAACCACCATCCCTCAAGAAGAAGGTATATAACAGCTGCATCTCGCCACTACTTAGCTATGGAGCAGAAACCTGCAAACTTACAAAGAGGGTTCAGCTTAAATTGAGGACGACACAGCGAGCATAGGAAAGGAAAATGGTAGGTGTAACCTTAAGAGACAAGAAGAGAGCAGGGTGGATTAGGAAACAAACCAAAGTTAAGGATATCACAGCTGAAATCAAGAAGAGGATATGGACATGAGCTGGATATGTAGCACGTAGACAGGATAACCGCTGGTCATTAATGGTAACTAAGTGGATTCCTAGAGAAGGCAAGCGGGTTAGGGGGAGACAGAAGGTTTGGTGGGCAGACGAGCTTAAGAAGTTTGCGGGTATAAATTGGCAGCAGCAAGCACAGGACCGAGTTTGCTGGTGGAACATGGGAGATGCCTTTGTCCTGCAGTGGACGTAATCAGGCTGATGATGATGATGAGGACGATACGGTGCATGACATCGACGCCGACGGCAAAATCTAGCCGAGAGTGTTCATATAATTGCTATCGCAATGATAAACGCCTGCACACCGGCTTTTATAATACCGAATTTTCTACAATCAAATTACGAATGCTTATTGCATCACGATGAAAACTATTCTTGAGTATTCGGCCTATATAGGGTGGCGTTTCGTGTACCAGCGCTGCTCCCTGATGTAATCTCACTTCAGGCTCTGATCGAGTGTATATTTCCTGGTGACCTGATCACTCGCATTAAGTTCGTGTGCGCAGCGCTCCAGCGTGAAATGCTTCCTATTACCTGTTGCCGCGTTGTTAAAACGCTCAATGTATCGCGAATGCATTGTATTATGCTAGATAATAAGGATCGAGCAGCAACAGCAATAATAATAAATAATAATAATCCGCGATAATAAGGCCACATGTGCACATTTGTTGTGGACTTGTACAGGCCTGCGGCTAAGCCGTCTTCGCCACCTTCACGCAACGGGCTCAGGCCTGACCGACCATCCGTCCTCGACCGCTGGATCGATGGACCTTGCCACTAATTCACCAACATATACTAGACTTCATACACGAGGCAAATTTGCATGAATGTTTTAAAGAGCTCTCTCTCTCTCTCTCATGAGTGATTTGACACCGCCAATCACTATGCCTACTGGCAAACTTTCGAGAAAAATATACTCGCCATACTTAAGTCAAATTCATTCCCCTTTAAAAACAAGATGCAAAAAGCGTGGATACGCACCTGTTTGAAGTCTTGCCCCTCATTCCGTTTGTCTCATGAACAACTGCCAGCCCACCTCCCCCTTGCTTCATTATTTTTATTTTCGCACGCACGTTGATGTCTGCAGCGCACCACGAGAGCAACACTGCCTCCGTCGTGATTTAGCGTTCATATTTTATTTTTCCTGTAGCGTGGCGCCGTTTACGGTCAAAAATTCAAGCGCACGAGCGGTATATACTACCAAAAGGAAAAGACAACGACCACAAATGGTGCCAGAATAACAAATAACTGCTTTAATGTCGCACCCACAGATGAGCGCTGCATGGTAGCACGTTGGGATGCAGGTATTAAGGAGGCTTGCAGCTGCAGTACGACGACGCGGCGCGGTTCGTTTCACTCATGATGCATGCGTGTGTTCCAAGTGTTTCCCTCGTGTAAATGGTTGCAGTTCTGATTACAAACCTTGAAAAAAAAAAGAGGTATACCAGATGAAGAAATGTGGTAGAAAACAACAAAAAAAAAACAAAGTGAGTACATGACCTTTTTTTGAAAGGAAAGGGTAAGAGTGATTCGCCTTCACTTCAGAGGTTGATTTTTTTTTTTCACTTTCCAACGTAACGTTGACTCTAAAACCGTGGGCCTACAAAGCAGTGTAGTCGCAGTCACCTTAAAAAGAAAAGAAAGAAAGCTAATGAAAGTACACTGACAAATCATTTAAATAAGCATTGTGACGGCTCGTCTTTTGACAGAGAATTCGTTTGAGCCGGCCGTACAAAGTTTAGAGGGTATATTATGAGTACAAATGTATACAAAAAAACTATCACCATCATGAGCGGCTATTGACCACAGAAACTGTGTTAATCCCACTGTTTATACCGCTAAGGAAGAGAAAGTGTAAAAAAGTATGCTTTTCTTTTTCGACACTTTCCCTTCTTAGTGTTGACGGCTAGTTGTCCGAGTGCACTGGTACAATGCCGGAGATATTGTTGTCAATTGAACATTGCTATTTATTATATGGAGCTCGATAAGAATTCATCCACAATACGTGTGGTTATGCGTTAAGGTATTAGCTATACGCAGCGAGTATACACACACACACACACACACACACACACACACACACACATATATATATATATATATATATATATATATATATATATATATATATATATATATATATATATATATATATATATATATATATATATTTGTGTGTGTGTGTGTGTCATCATCATCAGCCTGACTACGTCCACTGCAGGACGACCAAGCCTTCTCCCATGTTCCACCAGTTAACCCGGTCCTGTGCTTGCTGCTGCCAATTTATACCCGCAAACTTCTTAATCTCATCTGCCCACCTAACCTTCTGTCTCCCCCTAACCCGCTTGCCTCCTTTGGGAATCCAGTTAGTTACCCTTAATGACCAGCGGTTATCCTGTCTACGCGCTACATGCCCGGCCCATGTCCATTTCCTCTTCTTGATTTCAACTATGATATCCTTAACCCCCGTTTGTTCCCTAATTCACTCTGCTCTCTACTGTGTGTGTCGCTGCATAAAGCGCGATCCCACGCACTTGGACTGAGCATGCTGGGAGGGGGGAACGTTATAACACATGCTCAACGTCGTAGCTGTCTGATTATATATATATATATATATATATATATATATATATATATATATATATATATATATATATATATATATATATATATATATAAGGGAAAAAAGTGTATACATAAGGGCTCGTTTTTCCGTGTTTTAACACAATATTAATGAGATCTAACAGACAGTAATGCCAAGGAATGTACAGGGGAAGTTATTAGAACCAATGGAATGTAAATAAGAAGAAAGAAAAGTGGATGAAAAAATAACCAGCCGTGAGCAGGCTCACGGCTGGTTATTTTTTCATCCACTTTTCTTTCTTCTTATTTACATTCCATTGGTTCTAATATATATATATATATATATATATATATATATATATATATATATATATATATATATATATATATATATATATATATATATATATATATATTGTCACGCAGTTTATTTACGTACAGACCTACTGGAAGGCCGAGGAACGCCAGAAGAGCGAGGAACGCCAACAGGCCGAAAATACAAAACAAACGCAAGCTCGGGTCGCGCGTGCACCAACGCTGTGGCTTGCCGTTTCATGCTGCTTCGTCGTCGTTCGCATAGTTCCCTACAATATATATATATATATATATATATATATATATATATATATATATGTGTGTGTGTGTGTGTGTGTGTGTGTGTGTGTCCTCTTCGGTTATCGTAACTTTTCCCGTCTTTCAATTCTAAGAAAACAAAGAGAAGTATAATATGCGTGTTGTACATTGGAAATTGCGTCCCACATTATGTCATTCGCTTATATGTTGCGCGCCGATGCAAAGCTGCCTAAACTGTAGATTATAAAGGTGATCGAATAATGGCCTGATCTCAGTCACGTCTCCTCCGTCACCAAACTGCTTTGAAGTGTTGCTTCTGTAATTGTTCTCATCCTCGTGCCAAGGCCACACAGACACCTTCTAAGCTCAGTCGACTGTCGACGTCACGTGTTATTTATTCAGGAATGCCAGGAATGCCTGCATGCCTGCATGCGGATCGTGTACATACAGGAATGCCTGTGGATCGTAGTATATATATATATATATATATATATATATATATATATATATATATATATATATATATATATATATATATATATATATATATATATATATATATATATATATATATATATTTATATAACTTCCTGCGTCTTCTATAATTTGCGTACGTATATAGCTGACTTATTATTCACTGGAGTCCTGCATTTCTTTTTCTTTTTTTGGTACACATAGTGAATCAGCCCTCTAGTTATGCAGCCAAATATCATGCATTGTTTCCTTAAGTGCAAAGAATGTGTTCTTTAGCCGCCGTGACATTCCTTGTCGCGCGATATTAAGGCCATGGCCGTTTACACAGTTAGTTTGGCGCAATATGGCGGCAAGCACTCGTTGTACGAGATCCTGACAGCCTTTATTAAGGCAAAATACTTGAAGGCCAAGAGGTGAAAAGCCGCATATGATACAAATACGCACCATGATCAGAAAAAAAAAAGAAAGCGTGCTTCTTGTAGCTCCAGCCGTGCGCGCTGTGCGTTCACTTCATCCTTGCGGCTTTCAAATTATTAGAACAAATTTAATATGAAGAAACGGCGTTCACACGGAAGCAACCATGGAGAGAAGGCAGGGAGGTTAACCAGAAGGACGTCCTGGCTGTCTCTATGTCTTTGCAAAAGTGTGAAACCAAGTCAGTAAAGAAGGGAAAGAAAACGATCCTCGATGCGCGCGCCCCCGCGAGCGGAGGAGTGAGCATCGAGGCATCCGGTGCAGCAGAGTCATGCGGCGTGCAGCGTTCTCGTAATCTGGCTTGTGTTGACGTCGAGGGGAGCAATAACCCTACAAAACCGAGTGAAACCATTACTGTATATGAGTTTAGTAATACTCAAAACAAATTAAGCCACTACTGAGTTAAATAGAGAAATATACTTTAGCGACCGTAAATTTGTGAACTTTGGACGCCGATATAATGTGCGCGGTAAAATGAACTTGCCGCATCGGGTGGATTTGGCCATCGAGTCGTCTCAGGTAAATTTACAAGGGAGCGTGCGCATTTATTTTCTTATTTTATGCTTGGCGTTACAAGGAACACTCGTCACAATAGTGAATGAAATCCGATTGTTGTTCGAGGTATAGCGCATCCAGGACGGGACAGAGAAGGAAACACAGAACACATACACGGCGCTAACTTTCAACAAAGCGCCGTGTATGTGTTCTGTGTTTTCTTCTTTGTCCCGTTTTGGATGCGCTATACCTCGAATAACATGAATAGCCAACAAGCCCGCCGTGCAACCTTACTTGAAATCCGATGTCATTTGGTCGCTGCAGCTTGTGCCTCGTTAGCACAACCTTACTGTGCATAGTGAAGTTGTAAAAAAAATATAGGCTACGTACTTTATTTGCCGTATATAGATGTTCACCACAGCGAAGCTCATGACATGTCATCGGTTCAGCTACCGTTTCGCCGTTTGCCTAATTCGAAGCTGTGAAGGATTGGGATTATTCAGTTTCGCCCCACTCACTTGAGACGTTGTTACACCGGACGGAAATCTTCACGACGTAAAATCAACCCACATTGTTAACTTAATTTACGTAGCTAATCGTGAACAATACGGAAGCTCCTCAATCTGTCGGTCGATCATTTCGTAAGAGAAACAAACATTGGAACAGGGAAGGGGCGATACATTTTTACTTCTGGTCTACAGGTGTTGCTTTTTTGTAAAAAAAAAGGGGGGGGGGCGGTATAAAAACAAGTGAACGTCAGCATGTCAGCACTCGAGCGCCGTATATACTGACAAGTCCCACTTTCGCGACCAAAAAAAAAAAAAGAATGAATTGCCGACCGTCCTTTTCGTCGGTCTCCTCTTCGAACAAAACAACAACGCGCTATACGAGGAAAAAAAAGGTGCCGACGTGGCTACGCATCGACTGGGCAGCTGCGGCACTGCACTGCAGCCACAGTCTCGCGCAGCCGCGAAACAATAGGCTCGCGTGGCAGACGCTCACGCACGCTGCTCCATTGTTGCCCCTCCCTTTTTTGTGCTCTCCGGGGTAATCACCCTGCCGGGTGGCTGATGGGTGCCACGTGAACAACGACAGCGTGTAAGCACCGGGTTTGTTACGCGTTTGTACGTGGCCCGTTACTCGCAAAGTCTTACACGCGTTCCCAATCGTAGGCGTGCGAAATTATTTTTCGCTGTACGCAAAATGCACAAAGCACGCCTTGAAATAGATGCCTCAGTCCACTACCATTAATGTGTCGTGGTCGCGAGAAGCATTTGCGTGATTAGAAAGAAAAAAAGGGTCACAGTCATTGATAGTGAGGTTTAACGTCCCAAAACCACTATATATGACTATGAGAGACGCCGTAGTGGAGGGCTCCGGAAATTTCGACCACCTGGGTTTCTTTAACGTGCACCCAAATTTGAGCACATGGGCCTTCAACAATTCCGCCTTCATCGGAAATGCAGCCGCCGCAGCCAGGATTCGATCCCGCGACCTGCGGGT
The DNA here is from genome assembly GCF_043290135.1 of Rhipicephalus microplus. Taxonomy (NCBI): domain Eukaryota; kingdom Metazoa; phylum Arthropoda; class Arachnida; order Ixodida; family Ixodidae; genus Rhipicephalus; species Rhipicephalus microplus. The sequence continues at coordinate 226,844,832 of NC_134710.1, forward strand.
CAGCAGCCGAGTACCTTAACCACTAGCCCACCGTGGCGGGGAAAGAAAAAGGTCACGATATAAATTTGTAGGGGCATTAGTCTTAATTAAAAAATAAACGGACAATGAAGGTCCCTTATATGTATGACCATGAAGGTCTATAGACCTTTATGGTCATACATATAAAGGACGTTCACATAAAGGACGATGTCTCTGAATAGAGCGCTCACGTAAATTGTACACAATTTACGTGAGCCTTCTATTCCGAGACAACGTACGTTTCCGCGACTTGCTAAAAACAAAGACGTTCGGATGCCCTATATATGCTTCGATGAAATACAACTGCGCCGCTCTTGTCGAGGGCAGAGGCGCGTTCTCAGTGGGTGCGCATTTGACATTTATTTGTGCTATAGCAGCGAGCATTGTGATCCGGAACATAAGTGGAGTTACCATTGTCCGTCTCACTCGTGCTGAGTTATAAAAAAAAAATGCTATCCTGAAAGGATTTTGACCTAAAATTTTTTCCGTGCAGCAATTTGGAAACCGCAAGTCCATAAAGATACGTGGAGGTGTACGTCCCGAAAACACAATATGATTATGAGAGAGGCCGTAGGGAATGATAATGATGATGACATATGGTATTTATTGGCGCAAGAGTCATGTGACGACCAAAGAGTGCCATTCAAAAAGATGTACACAATGGGTATGGCCGCCGAAAAGGAGGGCTCTGCAAATTTCGGCCATCTGTTCTTCTTAATGTGCACTGAAATCGCACAGTACACGGTCCTTTATCATTTCACCTGAACCGAAATGTGACCTTCGGGTCAGCAGCCGAGCACATCGTAAATCCGTAAAGCCAATTTACATTCCGCGTATTGTTTTACACCATGGGCCAAAAAGAACAGTGAAATAATACTGAGCCAATGATAAATTCATTGAGGTGGTGTCTAAATGTATATTCGAATGCGTGCTGAGGGATTTTTACTCTGACTATAGGGCATCCTGGAGTGCTTCCACGTTCGGTAGTTATATCACGTTACCAATGTGTCAAACTCAAAGTATACTCTTGCGTAACCCATGCTTCGTAGCAAGACGAAGCATAACAGTGTGTGTAGGATTTAAAATACTGAACTATGGGTGTTCCACGCGCCAAAACCTGATTGAGCATGCCGTATATTTGATGACACCGGGTTAATTTATACTAGCGAACTTGCTTTCGCTTTCACCCTAGTCTGAGCACTCGGGTGTTGTGCGTTTCGCCCCCATCGAAAATCCGCCGACGTGGCCATGGTAATGTAACGCGCAGTGACACAGTTGCTAAGCCACCACGGCGGGTGCTTGTAGATACCGTGGCGCTGTACAATGACATTCGTGTTACAGCTATGCTAACGAACCTCTGCATATACCGTCACCTATCACAGTTCAGAATTCAAATAGCCCCAAGTTTTTCTTTTCTTCCACGGCTTCCTATCGGGCGTATAAGTTACAGTGAAGTAGCACGGCCACTCAATCTAGATTGACCGGCTGTGGAAGTATGCAGCTGTCGACCATTTGATTGATTTGGCTCCACCTGTGTAGGTGAGTTACTTCGTGAAGCGCGCCTAGCTCTCTGTTAACTTCAAAACCTGTTCAAAAATTTGACGCAATCGGCGTTAAATAATTACGAAGTGGCGTAATTTCTCGACAGTACCACCTCCCCCCCCTCACCCACACACACTCCTTTCTCGCACTTCATTCTGTCTCGCCTTCCGCCTATACGCTTTCTGACATTCGTACGAACCCTACAAGAGAGCAGCTGATTTATTAATTTTCTTTAAGCTCTGATGACTGCGTTCACTTCGTTAACCCATTTGTGTAGTGCTCTCTTCCGGAAGCCATTCGAGCACAATCGACCCCCCTTTGCGCTGCTGTCAAAATTGACATATGGGTATACGCTTCTTTAATTCTGTAGAGATTATTCGACGTAGCTTTTGCATTCACCCAAGGTTTGGTTCGGAAATGTGAGTTCATATACGTTTGGGGTTTACGTGTTTTCTTCATATGGTGAAAGAAAATAAAATGAAGCGACAGAACTTTTTGAGGGCCTTCACCTTATCTTATTTTTTTGGCGGTAGCTTTCGGCAATCAACTTTTGTTTACGGAGAGGAAAATTTCCTTCTTTTTGGGCTGTTGCACGAGAGTACAAAAGGTGACGTCACAGCCTCGGCAGTGCATTTCTTGGGGGGGGGGGGGTCGCGCGCACTAACAACAGCCCAGAGGGTATTATGGCGGCGCCCAGGGAGCCTTGCGTAAAGAGGTCTATAGGGAAAGAACCAATCGTATCGTGTTATGCTTTCATAGACATGCTGAAACACAAGGATAATTTGAGTTTCATGCAAATATTTCTGGCTATAGCCGATTTTGCGTTTATCGCAGCCTGTGGTAGTAAATTACTATGAAATTGTAACGGGTAAAATTTATACGCGCGTGCATATTGCACTGATGTGTTCGAATCTATCTGCGAAATACAGCCTTGACCATAGGCCCTTTATTTTTACATACAGTTCAATTGCAACTCCACTGTGAATGTGAAGGTTGTGATTATCTTGGGCAATGAAATAACCTAAAAAATCATTGAATGATTGTTTGAAGCATGTCCCGAAATCAGCCTTGAACAAACTTAGCAGAGTAGGAACAGAAATTCTTATATAAAAAAGAAAAAAATTTTTAAAAGTAGGAATAGCTAGTGAAAGCAAACGAATCCACATACGAACAAAGGATGAAAAAAAAAAAAACGGTGAAAAGTGATAAGCTCGTGGTGGCGGCGTTTATATATGTACCCGGCTAAAGGAAGGTTCGTGGACCGCTGCAACCTGTCCGGCCACTGAGCATATTCAAATTTGGCATCAGCACATCATCTAGAATAAAGGTTTGCAGCAACACGTGGTTGATCGCAATAGTGCCCTGTATACCCGATTCATCACGTCGTGATTCAAATCGTGTCGCATATTGCGTAATCCTTCTTGTTACACAGGATGACGTGACAACACGCTTTGGATCGCATATTTGGACAAAAGTCGCTTGTATTCGCGTAGAGCATTCACGTCGCCTCTGGTGTCGTTTTTCTTGTTCTCGTATTTCTTTCTGAAAACAGCGCAAGAAGTAGCTTATACTTATAAAAAAAGCAATGCGGGAAGGAACGTAAGCCGACAATGGCAGTACATTCTTAAGAGCAAAGTTGCTTAGGGAATCATTCCTTATCCGACGAACCAAAACAATATCATCGACATAAACGGTTTGTGACGATAAATTGGGTTAATCATACTCACCACTGGTCCACTAAAGAGGAAAAAGGCAATGGTTAGTGTTCTTAATCTGTAATGCTGAGAACAACAAAAACAACAACAACAACAACAACAACAACGATGACGACGATGACAACGACGACAACTTCCTGATGTCATAACACAGGACTTCAAGTTATAATCACAACGTTACGCTGCCGTATTCTTATAATTTTATATTTATTCAGAACATGTTTCATCCCCCCGCGCTCTTTGTTCTTTTTGTGGAGAAGAAAAAATTATAAAACACTTTATAATTTTTTGTCGAAAGTTTTCTACGTTAAGAAAGATGTCTGTAGAAACACCGTCACGCATCCTTGGATTTGATTCTACGTCAAATTTACTATCCCTATAGATGCACATATATGCTCGGGCACAGCAATGGCAAAGTATGCGAAGCCATGAAAGATTTCATTGAACAGTCAAAGAGATTCACTTAATAACATCAATTCCAAAGGCTCTCCGGTAATCAATGAATGCTATAGTAAAAGTTTTTTATAGCAATAATTTCTTGTTATATCAGTGAGAACTAATTCATCGAATTCTTTTCTAGCAAACAATTTACAAAAAGATGAATATTTTTGTTTTACTGAACGAGAAAGTATTGTCGTCGCTATGATTTGTTAAATATATAAATAAATAAATAAATAAATAAATAAATAAATAAATATATATATATATATATATATATATATATATATATATATATATATATATATATATATATATATATATATATATATATATATATATACTTGTAAGCTACCAAATTCTATTCCCTGAGGTGGGTGTGAGCCGAAAATTTAGGATCTGCATTTACAGCTGCAACAACACCGACAAAAGCAAACGCGTCTGCGAAGCGATGGCGGTGAGCCGAAGACACCGAGTACGAAGGCGAAAGAATGCTAAGGAACGTGCTCGGCAAATGTGGCTACGTGGAGACCCCGAAGCGATTGAAGGTCGATGCCAACGACGGCGTGCCCATAGATCTATGAGAGGTGCGAACGCTCGGTATATCAGCGTGAGTTTCAGTCTTAGCAGTGTGGACATCCGTGACGTGTCTGTGACTGTCTGTGGTTTAACTGGAACCTCTGCGCACTGAGAATCAACGTAGAAACGACGTAACATCACCTAGCTAAAGCTTAGAGACAACCTATATAAGCAAACAGATTATTCTTCAGAATCATCCAGTCTCGATTTTTCAAGCCTGCCGAGGCTAATTGCAATCTTCGCCATGTATTTTATTATTATTTTTTTCATGCATCTTCAACTATCCCCGCTTGAGCTTGAATATGGTGACTGTAGACGTCAATACTGCTAGTGTTGTTGGCTGAATAAGTTTGTGTGAGTGTGACTTGTGGAAGGTCACCAATGAAGGAGTAAAATTGACATAGGAGCAAAGAAAGAGAGAGAGGTTGCCCAGACTTGCGTCTGATTTTTCACCCAAAACTGGTGAAAAGGAATACAGGGGCGAAATGAGGCTGATATTAGAATACACATAGAAGTTTGCGACTCTGCTGCACAACGCTAACATCTAAAAATATGATACACTGGCCTACAAGGTATAAACGAATCGTGAATAGATTGGACTGTTGATGTGTTGAGCGGGAGCGGCCAGTCGTGCCACTACTTTATTCGTATAACATACAGCCTCACGTTTTGTTATTGAAGATAATGATAATAATAATAATAATAATAATAATAATAATAATAATAATAATAATAATAATAATAATAATAATAATAATAATAATAATAATAATAATAATAATAATAATAATAATAATAATAATAATAATAATAATATAATAGCGGAGTGCTTTTACAAGCCCAGGCCAGGGTTAAAAAGCTCTCATTTAACAAGTGAGTGTGTGATTTCCGCTTATGTAAAAGGCATACACGGGCAGCACACATCGAGAGTGTTTCTTCGTGTGACAGCTCGAAAAACGGACTGCCTGTTGCACGGCTTGTCACCTCCGGGACGCTTGACTTTTAAGCGACGTCATGCTTGTCAAAGTGTTATTGCACCTCAACTTTTTCCCCACTTCGGTGCCCTATAGCCGGCTTTGACGCGTTAATCCGCGAGCATCTCGCCTCTATTCTGCCCTTGGCCTGGCGTTCGTTGACTGCCGTCAACGTCACAATTTTCAGCTGCCACTGCTACACCAACACGTCCATCCTCCTCGTGAAAAGGCGCATAATTAGGGTTGCATAACTTGAGCACGTGAGGAGCAGCAATGTGCGATTGGAGACATACAGTTGTGAATGAGCCACGCAGGCAGAATCTCTCAGTGCCTACCAGGTATGTCGGTACAAATGGGCTGCGAGAAAAGCCTGCTCTTGCATCACGTGCCTCCTGGAATAAAACTGGACAGAGAGTGTACTGAATAAAGGGAGTGTACACGCGTGTAACTGGCTCCGATCCTCAAGAACATTACAAGCATACGTGACCCTAGATACGTTGGCTTCGCGACCGAGAAACCGCGAAAATGACCATTCCCTCTCTCTCTCAGCAGGCAGTCACCGTGTACCTGGCCAAACACACTTGTAGCATTGATTGATTGATATATGGGGTTTAACCACCATATAATTAGAGACGTCGTAGTGGAGGGTGCTGAAAATTTCGACCACCTGGGGTTCTTTAACATGCACCCGAATCTGAGCACGCGGGCCTACAGCCTTTTCGCCTCCTTCAATAATGCAGCCGCCGCAGCCGAGATTCAATCCCGCGACCGGCGGGTCAGCTGCTGAGTGCCCTATCCACTAGACCAAAAAAATTATGGCTTGATCCCGCTTTAATATACTACAAGTCTGGTATATATGTATACAATACATTCTGTATACTTTAGCAGCTTACGCACGTATTGTGTTGTGAGTGATTCTATCCTATCAAAAATATCTATACTTAAGGGCTCGTTTCCCGTGTTTCACGCAATATTAATGAGATCTAACAGACAATAATGCCAAGGAAAGTGTAGGGGAAGATATTAGACCAAATGGTAATGTGAATATGAAGAGAAAAATGTGGGTGAAAAGAAAACTTGCCGTGGGCAGTTATTTGAGGCAATAATAATGAGATCTAACAGACAGTAATGCCAAGCTATGTATAGGGGAAAATATTAGAACCAATGTAATGTAAATAGGAAGAAAGAAAAGTGGGTGAAAAAGTAACTCACGGCAAGTTACTCTTTCACGCAGTTTTCTTTCTTCTTATTTACTTTACATGGGTTCTAATAACTTCCCTTATACATTCCTTGGCATTATTGTCTGTTAGATCTCATTAATATTGTGTCAAAACATATATGTGGAAAAAGTCAGTGAAAAAAAGTCTAGGTGGCCGCAGAGGCCGGCCGGCAGTTACAAAAAATTGCCTTCGCCAGTTTACGACACTGCGTAATCAGCTTCACCAGCATGCCGCAGTCCCTAACAGCATGGTCTTAAGGACTATTTTAGCAGCTGCTTATATCGATATGTACTGACTGACTTTGGTGTGCTATGAAAGGGCGAATCACGTTTTACGCAGTAATTCGCATTTTAAAAGGGTTTAGTTAGTTAATTTAGCAAAATCAGGTGTTTTCCAAGGACCATTATACACTTATGGAGCTTACTCAGTAATGTACCTTCCCCTTTAGGACACAAGTTTCTCATTTCGTTGACGCATCGACTTAATGGGAAATTTCTAGAATAGCTTTCCTTATCCCCATGCTCGCGTGAAGTTCCCGATCGTAATCACCTCGCCTTTTTCCCCCCTTTCTCACTTCCTGCTTCTTACGTCATTCATCAAAGAAATTCCCCTGTCTCATTTCAGCACGCACGTTTCTGGGTTTGAATGGCAGCGAGATAATTCCGCTTCATTCCGCGAAGGTCGCACACTCTGTTTATGCGGTTTCTGCTTTCGACAAGCCGGGATCAGGGATGTAGCTGCAGTGCCGCCGCGCAGTTCCATACGCGCGCATGTTGCTTAGCTCGAGGGCGGCCACAGGCGCACGCACCAGGCCGATTTGCCCAGCTGTTGCCGTGTCTGCAGGCTGTGAAGAGCCCCTTGTTTGGCTTTTTTCCCGTGGTCACGAAACGAGGGTGTCGTAGTCTGCGGCTGCGCGTGACGCGAGAGGTGCGTGGACCCACGGCGGCTGTGTCTTCTTCCTTGAATAGGGCGCAAGCTGCGTTCGCGCACGCTCCTGAAGACGCACGAGCTGCGAGCGGGAAATAGAGAAAGTGGCCGACAGCGACACGCGCGGCAAGAACATCAACGAAACACAAGCTGAAAAATGAGCCTCGAAAGCAATGCGGATAAGTGAAGAAATTACACTCGTAAACGATTCATGACGCACTCAGTGCACAGGTGTCTCATGGCCATGATGTTTCGTCAACAGAATGTGTCTAGGGGGACGGGCAGGTTGGCTTAGGCATTCAGCCTATATAGTTGCACGAGATTGTCTGTTTGCCGTGATGACGTGTGTAGCGATAATGTCGTGCTTGTTCGTAACGTGTCATTTGAAGACGGCCGCAGAAATACATCGATGCCCATCGAAAGCGTCCCGGCCCATCGCACTCCTCCTCCATAAATGTCGTGGTCATGATGCCTGACATTAATTCGAATTTATACCTGGCCATCAAATTCTCAGTGTAACAAAAACAACAAAATCGTTAGTTTGAAGGCACCTTCACTTAAAGTAAGCATGTTAGCAGATGAAGCAGACTCTGGAAGAAGTTATAGCAAGGACATAATAAATGTCTGTACCGTGCTTGAATAACCTACTTCAAATTTCTCTGCGTTAAAGACTAACGTATGCGGCTGATAGACGTACGGCACCTCTTTTTGTCGGAAGATATGAGTTTGTTTTCGTGTTTGACAAACTTGCCGACGCGAGACAATTTGGGCTGATTGATTGATAAGTGAGGTTTAACGTCTGAAAACAACGATATGATTATAAGAGACGCTGTAGTGGAGGGTTCCGGAAATTTCGACCACCTGGGGTTCTTTACGTGCATCCAAATCTGAGCACACGGGCCTACAACATTCCCGCCTCCATCGGAATTGCAACCGCCGCAGCCGAAATTCAATCCCGCGACCTGCGGGTCAGCAGCCGAGTACCTTAGCCACTAGACCACCGCGGAGGAGTACAAATGGGGCTATAGTTGTGTTTAACATTGAAATTATGCCTATTGGAGTTGCTATATAACTCTACATCATATCTCAAACAAGAAATACCATTCAACCGGCAACAGCTGTCACCTTTAAAATTTAAATTAGCCGCAGACCACGAGATCAAATCCCAGTAGCGACATCCACATTTTATATGACGGTGAAAATGCCTGAGGCCCGTGTAGTTAGACTTAGGTGCGCGCTAAGAACCCCAGGTGGTCGAAATTTCAGGATCCCTTCACTACGACGTCTCTCAAAATTATATTGTGGTTTTGAGACAATAAACGTCACTATTATTAATGAGAGTAATTATTATTATCTAATGAACCTATTTCTTCCCATTAAGTTAATACCGGGTGTCAGGCTTCTTCTATAAGGAACGCTCAAGTGAAACATTTAATCAGCTTGCCCTGATAATTGATATTTGAAAGGTACACTGGGAATTTTCTGGTTGTATGTTAACTACTAGAAGAGGATATGCAGTATAATATTAAAGTTTTAGGATTTTGCGCCGAAACCTCGACTTCGGTACGTTGCGTGACGTGAATAATATAAAAAAAATCCTTCCGTACTCTGGCCACGTTTGGTTCAATGAAAGCTCTAAAAAGTTGACTTGCCATGTATTAAGTCTCCTTAGAATGCAACTGAATCATTTTTTTACCCAGAAGTAAGCATACAGATAATCACACGCTAGTAAATGCTGTCAAAAATCTGTAACGCTATGGTGAACTAGTGCAGTGTCGTCACCGGCAATTTCGTTTTGCTCCTTTCCTTGCTTATCAAGCGTCCTCTCGCGGTAAGGGTGCGTTTCATTGGCGTGATGTAACAGTACAAATGAATTTTTTCAGTGTATCTGCAATGTCATGTCTGTTAAAGAGTGCTCAAATATGTAGAAGAAATCTATAGCTTTAATCTTTTTGTTGACTTTATCATTTTCTGATGAGCTATGCTTGAATCAGAAACAAACTTTCCACCTGGCTTTAGAAAAGTTCCTGTCCATATTCAGCAGGTGATTTTCTAATAAGGACGTAAATAATAAACGATTGCTCTTACTGCACGTTAAGGAAACCTCAAATTGTTGAAATTATTCCTGAGATCATCCGAAAATGACGCCTTCCATAAGCAACGAGCAGTTTTCTGAAGCACCGTTTTTTTTTCTTTTTATTAGCTTTAATAAAGAGCTAAATGGCAGTTTTGCTTGTTAACCAGCTGTCCAACGGTTCCTGTTGCAGCCACATAAATGCAATATTGATTTAAGTACTCAGTCTATTTAAACTCCAGTTGGCGTACAATGATTTGCGTCCGTTGTGCAGTGGGCTTTGTACTATGAGCGGAGGTAATGGTGCGTAGCCTGGAAGCTTGAAGTCTCGAGTGTGTAGGTGTGTCACAAATAAATGGTGAGCAGGAGAGAGCCGCCCTGTAGGAAGCGAATTTGAGAAAGAAACAACTTTCGCGTTTTGGAAGTCACATTGGTTTAGAGGCCGTTTAACTCTGGAGGACGCCTTGACATCTCAAAGCATCCCTAAACTTCGCGCATTTGTATCTTTTTCGGCGCAAACAGCGGTTTGCGTGATGGATTTTTTATTTCTCTAAGCAAGTTTGTGCACAGAGACCTTTCTTGGGAGAGGGGGGGGGGGGCGTGAATAACATCGTGGAGTGACACGCGTGGAAAATAACCCTGTCAATCTTAATTTTGACAGCGTTTGTGCTACTTCTCACTCTCATGCGTTAGAAGGAAGCTGAAATTGAATGTCATCCACTATGCCTCAACTTTCCTGGAAAGTGGCGCGAAATGTCTGACAAATATTGGGCTCACTCTTTCTTTTACATACGTCATCATGTTTTTTTTTTGTAGAATTCCTCTCTTGCCAGCTTTCCGATATTTCATCGACCAGCACTGTATGTTCGCAGAAGTAAAGAAAACAAAAAGTCCCTTTAAAAGCAAGCTTGAATGTTGTTTTTTTCAGGCAGAGATAAACAGGTGGCGTTATTCATTGGAAGGGGGTAATTTTGTGACATTTTGCGTTTATTGAGACCAATGTGACCAAATAAGTAACCTGAGCACATTGGTAGTCCATTTTTGTGAACGGTATATAATAATGAACCGGAGATAGTCACACAACGGAGGAACACACAGGCGCACACATAATGTTACGCAGCACGTGTGTTATCCTTCAATGTGTGATCGTTTCCAGTGCCCTTTTGCGAATAGAACTTTTTCAAGCACACCAGCGCCGCCAAAGGGCGCGCAAGCGCTTATGGGAAAAGTCGGTGCGCCGCAACAGCCACCGCGACGAGCGCGCGGGCCTCACGCTTTAACTCACGCCGTCATGCCAGCGCTTATCGAATCAGCTGAACTCGACAAGGTGTGATATATTATTCACTCACAAACTTCAGTGTTTGGGTACAATGACCTGTCTACGATTTGCACTTGTCCCCGTGTTCCACCAGCTGAGTGGCTTAGAAGGGGCAGTTATTTATTAATATTCTTCAGCGTCAGTTCGCCTTCGGCATAAATAAAAAGCAGTACAACTTCGTTGCATAAAAGACGCTAGAACAGCTCATAAATTGACGGATGCATTAAGAATCAATGTCATTTGATGCTGTTTACGGGTAAATTGTACGCTTCTGGTACATAGAGTGGTTTAGAAATAACCGGTATTGCAATGCAAAATAAATACATTCACTAGACTGTGGGCGCGTCGCTTGCACGATATGCACATACCTACTTCTCTTGGCACTTTAACTATAATTTGCAATAAAACTTACAAGGTGAAAACAAAGAAGTTGGCCCAGGAAAAAAATATATGCACACCGAAAACGCTCACCCACGATGGAAAGGTTATTGCACTTGTTAAAAAACATATTTAAGAAAATCGGGGTGCATCGCACATGTTACAAGCAGGTACATAAAAGCAAAAAAATCGAAAAGTGTGTTTACAGTTAATCAGTAAAGTTAAGTTTCTTGTGTTGTAATGAAAGCGGACTTAAAGAAGGTGTGGTGTTCTTTATAATATGTTGGGTGGTCTGGTTAGGGTGACTGTGCAAGATTACCATGTCTTTAAAGATGAAATTGCAATCGTATGACTGAAAATGCGAGGTGGGATGAGATGGCTTCATTCAATGAATTTCGATGCTCTCTGAGGCACGTGCTGATACATCAACCATTCTGACCGATGTATATATGTTAACACAAGAGGAATTCGGTTCGCAAGTCTTGCATAACAATTGGAAGAACAATTGGCATGTCTCTTGCGTGGCTTTTCTCTGCCCGTTGCAGACCCCTGTGACCTTTAACGCTATAAGGAAGCGCGGGGAGCCGTGTAGGTGCTTTCGTATTGAAAGACAGTATAACAGCTCTGCGCTTTTTTCTTCATTTTTCCCTCTCAAGAACCTCTATAGTTCGTGTGACACGCGGTGCGGACTCGCTCGCTGGATTTCGTGCCGAACGGTCGTGCCCCCGCGATCTCCGACGACAGCGCAGCTCTGGCCGACTGCGCTCGCCCCGCGCCATCTCCTGACGCCGACAAGAGCTCTCGCCGAGTGGTGCCCCGTCCTCGGACTCCTGCGACCGTGTCCATCTTTCCAATCTCCTCTTTACTTCCGTCGCTTGCTGTCCCTGCGCCTCGCTCTCTCCTTCCTCTCTCTATATATACCTTTTGATCCTATCCTTTTAATCTCTCCTTACCCCCATCCCTTGTGAGCTATTGTTGGTGTCGCACTGATGCAGACAGTTACCGGACTCACTTTTTTCTTGTTTTCCCTTTAAGAATCACATAAGAAATGTTGCTTAGCTTACGGTGCGGAAAACAGAACCCTCACCTCGTATCGCACCCATTTTCCTTTTATACGGTGCAAAACCTATCTATCGCATAACTGCAATATTCCTAGTCTCCTCGCGGGTGAAGGTCGTCTGAATTAATCATTGTTTGCAGTGGGAATGAGCTGTTCACAAACCGATGCAATATGATTTAGGCAGGATACTGCGCCTTCTCGCAGCTGGAAGCTATTGCTGAGGTAAAGTGCCCACATTTTTTTTTTTTGCCGAGCGTATATAAGTACATGATTATTCCTCATTGAGTATTATTTGAATGCGCCGACGCGGAATTCATCAGTGGTCTTACTCAAGGCGGAATATACTGCCAGCGAGCATTCTCCGCAGAGACGCTTATGCATCTTATAAAAAACCGCGAATCGCCGGAGCAACGGATCTCGCACGTGAATTCTAGTTTCATTCCTTCGTCTTTGAACACGTTTCGAATGTGTTTACTTTTCATATTTTCAGCGGGTGGCTTGTCTATAAAAATTAAAAAAAAAAACTTCTAGCTGTAACACTCCTCTGCAGTCTAGTGCTAACGGCTCAATCAAACCACGATGGCACTAAAAGCCATGGTACTTTATGAGTAGTTCATCGTTGAATAACTATGAATTCAGTGTTGCAGCTCACATTCCTCTCGTTAGCATATGTCTTGACCGCATGCATTGGTACGCAACAACTCGCATGTCGCTCGTCTTCTACGTTCGATGTACACTCGCTCAGCGATACTTGCACCGAATGCGTTATTCATTTTACATTTCATGCGTAGATGTACGTGCAGGTGCGTTCGGGCCCTATTCAACAAGCGGCAGCAGCATGCTCTTTTCGTGTTGTGCTCACACGGCGCCAACAAGGAGCGGGCGGAGGGAGAGCTGGTTTGCTCGGCGTACCAACTTTTCCCATAGTGCTCCACGCGCCCGCGGGGCGTTGTGGGATTGCTTGAAAAAGATCTATTGAGAAGAGAAGTTCATTGAGACACGCGGAGGAGGCCTGATAGAACATTATTTCTTAGTTGTTCGCCTTTCGGGCAACGTCGAACACTGCTCCGTTGCATCAACGTCAAATGTGACGTTGCTGCTTTTGAACTTTAATAGGTCAACTTGAACTGTTATCATCCAGGGGTCGTAGATTTGGGTGCACGTTAAAGAACCCCAGGTGATCGAAATTTCCGGAGCCCTCCACTACGGCGTCTCTCATGATCATATGGTGGTTTTGAGACGTTAAACCCCACATATAAATCAATCAATCAATCAATCCAAGAGTCGTAAGTCGCAAAATTCGTAGTGTCGGACTCCACATTCAGTATTTACCACACACACACGCAAACGCACACACACACACACACGCACACACACACACACACACACACACACACACACACACACACACACACACACACACACACACACACACACACATATATATATATATATATAGAGAGAGAGAGAGAGAGAGAGAGAGAGATAGATAGATAGATAGATAGATAGATAGATAGATAGATAGATAGATAGATAGATAGATAGATAGATAGATAGATAGATAGATAGACTTCTTTCCCTTATCTCATTGAACAAAGGTCTCGTAATGGCAGACTTGGTGTGTTTAGGTTGTATAAGAGGGACAATTAATCAGCGGCCCGCTCATAATACGTTCACGTGCTACGTGACGCCAAACATGCGCATAAGAGTGTTTTCACACTCGTCGTTTGGCTTATAGATGGCGCTGACTGTCACTCCTACTTCTAAATTCACATATAAACACCCCCCCCCCCCCAAAAAAAAAAGTGGATGGAGGGAAGGCCGCTGTGGTAGCTCAGTGGTTAGAGCATCGAACGCGTTATTCGAAGGTCGTAGGTTCGATTCCTGCTCACGGCTGGTTATTTTTTCATCCACTTTTCTTTCTTCCTATTTACATTCCATTGGTTCTAATAACTTCCCCTGTACATTCCTTGGCATTACTGTCTGTTAGATCTCATTAATATTGCCACGTTCCATTTCCCAGGTTTTTGTTATCGTCCCAAAACACCACACCATTCTCAGCGCGAACCGCGCCTGCAGTTTTCGAGAAGATTCCGGACTGTAGTAGATCATTTCATAAAGATCACGCCCACTGTGCGAACGGTACAGATTGTTCTGGAACCTACGCCGCCGCCAGCGATAACGCTAGAACTTTCGACGGCAAGCGTATAAATGCCGACGCGCTTCGCCGCTTGTCAGTTGTTGATCGAAGGCCGACGCTCCGTTCGCCGCTATCAGTCCGAGACTGCTATCTGTGCGAGACTGCTGCTGTAATTGGACTTTCCGTTTACCGGGCACAGGTTTGCCCAAATAAACAGTTAAATCCCAACACGAAGTCTCCTGTCTCCGGCCACGTCACGACCCCGTGACATCTGGTGGAAGTGCTGCTTCGTTCATGTACTGGACGCCCCCGTCAAGCCGTGAACCCAGCCCACGTCGCGGAGAAGACACCGACGCCAACCAGGAGCAGCGAACAAGCCGCCGACAGCAAGGGCTACCGCCGGAGTACGGGATTCTAGAAGACAAGGCGCGGAAGACCAAGGCCATGACCGCGATTGCAGCGACAATGACAACCACCGCATCCCAGCCGGCGATCGTCATTCATCAACCCAGGGAACCACCAACGTTCCATGGCTCATCGTTTGAAGACCCGGAAGCCTGGCTAGAAACATACGACCGTGTGGCCGCCCTCAACCACTGGGACAACGAAGAAAAGCTCCGTCGTGTGTACTTCTACCTGGAAGACACCGCAAGGACCTGGCTAGAGAATCGTGAGTCCACGTTCCGAACGTGCGATGTCTTCTGCGGCGCATTTCTGCAAACGTTCGCGAGCGTCGCTCGCAAAGAAAGGGCCGCTGCTCAACTAGAGACCCGGGTTCAGCTACCAAATGAGAAGGTTGGAATTTTCACAGAGGAGATGACCCGCCTATTTCGTCACGCTGACCCAGACATGCCTGAGGAGAAGAAAGTTCGTTTCCTCATGCGGAGGGTCAAACAGGAGCTCTTCGCGGGACTAATGAGAAATCCACCGAACACCGTCCAAGAATTTGTATCCGAGGCGACCACCATCGAAAAAACCCTTGACATGCGCACCAGACTGTATAATCGTCGCCTGACTTCCGAATGCGCTGCTGCTCAAACCAGTGACTCCGAAAACCTGCGTGAAACGATCCGAGCGATCGTGCGGGAAGAGCTGCGCAAACTGTTGCCTTCAGCGCACCCTCAAGTAGATTCGATCGCCGACATTGTGCGAGAAGAAGTTCGGCAATCACTTCGAATTCCCCAAACACCACTGCCCGAGCCAGAAACTATGAGCTACGCCGCTGCAGTGCGCCACAACGCTCCTCCCCGTCCACGCCAAAACGCCGCCCCGTCGCACTTCCGTCGCCGGACACCACCGCCGCCACCACCCCCACCGACGACCTACCGTTCACCAGCGGGTCAGCGCAGTGCGCCGAGGAAAACCGACGTTTGGCGCACCCCTGACCACCGCCCACTGTGCTACCACTGCGGCGAGGCCGGGCACACTTACCGCCGTTGCCAGTACCGACAGATGGGACTGCGTGGCTTCGCCGTCGATGCACCACGTCCGCAGCCAGGGGAACGGCCACGTGACATCGCCGACTACCTGACAGGAACTCAATGGACACCCCGAAATCCTTCCCGTTCGCCATCGCCCAGCCGTCGCATGTCACCACACCCCCGGCAGTACTCCGGCCCAACGCGGGGCCGGTATCCTAGCCCGTATCCGGGAAACTAAGGGCAACAACCGGTGGAGGTGCGGTTGCTGTGCGACGAACTACCGAAGATCCTCCGACGACGACGACGCCGCGACGGAGCTTTCCGAACACAATGCCAACCAGGCAAAGCCCTGACGGCGAAAGCTCACTTACCGGAGGTGGCGTGACGACGCAACATGGAAGCAGTGGATCAAGCCGACGCAGCCGTGACCCGACGCCACGCCCTAACTGTAATGCGAGACGGCGAACTAGCGACATCGACGTTCTTATTGACGGCCACAGTGTGACCGCTCTCGTCGATACTGGAGCCGACTATTCTGTCATCAGTGGGTCGTTCGCCGTGAAGTTAAAGAAAGTTAGGACAGCTTGGAAAGGCCCTGAAATCCGCACAGCCGGAGGTCATCTTGTAACGCCTGCAGGAATCTGCACAGCGAGAGTCACCATTAACGGCCGTATTTATCCTACAGACTTCGTAGTCCTACAGCGTTGCTCGAGAGATGTCATCCTTGGCATGGACTTCTTATGCCTCCATGGTGCTGTCATCAACCTAAAAACAAAGTCGATAACGTTATCCACAGAAGAAGCACTACCACCGCGCACGCCGTCAGGACACCATGCCTTGAATGTGCTGGAAGAACAAGTCACCATTCCGCCTCACTCAAGCGTCATTATTTCAGTCGGCGCTCCTAAATCACCTGACTTGGAAGGCGTCGTTGAAGGCAGTCAGCATCTGTTGGTCACCCGAAATATTTGCGTCGCAAGAGGAATAGCAGAGCTGCGGAGAGGCAAAGCAACGGTTATGCTCACGAATTTCAGCAATTAGTACAAACATGTGAACAAAGGAACAACGGTCGCATACATCGAAGAAATTGTCGAAGCCACCAGTGCTTTCGCCCTCGCCGATTCTGCGGAACTTGCTCAGAGGAACCAAGCCCCTCCCATAGCTTTCGACGTCAATCCCAGACTACCGAACGATAAGCAAGAACAGCTCAAGGCCCTGCTCCTGCAATAAGAAGATTGCTTTTCGTCGTCATCGAAAATTCGGGAGACCCCAATCACGAAACATCGCATCATAACCGTAGTAAATGCCAGACCACTCCGTCAGGGTCCGTACAGGGTTTCGACGCGAGAACGTGAGGCCATGAAGAGACAAGTTGATGAAATGCTGCGGGATGACATTATCCAGCCGTCCAAGAGTCCATGGGCATCCCCCGTGGTGTTAGTGAAGAAAAAGGATGGGACCCTACGTTTCTGCGTGGATTATCGCCGCCTGAACAAAATCACAAGAAAGGACGTGTATCCTCTCCCACGAATAGACGACGCACTTGATCGGCTCCATAACGCCAAGTACTTTTCGTCAATGGACCTCAAGACTGGCTATTGGCAAATCGAAGTCGACGAAAGAGACCGAGAGAAGACGGCGTTTATAACACCGGACGGCCTCTTCGAGTTTAAGGTGATGCCCTTCGGCCTTTGCTCAGCGCCTGCAACTTTTCAACGCGTTATGGATACAGTACTGGCAGGATTGAAGTGGCAAACCTGCCTTGTGTACTTGGACGACGTCGTCGTGTTTTCTTCGAGTTTCGACGAGCATCTTCGGCGCCTTGAAGCTGTACTTCAAGCCATCAAGACGTCCGGACTCACACTGAAGCCAGAAAAGTGCAGATTTGCGTATGAGGAGCTTTTGTTTCTGGGACACGTTATCAGCAAGTCTGGAGTTCATCCTGATCCACGGAAAACAGCCGCCATCGCCGACTTCCCGCCGCCCACTGACAGGAAGGCCGTGCGCCGATTTCTGGGCCTGTGCGCCTATTATAGGCGGTTCGTGAAAAACTTCGCCCGCATCGCCGATCCTCTCACTAACCTGACCAAGGCCGACGTGGAGTTCAAGTGGGAAACGCCACAGGAACACGCTTTCCAGGAGCTTAAACATCGCCTCCAGACGCCTCTGTTACTTGCCCATTTCAACGAATTCGCCGAGACAGAAATACATACTGACGCAAGCAGCGTAGGTCTTGGCGCCGTTCTTGTGCAGAGGGCTGACGGACTTGAAAGGGTTATTAGTTACGCCAGCCGATCGCTATCCAAAGCAGAAGCAAATTATTCCACAACAGAAAAGGAGTGCCTCGCCATCATCTGGGCTACGTCGAAATTTCGCCCCTACTTCTACGGCAGGCCCTTCAAAGTTGTGAGCGACCATCACGCCTTGTGTTGGCTAGCCACCTTGAAGGGCCCTTCAGGTCGCCTCGCACGATGGAGCCTGAGACTTCAAGAGTATGACATTACTGTCATTTACAAGTCCGGCAAAAAACACTCTGACGCCGACTGTCTCTCTCGTGCGCCTGTCGACCAACCGCTACCCGACGACCCGGATGACGAGTACTTCTTGGGAACGATAACTACCGACGACTTCGCTGAACGACAGCGGGCCGACCCGGAACTTAAGGCCCTAATAGAATACCTCGAAGGCAGGACCGCCGAAGTCCCGAAGGTATTCAAGCGCGCACTTGCGTCGTTCTTTCTACGAAACGGTCTTCTACAAAAGAAAAACTTTTCACCGCTTCGAGCTAAGTACCTCCTTGTGGTGCCTTCAGCTCTGCGACCAGAACTCCTGCAGGCCCTGCACGACGATCCGACGGCAGGGCACCTCGGTGCTTCTCGCACGCTCGCGAGGATACAAGAAAGGTACTACTGGCCACGTCTTACCACCGACGTCACTCGTTTTGTGAGGACATGCCGGGACTGTAAGCGACGCAAGATACCGCCGACAAGGCCAGCGGGACTTCTGCAGCCAATTGATCCACCTTGGCGACCTTTCCAGCAGATTGGTATGGACCTACAGGGGCCGTTCCCGACGTCGACTTTCGGAAACAAGTGGATCGTGGTAGCTACCGACTACCTCACCCTCTACGCCGAGACAAAAGCCCTGCCAAAAGGCAGTACATCCGAGGTAGCTAAGTTCTTTGTCGAAAATATCGTCCTACGTCACGGCGCCCCGGAGGTTCTTATCACCGACAGAGGAACGGCATTCACTGCCGACTTAACTCAAGCGATCTTGGCATACAGCCAAACAAACCACCGCCGGACGACAGCGTACCACCCACAGACCAACGGGCGCACCGAGCGGCTTAACAAGACGATCGCCGACATGCTGTCAATGTACGTTGATGTCGAACACAAGACGTGGGACGCCATTCTTCCATATGTGACCTTCGCATACAACACGGCGGTGCAGGAGACGACGCAGATATCTCCATACAAATTGGTCTACGGAAGGAGCCCGGCAACGACGCTCGATGCCATGTTACCCAACGTCACCGACGAAGAAAACCTCGATGTGAGCGAGTACTTTCAACGCGCTGAAGAAGCCCGACAACTTGCGCGTCTCCGTATCAAGAATCAACAGACGACCGACAGCCACCGTTACAACCTTCGACGACGCTTCGTGGAATACCAGCCCGGTGAACGTGTTTGGGTGTGGACGCCGATACGCCGACGGGGACTAAGTGAAAAGCTTCTGCGACGGTACTTCGGACCGTACAGGGTGGTTCGACGTCTCGGCCCACTTGATTACGAGGTTGTCCCCGACGGCATCACGAACTCTCAACGACGCCGATCGCGACTTGAAGTCGTACATGTCGCGCGCCTCAAGCCGTTTCATGCAAGTTAACAAACTGAAACAGTGTTTTTTTTTTGTATTATAGTTGTATCGTAATTTATTCATTGTACTTTCTAGCATTATTATTGTACCTTCATCTTTAGTTAAAGCATCGGGACGATGCCTTTTTCAGAGGGGGGCAATGCCACGTTCCATTTCCCAAGTTTTTGTTATCGTCCCAAAACACCACACCATTCTCAGCGCGAACCGCGCCTGCAGTTTTCGAGAAGATTCCGGACTGTAGTAGATCATTTCAATAAGATCACGCCCACTGTGCGAACGGTACAGATTGTTCTGGAACCTACGCCGCCGCCAGCGATAACGCTAGAACATTCGACGGCAAGCGTATAAATGCCGACGCGCTTCGCCGCTTGTCAGTTGTTGATCGAAGGCCGACGCTCCGTTCGCCGCTATCAGTCCGAGACTGCTATCTGTGCGAGACTGCTGCTGTAATTGGACTTTCCGTTTACCGGGTACAGGTTTGCCCAAATAAACAGTTAAATCCCAACACGAAGTCTCCTGTCTCCGGCCACGTCACGACCCCGTGACAATATTGTGTTAATACACGGAAAAACGAGCCCTTAGGTATACACTTCTTTCCCTTATTTCATTGAACGAGGGTCTCGTAGTGGCGGACTTGGTGTGTTTAGGTTGTATAAGAGGGACAATTATTGAGCTGCCCGCTCATAATAAGTTCACGTGCTACGTGACGCCAAACATGCGCATAAGAGTGTTTTCACACTCGTCGTTTGGCTTATAGATGGCGCTGACTGTCACTCCTACCTCTAAATTCACATATAGACCCCCCCCCCCCAAAAAAAAAAAGTGGATGGAGGGAAGGCCGCTGTGGTAGCTCAGTGGTTAGAACATCGAACGCGTTATTCGAAGGTCGTAGGTTGAATTCCTGCTCACGGCTGGTTATTTCTTCATCCACTTTTCGTTCTTCTTATTTACATTCCATTGGTTCTAATAACTTCCCCTGTACATTCTTTGGTATTACTGTCTGTATATATATATATATATATATATATATATATATATATATATATATATATATATATATATATATATATATATATATATATATATATATATATATATATATATATATAGTCTCCTGGTGAAGGCCAGACTCTAGGCCGAAACCTCAAAATAAACCGCGTTGTGACCGCTCACGGAGGATCTATCTGACTATATGCAACACTACGGCCACTCAACCACCATGCCTTTATATATATATATATATATATATATATATATTTATATATATACCCCCAGCTTTCAGTTAAAACCAACTACTAAATATATCTGTAAATGAGTATCGCCCTGTATAATAGGGGCAACATGAGCAATTTCTTTGCCCTCGATTTGCTCCAAAAAATTGAGCACTTTCCGATGCGTTGCGTCGCTTTCGGTGCAGGCGCTGCTAGATTAGAGCCTCCTTGGCACTTAGGCCATGTAGGCATTGAAGGATCTTTCGTGCTTCTTGAGGAGGCGGACTTCAATTGCCTCTAAGCAGCGGTGTAAACTCGTACGTGTGTATGCTTTCATTGCTCATTTCCTTCTTTTTTTTTCGCTGTGGATTCTCTCAGTTTTCTCTTAACCTTTCCCATTCCCCAAGCTTAGAGTAGCCAGCCGAACACGTTTCTGGTCAGCATCTCTGCCTCTTGTTCTTTCCTTTATTTAAGTGCGTGCCAGAGCTGCACAAATCGCGCCCATTTTTTATATAAAAAATTAATCACCCCACCCCACCCCCATCAGAAAAGTCAGCATGTAGTAAGACTAGCGTAGAGTAACGGATATCCACATACCCGATTTTCTTCATACCTATAGTATAATGGGAGGCTCAAATTGTTTACAAACGACGAAGTTGCTGGGACAAAGCCTTTTTATCCCTCGCCACTATATAGTTAAAAAGCATGTATGTGTGCTTAGCTTCTGCACTGTTTGTGTAGTTTTCTTGCGATAAATACTACTTGTCTTTGTTAGCACGAGTTTCTGTACATATTATTGCCATCAGTATGTTATAAAAGTCCGCAGAGCGCACCTTATGAAAAATTGAAGGGACTTGTGAGAGTTATTGATTATGAGCAAAAGTGCATAATACTTCTGTTGATCTCTGATATGGCCCGGACTCAGCTACAGCTGATTTTCTAAATGCGTGAGTAACGATCACGCATTTGAATTATAATTGACTTCTATATATGATGTTGCCAGAACATTGGTATTCTTTCACTAAATACAAAATTACATGTGCAAAAAATTCGCGTACACGTCTTGGCATGAAGTACATATACAAAACCCTTCTATTCTTTGGAGCGTTGTGCCGCGTGTAAAATACTACAATGAAGACTGAAGTCTGCAGTACGGCGCACTTTGTAATATCCTGCTTGTCACTATCTGGAAAGGCTCAAAGTTCAAAAATAAATCCATCTTCACAAATTTTTCTAAGAACTCGTTACAATGAAGCATTTTGTAGAAAAAAGAATTAATAATAATTTCCTAAGCTTTACCTACCAAAACCACCATATTACTGTGAGGAACGCTGTATTGCAGGGCTCCAGAAATTTCAACTTCACCTGGGTGTTCTTTTACCTGCACTTAAACCTAAGCACTCGGGCCTCTACCATTTCACCTTCATCGAAAGTGCGACCGCCGCGACCGAACCCTTGTCTTTCGGGTCAGCGGCTCAGCGCGTCAGCCTGGGCAGCGCCGAAAGCTTGCCCCCTTAATAGATAACCCTGAGCCCACCTATGGCTGTATAATTACCGGTGAGAAGCGTGTGTGGTTGGGGTCTTCTGGTTTTCCTCCGTGCAGGGAGAGAGACAAACGAAGAGGGACACGAAGAACGCTACCGGGCTGTGTATGAATTCTACGCATCTCCATTGATTTTGACCAGTTTTTCGCGCTGTTACACTGTAGAGTATATTTTAATTCGTAGGCTGTCTATCCGAGATAAGACCGCCTGGGCTTGAAACTTCTGATGCCGAATATTCGCTTGACAATTTCTCTATCCTGTGTACATAAAGAGATACGTACCAATTGGTTCACCTATACTCGTTATACGAGGTTACGATACTGCTTATCAGATTTTAAATAGTTTTAGCTTTACGACTGAGAATAAAGCGATATTAACGAAACATGACAAAAAAAGATTTTTTTTTACTTTTCTTGCCGAGTAATTTTAGAAGCAAAGCCTGTGATGTAGCACACTAGTAATTTAGAAGCAACTACTCGTGATAGAGCACACGTCATTGTCTTGTCTTGAAGAACCCAGCCCTCACATGCCGTGGTAGCTACGGAATCATCAGGCTGTGATGTAAATGATGAACATGCAGATAGATATTAAGGTTTGCTCTTAAGACAACGCAGACAATGCATATGAAATTGATGGAAGCGGAGGCGCCGATTTGGAAAGCTGATCATGCATATCGCAACAGTTATCAAAAACCAATTCAGTGTTTGCTGATTTTGCGCTCTGCATGATTCGTAACCACGGCGTTCAGCCACCTTGTACAGTTGCCGCTGACCGGAAGGAAGGGGGACGTATGTGCTCTTTTGTCCGAGCAGAGTAGTTTCTGCACATTCATTGCGTAGTTTCTGCACATCCAGTTAAGTCTTTGGACTTAACTACACTAAGCGGTCCCAACCACTGTGTCGCGCGCAGAATAATAGGCGAAAAAATATGTGCTGCGCTCTTTGGTCAAGACTGGATGCAGGCGGCCATCTTGCGAATTGAATTCCTCCACCTTTGATATCTATAACACATATTGATACCTTATATCGACTGTTAGCGGGCTTCCGTAGGAAGTTCGTTGAACCTTACAATCATGCGACAATGGCAACGCGCCTCGGTTTCCGTCCATTCCACCCGGAACGCTTTGAATTGTTTTGAAAGGCGTTTCCTATATGGGAAAGTGTTGGCCGTTGAGCGAACGCTAAAAAATATATAACAAGGCAGAAACGAAGTGTGTGTACCTGATGTGGCTGTGGCGAGCAATACGCACTGCGCAGCTGTGTTAGATCATTGCGGCTGGAAGGCCGGGTGGCCCGTTCAATTAGCGAAGCGTGCGTTCTGACCTGCTAAAGCTGCGACCCTGCAGCTCGAACCCCGAGAGTGCGTCGACCCGAGTGTCCGCGTGGCGTGCTTCCTGACTGCGCGAGCCCGCCGCTGGTACGTGTCTCATTCAGAGGGCTGGCAGCTATGTGCTCGGCGAAAACGGCGGGAGAATTCGGATGGCTCGAAGCTCCACGATGTCTTGGCGGGTTAGTTGGTTCATTCAAAACAGGAAAAATGGAGCCAAAATTGAAAAAGACACCACAAAGAAGGAACATCTTGCTCCTTCTTTGGGGTGTCCTTTTCTAATGAAGTGCAATTTTGCTGCTTGAAGCTGCAGTTTGATTTCTATATATAGTGGCAAGTTTAGGTATAACCAACAGGTGGAATAACCCATACCGGCCCGCCAAAGAGCGGTGAATAGGAAACCGGACGCCACCCCCTCAAAAGTAACGGCTAGAGTACGCCCGGAGGGACGCGAGAGAACAGCCAATGTATATATAGACTAGCCAACGTTCAGAAAATGGCGGCTGATCAGCTGCTCATGGGGTTAGCGCCATCTCTGTGAGGAGAGGACACTTCCGGCGGAACAAAAAATAAAGTGCATGTGACGCAATAGCTGGTAAACAAGTGACGTCATTTTGTGTGCGTGCACTACACTCTAAAGAAAAAGAGCGAGTAAAAAGGGTGTCTTTTTGTCCCACAACAATAATCGTCATCTATATTGCGTTCCATCCTTGCGCTATCGCCCCGCGCCCGGTACATTCCGGTCACAATCGACATGCCCATTATCAGGGTTACATTGCATTCTCGATAGGAAAGTGGCCAGCACCGAGTTTTCAAGAAAGGAAGCGCACGCAAGCCTGATGACGATTATGGTTGTGGGACAAAAAGACACCCTTTTTACTCGCTAATTTTTTAGAGTGTAGAGCTAAGTTTGATCTCAAACCACTTTTCATAAGCCCCTGATCGCTAAGGACTCGCACTAAGGCGATCGTCGACGAGTCAATCACGAGTGCGCTTTAAGTCAACGCCAGCTAATCTAATACGAAGACATGAGTAAATAGTGCTGATTAAGTGTGCTACTGTTCACTTTGCCTTGGTTTTATAAGAAAACGTATTCTGTGAACTTTCATTTGTCATTCGTGGCATTTTCCGCTGATTAATCATTAACAGCGTAGCGCGTATGCGTGATATCTGTAGCGTGTCTCATTTGTTTCCCACATACGCAAGTTCTTTAGCATGCACAATGCTTGTAATCTTCTGTTTTAGCTGGAAGAAAGGACGCTTAGTCAGGCCAAAATGATGACATTTTAGTTTTATTCAATGGTCACAATAAAATTCATTAAACTCTACAAAATGGCAATAAGAACAAAAAAATTGCGGACACTCCCTGCGTGATGCCTTTCTTTTTTGCATTATAAATAAATTACCGCTACGTATGCGAATGGAAACATGTGAATTGTACCGTGATAGATGACGTGGCAATCTGCTCACCGATAACGCGAATAGTAGGCACTGCATGCTCAAGAAGGAAACAAAAGCTTCAAGAATACTGATGGATGAAAGTCTAGCGAGCGCCGCCACGTTGGTCTAGTGGCTAAGGTACCCGGCTGCTGACCCGCAGGTCGCGTGATCGAACCCCGGCTGCGGCGGCTGCATTTCCGATGGAGGCGGAAATGTTGTAGGCCCGTGTGCTCAGATTTGGGTGCACCTTAAAGAACCCCAGGTGGTCGAAATTTCCGGAGCCCTCCACTACGGCGTCTCTCATAATCATATGGTGGTTTTGGGACGTTAATCCCCACATATCATCAAAGTACAGCGAGCAGTGGATTCCGAACCATTGTCCTTGTTTCTTATCTAGAAGACAGGGGTAACCAGGTACACGTTTGTCGCTACTGCATCCTTGCACAATACATCGTTTCCGCAGCTACCGACGAAAGCACTCAGCATTAAATGCAATTTGCATCGTTCGGCTGCCCGTTGGACATTTCACTGAAGTCATCCACCAACGATAAAACGCACCTAACAATTTCGCGCACAGCGCAAGCAAGCACAGAACACCACAACACGTGAGGGGGTGTGTCTTCACAGACCAATTTTACGAGTGGGCCTTGCCATGTATACTTATGTATATTGCAAGGGCTGCACTGAGCAATATTAGCGGGGGCAGAGAGTGGTAGAAAAAAATATTTTTCGTAATAAAAAACCTAATCAATTCATTCCTAATTACGCCTAAATATTATTGTTAAGAAAAAGAAATGGTATTCTTATAAAATATCGATTGCGCCAACTTTGAATCAAACTTTTTTTTCACTATTAGTGTTTGTTCCCTCCATACATAGTCGCGCTTCATTGCAGCTCCCATAACTCCCCATGATGAGGTCGCTGGCAGTACATTCTGAACCGCTTTTTGCCCAAGCCTTCGTGAATTATTTGACTAGACCTTGGAACAGCCTTAACACACACACACACACACACACACACACACACACACACACACACACACACACACACACACACACACACACACACACACACACACACACACACAACTTCAGAAAAAAACTTGGTGATCAGCCGGTTGACAAACCGAAAAGTAATGAAAAAAAAGTTCCACATAAAGCGCCGATTCTAATGGTCTATGCATGCGAAATGCCGAAATCTGTTCACAGTGTAATAAATTATTAGTGTGCGTGATGGTGTATATTCGTTGCCGCAAGGGCACATATTGGCACAGCTTGCGGATCTCTTATGCAATTTTGTAAAGAACAGAGCCGCTAACCAGAACATCTGTGGCAGTAATGTAGGCAGACAGGATGTGCGTTTCGAACGCATGTGACAGTTTGCGTTAATTCGGCCACGAAAGCGCCCCGCGGCATGCCTCAACTTGTGCAAATGGCGAGTATAATATGTGGCAATGTCTCCGGGATCCGCTTACCTTGGTGTTACACTGGCGGCAAGGTCAACTCGCTGACTGCATGGTGACCGATTCTGGAGATAAAGCACTGCCTAACGGAGCACTCGCGCAAATTTTTGAAGGTGAGATAAGGCGCGAGATAGATTTATGCGAGCAAATGCACAGCATCTACAAATTATCAAGGGCAAATATGGCCTACAACATATTTGAAATGAATTTTAAAGTGCACTCCGCGTGACTGAGCGATATACGGAGCCCATCGCGACGCCGACATCAACACAGGGGCAATGTAAACTTCTATGTCGGCAATCTGTTGGCTGATTGCTGGCACGCGCGTTGCACTACCCGCGATTTGCTCCTCCGTGCCTGTGGCTTCGTGTGTGCTAGCTGTGCGGGCTGTCAGTGCGCCGCTCACGTCACAGTTTTGGGTGTTCACGTCGCCAGATGTGTTTAACTTGCCCCCGGAACTGCTCCGGACGGCCAGGGCTCAGACTGGGCGTTCTAAATACGTCTCTAAATAAGTAACCGTCGCAAACTCGCGCAAATGAGGTTTCTAGCCGTGATAAGTGGGTCATGAGCTACCTATTGCAAAAAAAAAACACAAGTTGCAACTTGTTTGTATCAGTGCTTCTTTAAGTGGCGCTTTACTGGTGAGATCAACCAAGAGAGTGCATCAAACTTGAAACCAGGCCCCGCCGTGGTGGTCTAGTGGCTAAGGTACTCGGCTGCTGACCCGCAGGTCGCAGTATCGAATCCCGGCTGTGGCGGCTGCATTTCCGATGGAGGTGGAAATGCTGTAGGCCTGTGTGCTCAGATTTGGGTGCACGATAAAGAGCCCCAGGTGATCGAAATTTCCGGAGCCCTCTACTACGGCGTCTCTCATAATCATATGGTGGTTTTGGGACGTTAAACCCCACATATCAATCAATCAAATCAAACCTGAAACCAGGAGGCATATATAGGGAGGTCTGCCTCTTAGAATAATTGTGCTCCTTATGTCGTAGATTTGTTGCACTAAGTGTATGCAAGATACCGTTTCCTACTTTATTGTAGAACGTTGTTAGCAACCAGCACATATGTGCGCGCCATTTACGATGGACACTCTTATCAACTGCCGCCATGCATTGTTCAGTGGGCTCCGGTTTTCTGCCATTTGCGAAGGACAGAGACATATGGCGGTGAAAAAAAAACGCAGCCGCTGGTGTCTTGCCGCTGCAAGACAACGAACTGCGTCAAATAAGAAGACAGCTCGATAAGCAACGAAAACTCGGCCGGCCAGACAAATGATACTATTAGCTTTAGTAAGCTATTGATGAAAAAAGAAAGTATCAAATAGATATTTGAGAACTACCGTTTTTTTTTTTTGTTGAGCGGTGAAACGTAAAAGGAACACAGAAGACGTGAATATAATGATACTACCACAACATTTGTAGCATATAAGGTTAGAATAACAATACTATAGTGAGGAAGTAATTCTTCTGTCTAGGAGAATGAATACCCGGGAAGTTCAATGACTGGTCGATGACATCCAGCTTTGAACTTGAGCTTACTAAGATGCGTTTTAGTAAAAGTAGGTATCGTGTAGGAGCAGTTGTTGTCCTCCCTAATTTCTTGTGATCACACCCGAACAGCAATAGCAACTATATTCAATTCGAAACAAAAAACGAGCATGTCACTGCACTTTGTGAACCTATTTTAATGAACTCGCTTTACTCTTGTGGAAACTGTGTAAAGATAACTGTTGAAGTGCATATGACCTGGCAGCTTTTGCAGTGGAGCAATAGTGTCACCCGTTCTCGCGTTTAGAGTGAAAAACACGAGACGCAGAAGAATAGACGGGAGAATGCGCTCCTCTGCTTCCCGTGCTTTTCGCGTTGAATTCAATGAATCGTCAGCTCTCCCAAGCGTATGTATCAGCATCATTAGTGCCACGCACAATGTTCGAGGAAGCAAGGTTGTTCTGTCAATGGCGCAATGAAAATTTCCCAATGTACCGAGCATTTATGGCCTTTCTGACCGGAAGAAAATGTCTGAATTTACCACATGCTAAACTATAATAATAATGTCTTAGATTAAAAGTCCCAAAACTAAGACATGATTATAAGAAACGCCTAGAGGAGGGCTCAGAAAATTTCGAACTCGGATTCTTTGAAAGCAAACTGAACGAAAATTGAAAAAACTGAACAAAACTCTAAATTCTACTCGGAAGGCGTGACTGCATTTTTGATGGAATGTCACCACGCAGCGGCTGCACGGGAGCCGTGACGTCACAATTTCCGAGGCGCGTTGCAGGGCGCACATGTTCCTGCCCTTGTCTTCCATGTCTCCGCCTCTCCTTTCTTCCAACTCTCCCCCTTCCACAGAAGCATTGATATCAGCACTTCTCTGGATGCCTCAACCCAGCCGGGAACATTGTTCGTTACCGTTGCTGTTGTTCTAGGAACCGTATAGGGTGGGCTGAGCGGATCGGGAGATGCGGGTGACGGTTGGCTTGCCCATTTCGGTAGGGTGC
This sequence comes from Rhipicephalus microplus, assembly GCF_043290135.1. Lineage (NCBI taxonomy): Eukaryota > Metazoa > Arthropoda > Arachnida > Ixodida > Ixodidae > Rhipicephalus > Rhipicephalus microplus. Next base: position 226,874,001 of record NC_134710.1, read on the forward strand.
ACTCCACGTTTCGGGCGTATGTCACGCCACCAAAACGTCACCACCTTGAGTTCACGGCGTGTCCACTAGGCGCAGCCATTTTTGAAAAACGAATTGAACTCATTATACGCTGCAGTTTGTGCCTGAAGTGAAGGTTGTGTCTATCAACTTCTGGGCCCATACTTCCACGTTGGTTGAAAATCTTGGCGGCAAAAATTTTGTACAGTATGCTTTTAATGTGCACATAAATCTAAGTACATTGTCCTTGAGTATTTTAGCTTCCACGGTCCAAATAAAATGCGAAACTATCCAAAGTGTAAATGAGGCAGTAAACAATGCTCTAGTACGCCAATTAATTTTCATTTTCTCGAAGAATACGTCCATTATGTACTTAATTTGCATAAGAATAGCGTAAAAGCTGTGATTTTAGTCATCCTGCGACTTCGTTCAGAATTCGACCATGGCGCGAACCCTCCCCCCCCCCCCCCCCCTCCGTTATTGCGTACCGCCACTACCACAACTACCACGCACACGACAATAGTTCTTTCGCAGGTAAAGCGGCCACCAACTTATATTTAATCCAACGCGTTGAAGAAGGTATATAGCGATGCGGACAACGCTGCCTCATTTCGGTTATCTGTTATGAACGCCGTTTTTGCTCTTTTGCAGCGCAGGTTGGCGTGGTTTACACTCTGTGCGTTCCGAGGATCGTGCGAATCAACCATGTTGCGGCCAAATGTAATCTAATTAAGAATAGTTTGATGCCATTAAACTACGCATATATGATGGCAGGGGACTATAGAACACGTATGGATTATCCGATTTTCCGAATTAACAAGGGCCGAAGTGACGAGCATTTATTGTAGCAATAAAGGCTTTTTTTTGCGTTATGGCTAGTATCGCTCGTGGAGTTAGGTGGTTGCCTTAACTGAACGCCCTCGTAGGCGAAATTGATTTTATTGATTGATTGATTGATTGATATGGGGAGTTTAACGTCCCAAATCCACCATATGATTACGAGAGACACCGTAGTTGAGGGCGCCGGGAATTTCGACCGCCAGGCGTTCTTTAACGTGCACCCAAATCTGAGCACATGGGCCTACAGCATTTTTGCCTCCACCGAAAATGCAGCCACCATAACCGTGATTCAACTGCGTGACCTGCGGGTCAGCATCCAAGTATACCTTAGCCACTAGACCACAGCGGTGGGGCTCAGAAGTGAAATTATGAAAATTTATAATTCCAATGAGCTATCATTTTCGGAAGATTGGAGTGCCACTGCATGAACCCCGGGCTATATCAATGGGATATATATACCAGAATAGGACTCCTCGGGTCAGAACTGCTTAAGCATACGCGTCAACATTGTCGATCAAGACTGGGCGTGCGCCTTCTCTGCTGCGTGCAGACTGCGGCGAGTTTTTCACTTCATGTGTTCCTACCGACACTATCCTGCGACTCGGAAGTTGTGCCATCACGGCATAAACATGCGTACGAGAATTTTCGGTGCCTGCAGAAGATAGTGAGAGCGATAACTGCAGTGCTGGGATGTAGCGGACATATGGAATCCGTATGGCACAATTACACGAACGTATTATTACTATTCCTCAAGTCGAGTGCCTGACATTATTTGAAGAGCTTTTACACGCGGCTTTTCAGCAGTGAATTTGTGGCTTCCTGTCCACCGCGGGGGTGTAACGGTTATGGTTATGACCGTTTAGCGGTTGTGACAATTACCATGAAGCGTATGACCGTGAAGGTCGGGGGTTCGACTTCGACCCTGGCGGTCGCATTTCGCTGAAGGTGAAATGATAGACGCCTGTGCATTGTGTGATGTCAGCACGCATTAAAAAAACACCGTATAGTCCAAATTTCCGCAGTCCTTTTTTACGGCGTGCCGCATGATTACATTGTGGTTTTGGCGCACAAAATCTCGTATACTATTATAATTTTTGGCTCTTATAGGATTCCGAGAAACTTGCAGGCCTGCGTGCCCTCAGGCACCAAGGCTGATTCGGGGGGCTGAAAGGATGCCGACGGCCGGTGATGCCTTGAAATAGCGGCCTGACCACAGGTTGTTGCCCTCTTCTAGAGGCATTGATTGATTGATATGTGGGGGTTAACGTCCCAAAACCACCATATGATTATGGGAGACGCCGTAGTGGAGGGCACCAGGAATTTCGACCACCTGGGGTTCTTTAACGTGCACACAAATCTGAGCACACGGGCCTACAACATTTCCGCCTCCATCGGAAATGCAACCGCCGCAGCTGGGATGCGAGCCCGCGACCTGCGGGTCAGCAGCTGAGTATCTTCTAGAGGCAACAAAGTCTCTTGCGAAAATAAAATTTTGTTCTTCATCTTGCAGTGCACTACCACGCCCTGTTAGTGCACAAAGAGTAATTTAAAGAAAATGTGGAAGACGCCCACTCATAGTTTTAAAAAGTAAACATATCTACAGCTGCACCCATTTATTCATTTTTTGTATGGTACTCACCGAAATCTATTTTTTTGTTATTTCCGAGTTCCTGCAGGTGGAAACTGGTACTAAACATTAGCGGGGTTTTCGGTTGCCGTACAACTGCAGCTCACAATTGTATTTATTGCCTGCTCAATTTCTGCGTTGAAAACCGGATGCTTGCAAGGCCAGTGCTCGTATTAGAGTTATTTCCTTTTTTTTCTCTCTCTCTCTTCGTCAGTGCTCCGCCTTTTTTAGGTTATTACATATGTTATTAAAAAGGTTGCCATGATGGACGACGCCCACGATTTCTCAGGCAAACAAGACATGGCTAAGATAGGCCGGCAAAAAAAAAAAAAATGCACACACCGAAAGATGCAGCATAAGCGAAAACAATCTAACGTCAAGCCGGCCGGTGGCATGGGCTCTCCCCTGCGTGAACCAAAATAAAATTTAATAATAATAATAATAATAATAATAATAATAATAATAATAATAATAATAATAATAATAATAATAATAATAATAATAATAATAATTCATATTATTATTATCATCATCACCATATTCAGCGTATTGCTCACGTTAACTTCAAATTAGCCGTTTTCCGTCATTTGCCCAGCAACCAATAGCGTTTAGAATTACGATAGTCACTTGATTTTCGCTTAAATATCAAGCAAGCGCAGGCCACAGTACGTATAAACAAAATTTCCCCAGACAGGAACGAAAATATTGATCAACCGACATTTTGAAGAAACCCTCAACTGCAACACAAGGATACTTCCACAAATCATAGTAAGTGCAGAAAAAGTTGTATTGACCTCGTAACTATTCTCGATTCTTCACGCTTTTAAGAAGTATGTATAGCCTAAGCCTCGGCCAGCCACCTCTACAGACCAACTAATTAAAGCCCCAATAATTTTAGTTTTGAATGAAAGCTGCTATTTATCAATAACGGACATTATTTTATTTGAATACTGCATCGCCGCAACACATTTTCAATATTTATATTTCGAGGGAGACCATATTAGACTTTCGGCTCTGCCTCTTCCCTTATAAATAATAATTTGTACATGTCAGCGACTAGTGACGGGATCTGTGTGTTACTGTTTTGACAAAAACGCTCACCAGTTAATAACTCTCCAGACAGTGTTTGTCTATAAGTTACAAACGAATCAAATTTTTGGTCTTCGTTTTCAAGTCACGTCTGGTTTGCAGCATTTTACTGAAGGAAGGTGACTGGCATCTGGCCTTCATTTTGTTTCCTGAAGTTCACGGTAGCAAATCCAGACGTGCTTCTATTATGACTGCCATTCATTTCGTTTCATATACATTCTCCAGGTAATTCAACGGGTGTTCTCGTAGAACATTCACTTCGGGCTGAAGATTACGATCGCATGCCCACGTGCGTGCGCGCACTCATGCCTCTCTCCCTGCGCGCGCGCGCGTGTGTGTGCGTGTGTGTGCGTGTGTGAGCGCGCGTGCGTGTGCGTGCGTGCGTACGTGTGTGCGTGTGTGTGCGCGCGCGCGCGTGTGTGTGTGCGTGCGTGTGTGCGTGCGTGTGTGCGTGTGTGTGCGTGTGTGCGTGCGTGTGTGTGCGTGTGTGCGTGCGTGTGCGTGCGTGCGTGTGCGTGTGCGTGTGTGTGCGTGCGTGCGTGCGTGTGTGTGCGTGCGTGCGTACGTGTGTGCGTGTGTGTGTGCGCGCGCGCGTGTGTGCGTGCGTGTGCGTGCGTACGTGTGTGCGCGTGTGTGCGTGTGTGTGCGTGAGTGCGTGCGTGCGTACGTGTGTGCGTGCGTGTGCGTGCGTGTGCGTGTGTACGTGTGTGCGTGTGTGTGCGTGAGTGCGTGTGTGTGTGCATGTGTGCGTGTGTGTGTGCGTGTGTGTGCGTGAGTGCGTGTGTGTGTGCGTGTGTGTGCGCGCGTGTGTGTGTGTGTGTGTGCGTGTGTGTGCATGCGTGTGCGTGCGTACGTGTGTGCGTGTGTGCGCGTGTGTGTGCGTGTATGTATGCGTGTGTGTGCGTGAGTGCGTGTGTGCGTGTGCGTGCGTGTGTGTGTGCGTGTGCGTGTGTGCGTGTGTGTGTGTGTGTGTGTGCGTTGACTATTTCTCTGGCGAGTACAGACAGGAGCACTTTATCAAAGGCATAGTTCACCAGAGAAATGTTAATTCATATCGTAGAGACAATATTTACAAACAAAAGCGAAATGACAATGAACTCTGCATATGTCGATGAGCTAGTTTTTGTTTCACATTCACTAGAAGCTTCACGAGGTACTAACGCCTCCTTGCCATATGTTTTACGATCTTTGTGTTGAAGTGATGCTTTGACGTGGTAATGATTTACTTCGAGAGAAAAGCGCACAAGGAGTCCTTTGTTCTGCACAATAATCAATTCGTGTCTTCACTTTATATTTGAAAGGTATTATATTCAGACGTAATGAAGCAAGAAAAAAATTCAACGCACATGTGTACACGTACGCAGAATTAATAGTGCTGTCAGCGTGATATGTATTCGCAAGGCCATTAACCTTGGCAGAGCTTACGTTCTTTCCACCTCAAAAAAGTGTAAATTGTACTTCGTGTGTTGGAAATAACCACAGTGACATTTCTGATCAAGTCAATTGAGAAAAAAAATTAAGCAGATTCCAGTTATTCTGGGAGGCGATGTCACGCGAAGCAGTAGGCGAGTAGTGATTTTTTTTCCTTCATTTGAGTCGGGCTTTGTAAGTTTAACCGAATTCTTTGTGCGTTTTGAGAAGTTAGGGTTGCATCATGGACAGGGTCCGTAGCGAGGAATTTGTTTCAAAAGGGGGAGAGGGGTAGGACAATTGCTGAAGGCCTAAACTATTAGAGAAAATCACCTACTTTCAGGGATATATTTATTTGAAGGAGGAACAGCACAGGGTGGGGGAAGGGGTCTTTTAGGATTTTTTTTTCCCGTTACGGTATCGATCGTGGTTTTACGCGTCGTGAAAAACATTGCAACTTCAGCGTTCCTAGGTTGCATTAAGTTTTCCGCAACTGTCTTGAGGATCATATTTTGTTCACTGCATATATTGCCACCAATTTACATATTTGTCTTTGGCGAGACACCGGTGTGGTACGTGGTAATGTCGGTGGTACGCTTATCAGGGGTTCAAATTAGAGAACTTCTATACAAACTAAATTTTCGCGCAGGGGCTCACATGCCTTATTATTGTGTATAAAAGACAATAAACACCTAACAAACTAAATTCAAAAGACGTGTATACGCTATTGCAGAAAACATAGATCATAATATTGTTCACTAATGAATTCCAAGTCACTGTGAAACCATCAAAAATTCACAGCTGAATGTAGGCGCATGCAGCGCGCATCAAGAGCACGATTAATTTCCGCTACCTCTCGCCGAGCGATGTACTATGTTTCTTGAACGAACTATGTTGTCGATTGTCCAAATAAACATGGTTGGCGAACTGTGCGCAAAACTCAATTTTATGAGATCTATCCTGGAACAGAATTTCATAATCCGATTAGACGTGCCTATTCTGTCGAAACATTAACTCATAAACTTTGTCTAGGCATTACACACCCCTCACACCAAGAGCTTCTTATGCAGTAGGGGTATCAAACTCGCCTCGACTAGCGGGCAGCCATCATGACTTTTATTTTCGCTAGAGCCGGAACAGGGAAGAGAGTTAGAGTGGGAGGAGGGGGGGAGGAATGTATTATTTAGGAAGGTCTTCCTTCATTTGAAAGACCTTTCGTATATCGGCAAATATAGGTCACTTTTATGGATGGAATTTGACGTCAATATTCGAAAAACATTTCAATAGCGACCTTCAAAACGACTAAAGCCTAGAGACGCCTATATCCTGAAATGTAGTTTTTGCTCAACAGTTCTGTTTCAACAAATGTGGTGCCTCACGAAAAAAAATAAAATACTGGAGAGCAATAACATCTGTATCTTACTAGAATAAAGTGATAATACCAGTAGTGTATATAGAAAATAATGTGGTTTCAATATAGCAAAGTCATAACACTTAATTCCTTGTGAAGTACAAAACTACGGCTCAAGTTCTGAACACGCCAACTTGATTCTTTGGTAAACTTAGCTACGACGAGAGAAAAAATGGCCAAACTAACTTCTTGTGTGGAAGTGATCCTCGTGTTCAGTCGCAGGTGTTCGTCTTCATCCAACAAGCAGAAGAGGTGTTCGCTCAATCAGGTGCTTTTAAACATGATGGTGATCCGATGTCACAGAACGAGCGCTAAAAAAGAGCGCGCCGCCAAATCCTTGCGACAACGGGCGGCAGAAACGCCGCGAGGTAAAAAAGAAAAAAAAAAGAAAGCAAACATCCAGGGCTCCCGGGCGCGCGCTCTCCCCGCAGAAGCACGGCTTCGCAGACGATCCTCCTCACCCCACATCGGCGGCCCAGCAAGGCCGCGATTTTTCTAGAACGAAGGAGGCGGGGTCAGACCGAGTGAATCATCCTCCGGAGAGGGCAGTCGAACCGTCTCGTGCCTCTCCCCAGCCTTCGCTGCGCATCGCGCCGACTAAAGGAGGAGAACGTTCTGGAAGGTGGCGCGGAAAGTATTTAATCGAGCGGCCGAGACGAGAAATGAGGAGAAGACGGAAAGTTAGCGCCGGAGCGCGTAGGAATTCCGCCGTGTAGTCGGCGAAGGTTCTGCCCGTAGTGACAGAACAGGAGGAGACGGAAGTGAGCGCCAGAGTGCGTAGAGATTCCGCCGTGTAGTCGGCGAAGTTTTTGGTCCGTAGGGACGGCTCGAGCTACAGGCAAGAGCGTGTGTTTACCGCTATCGAGCGAAGACGCGGGCAACAGCTGCGTGTGTGAAGCCGACGGATTTCCGGCGAAGAAGCTTGAAGCTTGGAGAGTGGCCTATTGAAGACGGGAGTTTTCCTGGAAGAGAAACTCCGGCGAGGTTTCCTGGAAGAGAAACTTCGAGAGCTACGGAACGACAACAACGCTGGACTTTGAGTGAGTGATTCTCGGAAGAGTATAATTCAGACTTTTGTTCCAAGGACTTTGGACTGAATAGGTTTTATATCTCTTTAGTCTTTAAGTGTCTTGGTTGTTCAATGCATGCGACTGCATTGTAGTGAGTATTGTTGTCTGAGTCCGTTGTTTTGAGTGTGGCTGATTGTACTGTGTAGTACGTTGTCTGATTGGTGACGTATTGTATGTAACTATTGTGGAGTGTGCATTCTCGTGTATTGTTTTCGATCTGCCATTTTCGAGAATATAATATTTGTTTTGTTTATCAACTCTCGACTCTGACTTGTTCTTTGGGCCACAGCCGGCGTCCGCTGGCGCACCAAAAAGGACCACTTCTAAATTGTCCACGCTTTCGTGGTGCGGTTCGGGGGGCTGACACTTCGGCTCTTGGAATTAGCCCGGCGATCGCCTCCCTAATAACGGGACAGGTGTGACAACTAATCTGGCGTCCGCGACAGGACCTTTTGGTGCACAGTGTGTCCAAAGTAGTGAGAAAGAGCCTCGAGTTAATGATAGTGCTATCGGAACGATTTTGTGTGTGTTCAGTGTTCTCGTTAACGAGTGCAGGGGAGTGTTCCGATAGACTGATCTAGGCAGATACTTTTTGCACGCGGCAAGGTTTTATTTGCGAGTTACGAGACACAATGGATCTCGAAAAGTTAGTTGCTCTTGGTGAGAAGATGGGTCTTTCTGGCGCCAAACTACGGAAGTGGGTAAGCCAGAAGGAGAAAGAGGCGGTGGAGAGAGAGAGGTTGGCAGCTGAGAGAGCTAAAGAAGAAAAAGCAGCTGAAATAGAACGAGAGAGGTTGGCAGCTGAGAGGGCCAAGGAAGAAAAAGCGGCTGAGTTGGAACGAGAGAGGTTGGCAGCTGAGAGAGCGAAGGAAGAAAGAGAGCAACAATTGAAGTTGGAGCTGGAGCGAGAGAGGTTGGCAGCTGAAAGGGCGAAAGAAGAAAGAGAGGCAAAGGAGCGACAGCTCAAGGAAGAAAGAGAGCAGCAGTTGAAGCTGGAGCTGGAAAGAGAAAAGCTGGCAGCTGAAAGGGCGAAAGAAGAAAGAGAGGCAAATGAGCGACAGCTGAAAGAAGAAAGAGAGGCAAAGGAGCGACAGCTGAAAGAAGAAAGAGAGGAAAGGGAACGGCAGCGGCAGCACGAGATGGAACTCGAGCGGCTCCGGTTGCAACAGCGAAGTGAAACTCCCGTCCAACCTAGAGTTGAAAGCAGCGAACGGGAAGATGATGGCTTCCGCTTGAACCCAAGCAAGCTACTCGTGGCGTTTGATGAAAGGAAGGACGACCTTGACGCGTACCTTCACCGATTCGGGACGATTGCGAAGAGCCAGAATTGGCCGGAACATCAATGGGCAACTGCTTTGAGTACTTGCTTGAGTGGTGAAGCGCTCAGTGTGTACGGCAGGCTGACGCCGACCGATGCAGCCAACTACGCAAGGGTGAAAGCTGCTTTGTTGAAGCGATTTAGATTTACCGTGGAAGGATTCCGGGACAGATTTAGTACAGGAAAGCCAGCTGATGGTGAGACGGCTACGCAGTATGCCGCCCGACTTTGCCATTATTTCGACAGATGGATTGAACTTTCAGGGACCGCACAGGAGTACGAGGAGCTTAGAGAGCTCCTAATTAGAGAACAATTTCTTACTAGTTGCCACCCAAGCCTGTCACTGTACTTAAAAGAGAGGAAGGCTGACTCACTTGAAGGAATGCTTGAATTGGCTGATCAATTCTTAGAAGCGCAAGGTGGCACTAATTTGGCCAAAGTCAAGAAGGAGTGTCCCGACGATTCGAAGAAATTGGCTCCCGAAGAAAAGAAGCGTGCACCCGAGAGCATTCCGCGATGTTTTCTGTGCAACCGAGTGGGTCATCGCGCGAAAAACTGTCGAACGATCTTTACGAGCCCTACGGCAGTAAAATGTTTTAAGTGTGGTCAGACTGGGCACAAATCAGATGCTTGTCGGAACGGAGTGATTCAAACTCACCAGGTATCCTGTGTGCAAGCGGCACCGAAATCTGATAATAATGCCGTCACTGATGTATTCGTAGAATTGAAAAATGGGGAGAAAATTCCTATTGTTGGTGCTGTAATGTCAAAACAGCCAACCGGTGTTACGAAAGGAATGCCAACGCTGCCTGGAAAAGTTGCGGGCAAAAAGATTACAGTGTTAAGAGATACCGGCAGTTCCACTGTTATCGTGCGGAGAAATTTGGTTCGGGAAAGTGAGTTGACAGGCAGAACGAAACCGGTTTGCCTAATTGACCGTACGGTTCGGATGCTTCCCGAAGCCGAAATTGAGGTTGAAACCCCGTACTTCAGCGGGAAGGTTACTGCTTTATGCATGACGACCCCCCTGTATGACCTGGTCATCGGAAACATCGACGGGGCGCGAGGGCCAAGTGACCCAGAATGTTTGGTAGAAGACCCGAAGATAGAGCCCTCGCCAACACAGCGGCCGCGAGATACAGTGGAGGAGCATCCCGTGACGGATCTCACTAGAGCCCAAGGTGAAGCTGCGGCGCAAGGGACAGCGAAGGAGAAGACGATCGTGTCGAATAAGTTCACGGGCCGAGCAACTGGACTTACATCGGCACGACCTCAACCGACCGACAGTGTAAAGGAGACGGAGTGGGCCAGCCGGGCAAAATGTAGAGGCATTATCAAGCGGGTAAATAAACAGACAGGACCCGTCGAATGTAATGACGCATTAACGGTGTCGGACGAAACCACGATGGCTGAGACGACGCCTCAGATATCGACGTTGGAAAAAGCTCGCCGAAAAGGAACGTGGAAGCACAAGAAGAGATCGAGCGAGCACCGCAAAAGGGGGCGCAAGCGCTGCTCGAAGTACTCAGGATAAGTGCTGAGGTCGAATCAGAATGTGTTGGGCAGTGCTGAGTGCCATATGTTGTGTTAATGTTCTTGTTATCCTGTGTCTCAAGTGTATGTCGAGCGAGTCAAAGTGTTCTGTGCGATGATGTGATGTATAGTGTTGTATAGTTGTTGTATAAAGAGAACTTTGTACATTTGTATCGTTGGGAATGTGTGGTGGAGTGTTGTACTCATGTGCTTGTGGTTGTGTTTTCCCGTGTTGTGTAATTGAATTACAATGTCCAATCGTATTGAGTGATATATTGTGAATGTGACGTGTCACGAGCGACGGATTGTGTTACACTCTGTGAGAATGTGTGGTGACTGTTCGCGCCCGTTTGTGTGGTTTGAATATTATGAGATAATATTCTTAAAGTGGGGGCAGTGTCACAGAACGAGCGCTAAAAAAGAGCGCGCCGCCAAATCCTTGCGACAACGGGCGGCAGAAACGCCGCGAGGTAAAAAAGAAAAAAAAAGAAAGCAAACATCCAGGGCTCCCGGGCGCGCGCTCTCCCCGCAGAAGCACGGCTTCGCAGACGATCCTCCTCACCCCACATCGGCGGCCCAGCAAGGCCGCGATTTTTCTAGAACGAAGGAGGCGGGGTCAGACCGAGTGAATCATCCTCCGGAGAGGGCAGTCGAACCGTCTCGTGCCTCTCCCCAGCCTTCGCTGCGCATCGCGCCGACGAAAGGAGGAGAACGTTCTGGAAGGTGGCGCGGAAAGTATTTAATCGAGCGGCCGAGACGAGAAATGAGGAGAAGACGGAAAGTTAGCGCCGGAGCGCGTAGGAATTCCGCCGTGTAGTCGGCGAAGGTTCTGCCCGTAGTGACAGAACAGGAGGAGACGGAAGTGAGCGCCAGAGTGCGTAGAGATTCCGCCGTGTAGTCGGCGAAGTTTTTGGTCCGTAGGGACGGCTCGAGCTACAGGCAAGAGCGTGTGTTTACCGCTATCGAGCGAAGACGCGGGCAACAGCTGCGTGTGTGAAGCCGACGGATTTCCGGCGAAGAAGCTTGAAGCTTGGAGAGTGGCCTATTGAAGACGGGAGTTTTCCTGGAAGAGAAACTCCGGCGAGGTTTCCTGGAAGAGAAACTTCGAGAGCTACGGAACGACAACAACGCTGGACTTTGAGTGAGTGATTCTCGGAAGAGTATAATTCAAACTTTTGTTCCAAGGACTTTGGACTGAATAGGTTTTATATCTCTTTAGTCTTTAAGTGTCTTGGTTGTTCAATGCATGCGACTGCATTGTAGTGAGTATTGTTGTCTGAGTCCGTTGTTTTGAGCGTGGCTGAATGTACTGTGTAGTACGTTGTCTGATTGGTGACGTATTGTATGTAACTATTGTGGAGTGTGCATTCTCGTGTATTGTTTTCGATCTGCCATTTTCGAGAATATAATATTTGTTTTGTTTATCAACTCTCGACTCTGACTTGTTCTTTGGGCCACAGCCGGCGTCCGCTGGCGCACCAAAAAGGACCACTTCTAAATTGTCCACGCTTTCGTGGTGCGGTTCGGGGGGCCGACACTTCGGCTCTTGGAATTAGCCCGGCGATCGCCTCCCTAATAACGGGACAGGTGTGACATCCGACCATCCTGTCAACATATGCACCGGGCTGTGCGAGCCATAACAAAAGGGTGCGTGGGCAGTGGGTTGTAGACCCTTGCTATATAGGATAAAAAAAAAGGTTACTGTGCTACATGCTCATGGGAAGAGGCCGAAGAAGGCATTGAACACCTTCTCCTACATTCCAAAAATTATGCGATTCCCTGTAAAAAGTTTACAGAAAAACTAAATAGGTTTGACAGATGACCGCTATCTCTAGCAAAACTTTGGGGTCCATGGCCAACAGAAACTCTTCAAAACATTACTGCACGCGCACTAGTACAGGGTTTAGAAGCATCAGGAATATCAGAGAGATACTGATTCAAATTAGCATTTTTTCTTCCCATTAAGATACTTAAGATACTTCTGGTGACTTGTCTCGCGTTGGCTATCATGTTTCAATACAGCTGTGCTTAAAGGGAGCAAATTCTCAATGACTGTTGTATGATCGAATCATATAAAGGACTGAGATAGACTCCTCTGCAAAACGCAAACGTTTCTTGTGTGTCGTGTGTGAACATTTTGTTAAAACACGTGGACATTTTTGATGTCAGGAGAACATTGAGTTTTAGGGGAGAAGCTCCTTAGGCCATGGGTCGTTCCCTCCTTTGTAGTAGTAGTAGTAGTAGTAGTAGTAGTATGTAGCCACCTCTAGTGTATGAGTTGCTCCATAGATTGCGTTGTGTGTATATGTCCTTGAGAATAAAATAACTAGATGGCGTTAGTGGTTTTCACAGCATATACATGGATGGAATGATGATGAGCAGGGCAGCGTCCATCCGTGTGCCCATCCGTCTATCCGTTCGTGCTTCCGTGCTTCTGTCCGTCCATCCATCCGTCCATGAGTCCGTCCATGAGTCCGTCCACGCATCCGTCCGTCCGTCCGTCAATACACCCATCCATGCTTCCGTCCACGCATCCATGCTTCTGTTTGTTCGTTCGTTTGTCAGTGCGTCCGTCCGTCCGTGCCACCATCCATCCGGGCGTCCGTCCGTCCGTGCTTCCGTCCCTCGATCCATCCGTCTGCGAGTTCATCCGTGCCTATGTCCGTCCGGACGCAGGGACGGACACATGGATGGATGAACATACGGACGGACGGGCGAATGGACGCTTCGCCCCACTCATCATCATTCTTTTCGTGGATATGCTGTATTTTTAAATGAACATTTTAGTTCGTCATTTTGGCGATACTTTGCGGTAATTTATAACTTTGTGGCATAACTTCGTGACGCCCTCATCCCGCCACGCGAAAAAAATTCCTGTCTGTGGGACTGGCCGGTTGGTATATGGTGACTTCACACACTTCAAGATTTAGGTTATTGATTGGAAAGCAGGAGGTGGAAAAACGTAGTCAATGAGGCGCTACAATTTCATTTCGCATCGTGCTTTCCGGCAAACCACGCGTCCCAATCGTGTTAATTGTCATCATTTCATTTTTTTCTTTCAGTAGTACCAAACTGCGTGCTTTTTTTATTTCGAGGACGGGTGAACGCTTCATTGGCCTAAAATACCGTGAAGACGTCATTTGTTTGCGTATTTCCAGAAGCCTGGCAATTGACAAGAGGATGATCACTGGGCTGGTGTGAAAGACAATGATTGATCGCGATGTTTACAGTAAAGCAACTCCGTTGACGTTCGAACTTGACAAATGCGAAATCTGTACTTCGGAGTGTTGGAACTTGCATTGAGAAACTTATTTGCCATTGGCGCTGTGAACATGAACAGGGCTCGGTGAAGGGGCTCTGACGAGCCCCTTCACCTGGTTTTGTCTATGTTCAAATAATGAAACAAAAAAGAAATGAGTTATTAGGAGTGCAAACAAGGTAGTTTATTACCGTTACTTGACTGAAAAGTTGTTCTATTTGATATAATCTATAGACTATTTCAGAAGAACAATCTTAGCAGTGGCTTAAGCTCGATTATGCCAGGATATACGTAGCATGTGCTACGCACGGACGGACGAACAGACAGATGGGCTAGCAATCGAACTCACGCGAGTCAAGCGTCAGAACAGTCGAGAAGCTTCATGGCATTCTCCGGCGCTCCAACTGTGCGTCGTGTGGTGTCATTGCTCCTCGGACATGCTCAGTACGGATTTTGATAAGCCACCTGAATTTGCTCAACCTCAGCCAGCTTACGCTACAAAAAAAATTCTGACTCTTATAAAACAACTGTTAGCTCTGGTACTGTGTAATCATAAAGAACTAACTTATTGAATGAAAATGTAGCAACCTAGTTTAACCTGGCGTATAGGGTAAACTGACTTCGTTTTCTTGTGTTGAAATTTCAGAGTGGTTTGGACTCGAGTTAACATGAGCGCTCGTGCGCACGCGTGCATTTCTGAATCGTTGTTTTCACGGCACACGGAAGCTTTTCCGTCATCACAATTCAGGAATACTTTCAACATAAATGTGTACGTAAGCTTCCCAAATAAAGAAAGAGGAAGAGACGAATAAAAAAAATGCGGAAAGGTTAACCAAAGCTGAGCCAGGTATGCTACCCTGCACTGGGGAAGGAGAAACAGTTAAAGGGGAAGGGAGAAAATGCACTGTTGCTGCCGACGTAACAGCAGTTCCGTGCTTGAGATCACAGACACCGACTCAGTTTTGATTGCAGTGGCGCTTTTGCCATCTTTCGGAACTGTGACGCACAATCCCAAGATCTGGTCGATGGTGAGAACATTTCTGTCCACATGACGTACAAATGTACAGATGTGGTTTCTCGTTCATGTATTGACCGGGGAGAGGAGATGCTCCATAGTTAGACAGCGCATTTATTGCAATCGGCCCTGTCGGCCGTTGCGATCTCAAATGAAAACAGGCGTTAGTAAACAAAGCACCCAGACGCATATATGTGGCACAGCACACTATCTTCATCCCTGGAAACACCAGGTGGCAGCTGCAGCCGCAGCGATGGGTCTATAAAATGCAGGCGATGATAAGTGAATGGTGGTGTTTGTCCCTATACGGCCGTATCATGCGTTGGGCTACCTTATTTGAATGTTGATCAGCCTCAATCGTTGATAAGGGCATAGAAACAAGATTTGCTTCTGCGAAGGCTTTTCTGGAAGTTTCATCAGTGAGGTCATGGCCGGGCATGCCATGATGACCTTGCTAACACTGACATACGGCGTTGTGTCCTTTTTCATGCACATGCTGGTGGGTTTCTCATACTTCCAATGTAATTTTCACGCGCACACACTATATATATATATATATATATATATATATATATATATATATATATATATATATATATATATATATATATATATGAGATCTAACCTAACAGACAATAATGCCAAGGAATGTATAGGGGAATTTATTATAACCAATTAACCAATGTAACATAAATAGGAAGAAAGAAAAGTGATAGAGAAAGCAACTTGCCGTGAGCAGGACTCCAGGAGTCTCCATGAACTGTCTTGCTGTTGTACTTTGTATATATATATATTGTAGGGAACTATGCGAACGACGGTGAAGCAGCAAGAAATGGCAAGCCATAGCGTTGGTGCACACGCGAGACCCGAGCTTGCGCTTGTTTTGTATTTTCGGCTTGTTGACGTTCCTCGCTCTTCTGGCGTTCCTTGGCCTTGCAGTAGGTCTATACGTAAATAAACTACGTGACATCTGGTGGAGGTGTGTGGACTCCCGTACAAACCTGGAACTTCGCTCCCGTAAGCTTCCCCCTCTACGCGACACGAACATGGCCACCGAGACGCCTCTCTAGGTGGGACCTTCGACCGTCCACGTCACTTGCGGCGCCGTGTATGCTCAACGGGACCCTCCTATCTTCACGGGCTCCGCTCCACTGAGTAGGACTACATATATATATATATATATATATATATATATATATATATATATATATATATATATATATATATATATATATATATATATATATATATATATATATATATATATATATATATATATATATATATATATATATATATATATATATATATAGATAGATATATATATATATATATATATATATATATATTGCGATGTAACGGTGAAGGCAACCTTTATTAGGCCCAGAAGACACGATGAAGCGACCACGCCCAAGGCACAGAACTCAGACAAGCCAAGTCCCCACAGCAGATGAAGATGACGACAACTCATGATGATGAATATGTGTAAAGATAGTAGATGTTTTTAATGAATGCCTACAATATATATATATATATATATATATATATATATATATATATATATATATATATATATATATATATTGTAGGCATTCATTAAACACATTTACTATCACATCTACTTTACACATCTACTATCTTTACAGCAAAACAGTTCATGGAGAGAAGGAGACACATGCGTACAGAGCCTATATTTGTTTAACCTTAACAAGAGGCGGGGCCAGTACAAGCAAGAAAAAAACATTGTCAGATCCCATCTGCAGTGGAAAGCGATGATATGCGAAGCATGAATTAGAAAGGCTGATCATAATCATCAGCTTGACTACGTCCACTGCACGACAAGGGTCTCTCCCATGTTCTGCCATTCAAGTCAGTCATGAGCTTATTGTTGCCATTTTATACCCACAAACCTCTTAATCTCATCTGCCCACCTAACTTTCTGTCTCCCCCTAACCCGCTTGCCTTCTCTGGGAATCCAGTTAGTTACCCTTAACGACTAGCGGTTATCCTGTCTACGTGCTAGATGCCCGGCCCATGTCCATTTCCTCTTCTTGATTTCAACTATGATACCTTAGCCCTGGTTTGTTCCCTGATCCACTCTGCTCTCTTCTTGTCTCTTAAGGTTGCACCTACCATTTTTTTCCATTGCTCGCTGCGTCGTCCTCAATTTAAGCTGAACTCTCTTTGTAAGTCTCCAGGTTTCTGCTCCGTAGCTAAGTACCGGCAAGATGCAGCTGTTATATACCTTTTTCTTAAGGGATAGTGGCAATCTACCTGAGAAAGGCTGATACATCACTTCAAATCACCCTGATGTTACGAGGCGCATAGATGTAGTCCACAGTAAACACAGTCGGAAATGTTATGCGCACTCAGGTATCTGGATAAGGTGCAAGTATGCTGTTTACAGCCACGTAGCAAGGGCACCACGTTTGCAATACCAGCCCCAACAGTGGTAGGTGTGTATATTATGCCGTACATGACTTCCATGTGATGATTATCATGCGTGCGCTTGACATTTGTGTTCGTCATCAATTCACATCACATAATAGAAGTTTCTATACATGAAGCTAGTGAAACGGCCGTGAGCGCGCTATGAGCATTTCATGTGGGCATGGTTAACATGACACGAATATCATGGTTATCAAGTTTGGATGTGTCACTTATATGTATACCTTTGTCATCCATTCACGTCACGTAATACCAAATTTGGTATATGTCGGCCTAGCGAAACGGCCGCAAGCGCATCGTGAGCGTGGTATGTAGTCAAGTTCCTACATGACATGACTGTCATGATTATCATGTTTGCACAAGTCATATACCTTCGTCATGCATTCACGTCACGTAACGCCAAATTTGGTATAATTAAAGGTGTGAAACGGCCGTGAGCGCACTATGAGCGTAGCATGTAATAATGTGTTACATGACGCGCATGTCATGATTATCATGTTTGGACGTATAATCTACCTTCCTCGTTCATTCACGTCGCGTAATACCAAATTTGGTTTATGTGAAGCTTGCCAAAAAGCCGTGAGCGCAGGCTTGCGAGAACTGGATTGATGGTATGGAGAAGTTACAAAGTGCCTCGTACTGTCGGTTTTGCATCTTTCGCAGCAGCACACGAATAGTACTTGCTAGAGTACCGACCATGGTGACGACTTCATCTTTCATCCTTTACTTTATAAGAAACAGAAGAAGTTTCCTTTGCTCTAAAGTTCTTATGTCTTTCACCAGGTGTCTGTAGCAGTGTCGCCAGATGCAACCGAGAAAAAAAGTGAATACTCATCTCAATAGAAGCTCAAAATAAGTGAAAACATAATAAACTTTGCTAATATTGAAGATATGAGTCAAACACGAATGAGAACTTGAAAGCACTTTATTATTTTGTACAGTGCAAATATGCGAAACTGTGAATGAAAGCTCATAGCTGCTTTTTAACATTGTCTCCAGGGCAGTCTCCATTCATTTGAACGCACGTTTGGTAGCACATGATTAACGTCGCTTGTTGAATCCCGGCCGCAACGTTTGTTTGAATTCAACACTCAACTATAGGCTGGTGCACGGGGGACGGGGGGGGGTCAAGGTGGGGCAAGAAATCTTACCCATAAATTTACTTAGTAGGACGGACGGGGGGGGGGAGCACTGCGGTGACCCTTCGCCACCCTTGATTGAGAACTCCACACACACCTATGCACTCAACTACTCAAAGTCATCGCCATTAGTGAACGTGATCATCACTTAAATAACTATATTTGCTTGTGAAATGCAAGTCATCCCCCCTCCCCCCAAGAAACGCCGTGCTTGCGCTGAAAGAACAGCACAGTCACAGCGAAAGCTGGGAAAGCACCTTTCCTAGAACCCGTCGCCAACTCTCCTGGGGCCATATACTAATACAAGTATGCTTGCAAGGTACACAACACGTTGTTGTGTTCTATCTGTGCTCTTCACTTGTCTCTCTTCGTGTTGAAACAGCGCGTCGCATGTGTCAATTATGTACTATTGTGAGCAATATGAGCTCGCGAACACGCGAGTGTGGGTCGAATATCCTCGAACCCTACGATGTATGATCTGCAGCGCCCGCTCTCAGAAACAAAAGGGAAAGGGTGCCGCGCTTCCTAGCGGTCGACCCACCCGCCTCAATATCTTAGCGGCAAAAAACGGCTTATAGCGCGTCAGTGGCTGCTAGTGGTGATGTGAGCCCACATCAACCCGCACAGCCACAACCAATGGCTCATCCGGCTATGCAGCAACAAAGATATCGGCTGTGAAGTAGCCTGCCATGATGCAGATGGCATGCTTTTATTACATCTTGGTGAGGCTCGCTGAGCCTCTTGGTGCGCATACTTGGCCTATTTCGTTTTTTTTGTGTATTTTCTTTTCGTGTTATCATTGGTAGTTCCCAATGGCACGCGATTGATGAATTTTGTTCTTTTGTGGAGCAGGTAACAGAGCCAGTATAGTTATATTTTGCTGTTCTTCTTGTTGTTGCGATAGCGAAAAACGTGTTTTGCCGTGGTGCATTGTACTCTTTTGTACATATATATTGTTTTTCATGCGTAGTACGTGGTTTTTATTATTCTTTTTCGTCGTCGTCTTGTGTATGAAAAGAGCACCAATGTAGTATTGTTGTACTCGCTATTGTAAGTGTTCTGCTGTTGCGCGTATCGTCCCTCAAAATATTGTATTCCTCAACTTTGTATCTAATTGTTTACCTGTGATGTTGTATGCCCGCTTCCTGTATGGGTTTGCAAAATACCTACAGTTTTGATAAATAAATAAATAAAAATAAAATTCGCTGCCGTTCCGCAGCAACGATCGTGTGGGATGGTCAACTGTAAGCGAAAAAGCCCACTCGCCCCCCCCCCCCCCCCCCCCCCCCGGTTTCGGCAGCACCATCGAAGTACCACGTTGTTATCTCAGTTTTGAGGCGATTTTCCACGTGCTCGCATGTTCCAGCTCATACTGCTCACGATAGTACTATCGTGAGCAGTACGAGTTCGAACACGTGAACGCGTGTCAAATAGCCTCGAACCCTACATCGGCTGATTTGCAGCGGCCGCTGTGGGAAACAAAGTGGAAAGGGCTGTGCGCTTACGCTGGCTGTTGGCACTCCCGCCTCGGTATTGTTGCTGCAAAGAGGCAGCTTGTCAGTGAACGCTAGCGATGAGTTCATTTTAACACACTTTTACAATTACAAAAGCTTCTGGCAAATTTCTTTATCGTCGTCAGCCACAGCACAAAAAAAATTGCACAAAATTTCTTACAAGTGATCAGCGGGCATACCACGCTTCTCCGAGGATGGCAGTGAATGCCTGCCTATAAATAATGGCGTAGTGGGTACCCGCAAGTGTGCTTGCAGGAGCTACCCAAAAGTGTTAAAAAGGCTCTAAAAGGCCGCTCTTTCGGCTTTCGCTGTGACAGTGCTGCGCGTTCCACGCAGGCTTGGCGTTTTTTTTTTCTTATTTCGTGTGATAGTGGTTATGGACACCGGTGGTAGTGGTGGTGGTGGTGGACAACTACGGCGCCCTTGTGATCTCATAGCAGCTTTCGCTGTAAAACGTGACAAGGGACTGGAAAATTGCACAAATGACTCGGCGAAAAAAGAAGCCCAAATTTGCTTGTAAGTGGAACTGGCAAATCTGGCATGTAGTCTATAAGAATATCTGGCCAGGAGTCTAGTGCATTGCTGTGAGAAGTTTCTTTGTTCTTAGACTCGACTGGGGCGTTCATGGATGTGAGATGGGTTGGTTTCTTTGAACGGAATTTGCGTGGTAACGAGGCCTTGGGTGGTTTTGGAGCACCGTTAGCGACAAGATCGTGGTCGCTTGTGGATGCGTACTCTTCCTGAGAAAACAATTGATGTTTAACAAATTTATTCAGTACCACCATTTTCCTCCAAATGATGAGACAGCTCTATGTCAAAAGTTGGGTCAGATGAGAAGTGTGCAACAACACTACCGCTTGTGACCGATGAACTGGGCCCCACACAACGGACTCGAGCCAGGCCAGTATGATGAAGGGACAAAGAATCTAAAAATGCTTATAAAATTATTAATGCACAATAAACAGTGTGATTTAGTTAATAGCAAAGCTTGCACCCCTGCTTACTATGACCTCTGTCACAGTAAGCAGGGTTGCGAAAACCCCAGTCTGAAATTTAGTGCACCGACATAATTCGAACTCTCATTGGCATCGTTGCATGACTTGAAAAGGCTATCCGGCCAAAAGTTTCAGTGTGCTCATAATCAGAGTTAATCATCGTAAAATGAAACAAACACACATAAACAGGTCATCTGTTTGCTACGCGTTCCTCTTTATGAATTCCGACGTCCTAACCACAGAAACTGTGCTCGAGGAACACAGCCCTTTGGTGCAGAAGGGTAATGCTGTCGATTTAAACATACATTAAACCCCACATATTAATCGATTTGAATATACAGTGCAAGATGTCTCCTGTAATTGTGCAATCTTTCATTGCCACGAAATTGCGAGCCTGAACTCTTGTAACCTTTATTTTGCCTATTTATAGGGTAATGACCCGTGTCCTATGACGGTGTTCTAACAACTGTTAACTGCTAAAGTTATATTCAGTCCTGTCATGCACCGCTGATGTTTCATTCAATTACATGAACACTCCAGGCGCATTTCTGTCGTTGCCGTTGTTATATGTTTCATATAGAGTTCGAATCTATTACACTGCCCCGCCACGGTGGTCTAGTGGCTAAGCTACTCGGCTGCTTACCCGCAGGTTGCGGGATCGAATCCCGGCTGTGGCGGCTGCATTTCCGATGAAGGTGGAAGCGCGTGTGCTCAGATTTGGGTGCACGTTAAAGAACCCCAGGTGGTCGAAATTTCCGGAGTCCTCCACTACGGCGTCTCTCATATTCATCTGGTGGTTTTGGGACGTTAAACCCCATATACCACTCACTGCTTCTTCCTTGTAGTGAAACTTTCACTTTTTAAATTCTATAAATCTGTTATATTTGCTTATTCAGCATCACCGAGGCCTAAAAACATAATTCATTTCAACTCGATTTCAACGCCCATTGTGCACTTGGACCGGACAACTAAACCGCAGAATTATCGCCGTATGCAAAGACGCGCATTAGTCTATGCGAAACATTTTGCGTCGCATATGTTGTGATGATAGTGGTGTCTGCGCATTTTTCGCTGGAAGCCGCATGAGGTTATGATGTATCTATGCGAGGATGATTTATATACGCATCCCACACAAAATTTTGTGAATAAGTTGTTCTTGAGAAGATATAAGTTTCGTAACGTCCGCTATTAAATAATGATACTTCCCCAGTGTGTTCGAAGGTAATAAACAGCTCGACCACGCTGATTTTATTTTATTTTATTATTAATTTGGGGGGGGGGGAAGAAATTTTATACACAAACTGTTTAAGATAGTCTATAAGAACGTAGCTTTGTTTTCGGCATAAAGTCAATGGATATGGCTTTCTGCTGGAGTTTTCGCTTGTACAGCTTTTGTATACGTAGTAAACAGTTCAATGAAAGGTCTTCATACCCGTGTAGGTTCCTAAGTACCATTGTGTGTCTGGTAAATCGCGAAAAAGAGAAGCCCGTTTCTAAATGTCGACTGCAGCATTCTTGAAGCCAAAGAAAGTGTGTCTAAGACTAACAATTTTTTTCAATATAGCAAGGAAGAAATTTCTAAAATATTTAAATTTGTGATAGTTTGGTATTAGTAGTAATCAAAACCGAAATGTAGTATAGAGAGGACAATGTTTTTACAGTTGAGTTATGAAAAGGTAAAATGCATGATGACAAGTATTTTTCCTCTAAGGTTGAAATATGTACACGAGATTCATAATGTCCCTTTACATATACAAGATTGTTTTTTTTTGTTTTTAGGCAATGCACAACTTTTTAGAAATTATGACAGTAAGGTACAATTATAAAGCTTCACATGGACAAATGAGCCTTTTAACACCTCATGAGAATTAAACAGACGCACGGGAAAATGGATTTGTGATTTTATATACTTTTGTATCTGGCGTTGCCACATACAATGAGAGAAAACTCGATAGTGATTCCATGCTGGTATTGCGCATATCATACGTGGGCGTGTATCAAGGCGCGTAAGTGCCGAGTTACCTGCAAAGATAGTGAGGTGTCTGAGCTGGAGCTTTAGCCGGGGCGCGTTTCCTGGTCCAGGTATGGAAGCATAAAAGTGTCTTGCGTCGGCTTGCACAACCCCGGACTAGTCATCTCAAGCTTGGCCCAGATGGTACTGGCAGGGAAGTCCGACGCATTACATTTGGGCCTTAGAAAGGGGCCCTGCAACTTTCTTTGAGCATTATCAAAAAACGCTGCTGATTGGTGCTGAGCCACGCACGCGCGCTCGCAATCACGCTGAAAGTGGCCGGGTGTTTGAAGAAAAAAAAAGTGCTGAACATCATGGCACGTGCCGTCGAAAGGACGCATTTTCTTGCCCCCTCACCATGCCCTTCCCTGCGTAGCTCTCAGAGCGCTCGCTATTACGAAAGGAGAAAGAAACCACCTGAAGCGTGCGACCTAATACACCTGGAGCTTCGCTCATACTTTATGGATTCTAAAACTTTTTGTTGAAGTTCATTTGTGAATCATCCTGCATTATTGGGGAGAATATTCTATTATTACTTAAAACGTGTTGCAGTGCCCCTTTGGAGAAGTAAGGTCAATTATTTGCTTGTTCTGAAGGCACTAGATCTAGCGTTCAAGTTCCAGTTGCAGTTCTAGCGTCACAATGAAAAGACTTCAGAAGCATGCTCGGAATTATTGTTCTGCTTGTCAATATAATGTAGTGAACATATTCTCGTAAAAGCTCCTTTTGAAACAAATATATATATTGACTTGTGCTTACCATGCTCGTACAGTAAATTGTGTTATGAATGCTCGTGTTCTACTTTCGAAATATTTGTGCGGCGACACATATGTGATGACGCCATAAGGTAACACTTCAATAGAAACCGCTTCCTATTTGGCCTGATCTAATAATATAGAATAACTACCGCAATGTGCACCCTATGATGCAATTGAAGCCAATCAACTTGGCGAGCTATGTACATGGCCTTTCAGAATACCGCCGTACACTTCTACCGAAAACTCTTTCAACTTTGTCAAGACTGAAAAGAATGACAGGTAACGGTGAAGATCTCGGACAATTATAGTGTTGCATGGAACGTCCAGTTTTCATGGCTCTCTATCTATTCACTCTCTGTTTTTTGTTTGGATTGAATATGCACACAGTGTTGACTATAGCGCACATGCAGCATAAACAGAAAGCTGTTTTTTTTTTCTCCTTTTCTTGCCTATGAAGTTGTGATAAGGTGTTTGTTCACGCTTGTACCCTATAGCAATCTCCGTACGGTGAGATATTTAACTTGTGAAGCGGTATTCACAAGCAAAAGGTACAAGGAGATGAACTCATTGGACATCATTTTATTTTTCTACATCGTTTTCACCAACGCTACGAAATTTCGCAACGTTGAAATTCGCTTCAAGTATTTACCATTAACCATGAACAATGTTCGAGTTATTTTGACCGTGTGAGAAGCTATAGCAAGTTATCCTCATCGCTTTCACCAAACAGACATAAAAAAGAATGAAATGAACATCAGTAGGAAATGGCATTATGAGTAATTACACTGGTTAATTTGTCGATGAGCATTTCAGAATTGATTTGCTGCCTCGTATTTTATTATTCATTAATTTTCATGTCTTTAAAATTGCTGATAGGTTGTTTCTGCATTAATATAATTGCACAGAATGTGACAGAACGTAGAACAATAATGGTTTCTGCGAAATTTGCGTATTTTTGTGGAATGATAATGTAATGTTAGCAACTTGGCCTTTAAGCACGTAGTATTCTGATCTTGAAAAAATTAAGCGGTCGTACTGAGATATATCCGAACGATATCGCTTCAAGTTGCTTCTTGATACAGGGTCGCAGTATGAATCGTGAATAGTGAGGGTAAGTTGGGATAACGCGCAATTCATTCCTTTTGTGTTTGTCCAGGCAATGTTTAGAAATCATCAGGGTGCGTGTTCAAGTTCTAGCGTCCCTTGAAAAACTCTTCGTCAGCATGTTTGAAATATTGCTATGCTCGTCTGGTATGGCAATGAGGATACAACAAAGCAAATATATTTAATGTCACTAAAGTTAACACAGGCTTGTTTTAATACTACCATATATGACAATGCGAAAGAGACAAGAGCCATCGACGAGCACAAATTTGGAGCTGCTGGAAATTTTCACAGTTTTGAAAAAACAAACACATTTTGCAGGATTGTGACTTGGGTGTGTGCAATACGAAATTGATGGCGGACAAGGCCACAAAAGCACAGAGCTTCCTGTTCCTAAAAAGATTTTGAAAAGCGATGTTGTCGGAGAGGATGAGTGACATAGAAGCAGCTACAATGTATATAGGCCAATGACGGGTCCTTTGAGGGTATGATCGAAGGCCGTGGAGTAGAGGAAGCTGCTACTTCGTGTTTGAATGCACCGTTCTTTCTTTTTGTCAAGAAAATTACACGTGCGTTTTTTAACAGGGTATAAATTTTGTAATGGCATTGCGCAGCATATTGCTTGTTATTTTCCTCTCCTTCATCTTATATATACCATCTTATATTGATAAGACTTTTGTATTAATGGGTCTGGCCCCAACGTGGTGGTCTAGTGGCTAAGGTACTCGGCTGCTGACCCACAGGTTGCGGGATCGAATCCCGGCGGCGGCGGCTGCATTTCCGATGGAGGCGTAAATCTTGTAGGCCTGTGTGCTCAGATTTGGGTGCACGTTAAAGAACCCTAGATGGTCGAAATTTCCGGAGCCCTCCACTACGACGTCTTTCATAATCATATGGTGGTTTTTGGACGTTAAACCCCACATATCTATCAATCAATCATTAACGGATATACCTTCCTCAATGACGTTATCAGTTTACGATCTTTTCCTTCACTTTGTGCTGTGCTTCATGTGCTAGTAATCTAATTTCTGCGTTTGTACGTCCCAAAACCATGATATGATTATAAGAGACGTCGTAGTATAGGGCTCCGGGAGTTTTGACCATCTGGTGTTGTATAACGTGTAATGACGAATTAATGTGCTGTTACACTACTAAGCAGTATTTCGGATATTGGCGAAAAACTGAAATAGGGCCATTTCTTGCTGGATACTTCTTCCGGCAAGTCACCAGGAGATTCTCGTTCACTTGTTTCCACAAAACTTCGATTGTATTTCCACCTGCGACAGCTGTGTTCAGGTGGGACGAAGGGGAAAGAATAAATAAAAAAATGGGGGGTAGGTATTCCAGAGATTCCTAAACGCGATTCGATGATTAAGCAAACTCATCTCTTATATTTGTGATGGACTCGCTTCAGCATTTTCAATATATATACCGACGAAATTATCGTGCCTTTATCGTTCATTCATTGACTGGAAGTGGCTTACACACCTTACTTCTCACTCAACATCAAAGAAATGCCGTCCGCTGCGTGCACGCCACATCGCGCCTGTCGAACATCTGCCCATCAGGCATACAATCCTAGCGAAAGCCCTGCTTATCTGCCAATACTGCCACTATAAATAGGCGACTTTTTTATGCCGAGGAAGGTATTTTGACGTGTTCAAACTGGCAAATACACGGTGTCATGGATCTGCGTAATTTTCTACACTTTTTAACACGTGAATGTGTCCGTAATTTGACCACATGTGGGCTTGTAAAAACTTGCATAAATTTCCTCTTCTATTGCGGGCGTATGGGTTTACTGTCAATTTCTTGAATTTGGTGTTTGCCACGATTTCATTTATTCGCTGTTGAAGTTGTTATTTTTTTTATTTTGGATAGTGATTGCAGAGAAATGGAGTGTTCAATGCGTGCTGTGACTATTCTTAATTTGTATGCGGCGAATACACAGTGATTTCACTATGAGTATAGTGTAGGAGTTTATGACTCAGTTATATAATGAAACCAACCGTACATCATTCTTCAGGTGTTTGTACTTTATAGTATTCTTTTTCCTTAGCATTTCTTACTATCTGGAACTTGCGTGCAATAATTGATAAAGATGGCTTATTTTCACAGGATGCCATCATTTAAGGTTTTTTTCAAATGAAACAGTATAAGGAAACATCGCGTAACGCTATTAGTGAAGACCTTCCTGTGTTCAATGAGTCCTTCCGCGTTAGCGCCTTACGTTAAGGTGATCGACCAACTTAAAAAAGCCCCCGCATCAAACAATAGGACACGTATTCGCAGGTGTGCCTTCCAGTTCTTGCATAGGCAAAAAAAAAATGCGTTCGTGTATCTGTCACTATATGCATGTGATAATGAGTAAACTCGACGTCCTGTCTGTTACGCAGGGGTCTACATATGGATCATCACGGCTGGCATCGTCACTGGCGCCTTGCTGCTGGGCCTAGTCGTCTGGCTGGTAGTGTTCCGGCTACGTAGGTCTAAGCGCAACAGCGACACGGCCGAGCCACCGCTTCTGACGCGGGAACCATGGCATCGAAAATCTATGTAAGTGAACGCACGTCTGTGCCACTTATGCCCGTACATCAGTTGTCGTTTCATTTGATAACTTTGTGTCCAGTGTAATGCAAAGAACATTACAAAGCCGAGGAAGCAGCTTCATGATAGTGTGTCGTGCAACGCGAAACTTGCTTTGCGTAAAAATAGTTGCACAAAATGAACTACTCTTAGCGGATACAGAGATAAGTAGCGGAAAATGTGAGCCTAAAAACCTACTATTTATTGCAGAATAGCAGTTCATTATTTGAAAAACGTAAAACAAATTGTGCAATGCTGCAAATGATAAGTAATATTGATTTTATAGAAGTGCATTGAAGTACACTCATATACGATAAGTATGTTTAAGTGCATTTCTGTGATGAAACATTTCGACAATAAAGAAAAGCGTGTTAGGGACACAATGGCCATAGCATGACTCTCGTGGTGGGCAAATGCCTTACATTGGTTGTCATTTAAGTTTGATTAAAGATGTATTACAGAACGCAAAATTTGGTAAAGGCGAGGGTACATGGTAATATGGTCGGCAGAGTCTATGAGCTCTACTTCACTGCAAAACACACTGTGATTTGCAAATCGTGTTATAAAGGAATGTGTTATAATGATTAGCTTATACAGAAAAAATAGAGAACGGAAAAAAGATTATTACGTGTCGTAGGACATCACCGGACAAAGCAGAATCATGGTTCTTAGCTGTTACTAACATTGTATACTGTTAAACAAAAAAAAAACTGTCAGCCACATTTATTTATAAGGCTTCTAGTTCAGCGCTTTTAATTTTGTGCACAGTTAGTTTGCACAAACAGGATCGAGCTTCTCAGCAAATTCGCTGAAGAACTTGTCGACGATAGAAGGACGATAGACGATGTAAAACATGTTATGAGTAAAAGCACAGCCTCTCAATACTCTATGAGGGACTATGGCAAAAGGCAGCAACACCGTTTCACTTGAATTATTTATACTGATTACAGTATGTATTGGCCCGACACATATAGGAAGATAACCATGGCACATACGAACAGATAGTCTAGTGCTAAACTCCCAATGTATGGTTTCACGCCTTTCAGACAGGTTTTTATACCTCCAAGAAATACAATTCACTTTGAACGTGTTCGTAACCCTAGTTAAACGCCTGCTTTCTCGACAAATAAATTGAAGGTGGTCATACTCAGGTGTTTCCTAGTTCATCTATGGGTCCAGATTTGATGCGTTGAGTGTGAGCTGATTTCAAAAACAATTGGCTATAATGCAACTGTAAAGTTCAGTGGTGCGACTTCAATATTGACAGTGCGGCACCAAGAAATTTTAAACTGATAGATTGTTTCTTATTTGAAAGACACAGACTGCTGGGTGAGTTGGTAATTCATTTTAACTGAGTTGAGCAAAAAAATTGAAGTACAAAAAGAAGACACCTGGACACAGCGCTGTGTCCAGGTGTCCAGGACAGAGCACAGGTCTCTTCCTTTTGGACTTCCTTTTGGGAAGAATATGTCGGTTTTTACAACCCAAAAACACGGTACGATTATGAGAGACACCGCAGTGGAGGGTTCCTGATATTTCTACAGTCTGAGTGTTCTTTAACCGGCACTGGCATCACGCTCTAAATGAGCCTCTTGTTAGGAATTTTCTCTGTCGCGATGGTAGCGGTGGCGTAGAGCGGCGAGCCGTCGAGCGGACTTCGATGAAGCCTTAGCCCGAAGGTGAAACAGGGAGGCAATCCGTTTGGAAAACAGCAACAAAAGTAGCGTTTACTGTAGCAGGTTGTCGTTTTACAGAGCCGGCCAGCACGACAACGTCGGCTGGGGCAAAAATCTCCTAACATGGGGCCAGCTCGGCCTTAAATAGCGTCTTTGGTCCATTCTCTCAGACCAGTTCTCGGGCTCGGAGGGGGGGAGACGTAGCCATACCCGGAACTGCAAAGTGGTCCGGCGGAGGAAGCGACGTTATCCCCGGAACTGCACGGTTCTTCGGCACGGAAGGCGGCACTGGGAGGAGGGGGGGGGAGACAGTTCGTCGAAACAGGGCTCGGTCTTGTGAGACGTGCTCCCGAACGAGGAACATATCTGTGGCACAACACTCTGTAGCGTTTCACCTCCTTCGAAATGCGACCGCCACGGCCGGGGTTGAACCCACGGCCTTCAAATAAGCAGCCGAGTACTATAACCACTGCTCCACCGCAGGAAGCAGTGTTATTAAAAAGCTCCCTCAGTTTGTTCGGTGCTGAAAATATAGCGCGAACGTTAATCCGGTTAAGGTACGTTATTGTCAGCTGGTGAAAAAGCATATCACAAGTACGTTTTCCACTGGCCCGATGTTGTCCCTGGAAACGTTTTAGGCCCGTGTGCTCAGATTTGGGTGCACGTTAAAAAACCTCAGGTGGTCGAAATTTCCGGAGCCCTCCACTACGGCATCGCTCATAATCATATGGTGGTTTTGGGACGTTAAAGCCCACATATCAATCAACCAATCATATTGCCCTTCGAAAGCAAGTATATATATTTTTTTCTTGCTCTTAGCACTATTTCGAAACGAACAACTGTTTAGGCGTATTGGTTCAGCTATTTTCATTGACTGATCCCTAACGTATGCGTAGTTCAACGTAGTCAGTACTTTGAATAGCACTCAAGGAAGGAAGTGTATACTTTAGGGCCCGTTTTTTTGTTAGACACAATATTAATGAGATCTAACAGATAGTAATGCCAAGGAAAGTATAGGGGATGTTCTTATAAGTAATTGCATCGTAAATGTACAAGAAAAAAAATGGACAACAAAAAAATAACTCGCCACCGGCAGGAACCGACCCTGCGACCCTCGAATAACGCAGCCGATGCTCTACCCCTGAGTTATGGTGACCGTCATTCCTCCATCCTCTCTTTAGGGTATATATGTGCATTCAAACGTGGGAGCGTCAGTCAACACTGCCAGTTGCTATAACGGCTAGTGTGAAGCACTCTTTTAGCCCCACGTGACCGTATTACGAGCTGGCAGCTGACCAATAATTCCTCGCACACTACCCGAAGGCATCCAGTCTGCCAAATTGAGACCCTCACTATGAACGAAAGAAGTGTAAATTTAAGAGCTCTTTTTCTTTGTTAGACACAATGGTAATCAGAGCTAACGAACAGTGATGCCTAGGACAGGAATATTATTAGTAGCAAGTGCAATGTAAGAAAGAAAAGTGCACTAAAAGATGAGTTGGCACTGGCAGGCACTAAACCTGCTACCTCCAAATGCATTGGACGCTCTACCAACTGAATAACCACCACGGTCATCCATCCGTCCACTTATTGAACTATATGTGTGCATTGCAACCGGGAAGTGTTAACACCGTTAGCAGGAATGACGGCAAAGGCGGAATACACCTTTTTGCCTGTTCGCGTCACGCAGCACGTGATCTTATTACCGGCTGGCAGCTGACCAACGCTGCCTCGCATACTACCTGAATTAATCAATGAATTATTCAATCAGTCAGTTTTTTTATTATTACGGAGAAAGGATTGTTACAGAATATAAAATACACAGACGAGGGTCCCAAAGTAATAAGCTGCAACGGGACACTCGCTGATGGTAAATAAACCAAGGATCAGCTGCAACTTGAACCGTAAAAACATAACTAAACATACCAGAAAGAAAACAAAACGGCAGAAAACCAAGTTGTACAAAATGTGATAGGTGCAATGCACAGCCAAACAATTTTATTACAACTAAAAAAAGAACTAGAACATTATAAGCTCAACAAAAAGTTTTTTTCAATGGGGTTTTGAATGACATTGAAGGAATTTTACACTTGAGTGATGAGGGTAAAGAATTTCACAATGAGATGACACAGAAGTGTGAAGATGATTCACCATAGTTAGTATGAACTTTAGGTAACAGAAAGTAATTGTTCGCCGCAAACCTGGTCATGTTAATGTTAAAAGCTCAGAATCAATGAAAGTAGAAAAAAGTTTATTTTTAAATCGTTCATGCAGAAACACAATTACATTGAACCTGGTTTAGTTGTTAACGTTTTAGATGTTATTGCCGGGAAAAAGGTGAGTGGTGTTACTGCTGCGAGTACAGTTAATAATAACACGAAGGGCCCGATTTTGTAAATGCTGTATGAATGATAAGTATTCCTACGTAAAACGATGTCATAAGAATGAATGAAAGAGAAGTACATACACAGGAATGCATTGTGAGAAAAATATGGGCGAGCTTAAAGTATAATGCGCGAATGCGCGAATACTAAATGCTCTCATTTTCCTAACGTGAGCAATATGGAGATTTAATCTAAAGTTAGCATTGAGGGGAACGCCTGGAAAGGATACCTCGTCACTTATACTAATGAAATGAGAGTCAATTGCGATCACTGCATGGTGAAGAAGTCAACTTACGTTGAGGTGATCTTAAGGCCTCAAACTTTCACTTACTAGGATTGATAAGTAGATGGTTTTTGTGATACAGTTTTGACACTTTACAAAGTGCATCATCGAATTTATTAGTGAGAGTAATCAGTGAGAGCAGCAAAGAAAATGGTGAGATCATCATCAAGTCTGCCAGAACGAAGCCCTCGCTATGAATAAAGGAAAGAAGTGTAAACTTTAGGGCTCGTTTTTTCATGTTTGACACAATATTATGAGAACAGATCATGATGCCAAAGATGAGGAATGCCAAAAAAGTAATGCCAAGGAAGACAATGATGCCTAACAGACAATGAATCAAGAAAGAAAAGTGGAGGAAAAGGTAACTTGCTACCTGCAGTAACCGAACCTGCGACCTTCAAATAATACGTTGAATGCTCTACCAACTGAGCTTCGGGGGCGGTCAGCTCTTCGTCCAATTTGTAGGTATACGTGTGTTTAAATGTGGGAGCATCTCTTCGTTCATTTTCCTTTCTTCACATTGATAATACAATTACTTCCAACATTCCTTATACTTGCCTTGGCATCACTGTCGGTTAGTTATCTTTAATATGGGGGGTAACAATGACACTCATACAAGTGGCAACAATAGCGGTGGTACACTGCACGATGCTGCACAGTGGCAAAGGGGAGCGTTCTTAAACACTTGCTATTCGGGTAGCAATCTTTGTACGATATGACGTTCCTGGACGCCGCACCTCTTGCCTAAGACGCGAAAGCGAAGCGCCTTCTTGGGTATTAACCGGAGTTCAAACTTCCACAAATTATCTTATTTTTCTTTCGCCTTCTATTTGTGTGTCCATACGCTTAGCGCTTCGTTTGTAAGTCTCCTTGCGGGAAATCCAAGCCATAGAGATGGTCAGAGAAGATGGGAGATTGAAATCAATAGAAATCATGGAACAGAGAATGTCGATAAAGATGACATCCACAACGTTTGTAAAAAAGAAATTTCAAAAACGCACTCTAAAATACGGCGCGCCGTTGCAGCTTTGTCGGGGAAAACGCTTTTTGCCGTTCCCCCTTGGGATCTGTCCTTGCGTTCCTATTAGCGTACAGTGACAAAATCAGGCTCTAATTTGGCCATCTGTCACTTAATAAATTTTTATCGCTGTTTATATCTGCGGCCCTTCCTGAGAGCTTTTGTGATTGCGGACCTCGCCTTGCATTGTCACCCTGTCACCATGTCGGCTTTGGCTTCGTCTGCTTCATGCTAAACTGTGAAAACCATCGCACACCAGCTCCCTCTAGCAACCCCCAAAACAACGTGTACGACGGGAACTACCTGCATTCATAAACCTTCTCATTAGTTCAGTTTTCTGAAAGTTTTTGCGCCTATAAATATAGGTGTTGTGCGTGTCCCAGAGAGCACTGGGTCATTCACCTTCCTGATTGCGCCAGCCTGACCGATGGGGGCAGGAAAAGATGAGGCATTTGAAACGACACGTACAAAAGCTTCAGCTTTCATCGCCTTGCACTGATGCACGGGTAGTTTCATATTGCGATTATGTTTTCCCCCGGCGGCAAATATATTCATCACGTGCCCCTGCTTTTGCTTCTTAACCTCTCTATAAAAACCTGAAATGCCACAACAAAGTCTGTAGTTTGTGACGCTACTGTAACACATGGCAAGCTTCAACTCACGCTTCTTATACTTCGACTAACTTTGGTGCCAAAGCTGGTGTATGTTATAGTGTATGTAATATCACTCTCTAGAGCGTATCATGTGTTGCGCTGAGCATTGTGTTAACGACTTCGCCTTTTGGACAAAGCTACTAGCTTTCAATTTTCGTCTCCAAATTTCTTCAGCAACTGCCGATAGTGAGTGAAATAAATAGTGACCAAATATCAGTTCGACCAGTTCCACCTCCAAAAGAACTCAGTTCAACCTGAAAAGCAATGAAGCAATGTCGTCTTCAACCGACTCTGCCATGTCACGCAGCTGTAAAACACTTGGGGTAATCGTGACGCAATGACTAGCGTGCACTCTGATTATTTGTTTTCTTATGGAAACAAGCCCTTGGTGCACATCAAGTGTCAAATTTTATGCTAAATGAAAGGCGTTACAAATTGTTAAAAGTATACTGCATGTTTTGTGTGTGCTCAGACTTTTGTTCTTGCAGTTATAGGAAGAAGGTTTTCATAAGTTAGTGTTTTATTTCTGTTTTTTTTTAATTTAGAACATCTGAGATTGCGGAAAATGCCACAGGCACTGAAACTGGCATCAGCATGACACTTTTCGCAAGAAAAAATGGTGTGGCGAAGTCAGTTAGGTGTTCCTATGTGATGTATGAAAGCTCATTAGTGCCCCAAATTACTGGCGTTCGCTCTCCAACATCTGTCACCGCAGATGTCACACACGCTTCTACGAGCATAATTGTTGTGATTACTTCTAATGACGAGATTCTTAGATGAATATAATATGACTAAGTGTGTGCTTTAGTGGTGCGTCATGTTCTGTGCACTAGGAAAAAAAACGGCGGTACAATGATTAAAGAAAAAGCCAAAAACGAGGCTATAGGCGTCAGCCAGTCTTTTACTTCCATCGACAAACGGGAAATGTTCTGTTTTCATATCGAAAGGAAAGAAATGTCAGTGCTAGTTACCGTGGTTGTTACTCAAACAGTGCTTAGATCGGTGACGTTTAGGACCGAAGTATTTATTAACAATGTTGTCGTTAGTCGCAGTTCACCTGAAAAAACGTCTGCATTCAGTGTTCACAAAATCTTGTTTCCATATGCCATGGAGAAAAGCGTCCGTAACCAGTGTGATCACTGGAAGACAGAGTGTTTTCCCACCACTTTTTGGTTTCTGATTTTGAGCGTTTGCTAAAGACAGTAAAAAGTAGTTCTCAGTATACTAACCAACCACGAACCTCTCAGTGTGAGCGGACGCTTTTTGCTGTCATTCTTTATGTTCATTCTATTTCACATACACTAAAGAAAGTCGGGGGGGGGGCGGTATAGGATTGACGTGGTTTTTTTTCAGGTGGAGACAAATTGGGTTGCTTATGTGGAAAGATTCAAAGACGCGTGAGGGGAAATACGAGGGTGGTTGATAACGCTTGCTCAACCAAGCAGGTTAAGAACTGCGTGTTCGACCGGTGTAGTTTATAAAATTATTTGTACGTGCGGCAGTTTCTGCGTCGGACAGACTGGCAGATGTGTGAATATCAGGCTGCGAGAGCACGAAAATTTTTTAAAGGGTGGGGTTTCGTCTCAACTCGCCTGCCATTGCCGTGAGTGCGGTTGCACTCCTTCTTTTGAGCGGACCTCATGTATCCATCGCCATCATAATCAATGTACACATAACATTGTTGAGGCTTACCACACGACGAAGTGTGTTAGCAATTGCGTTAGCTAGCAGTCTGTTGCTTCAACAAAACAAGTAATTTGTTTCATTGATCGCATGCCAGCTTGCATGGTGCATGGTTTTCTGTATACATACACCATATATGCTTTCTTTCAAATGAATTTTAAGCTGTTAGACCAGCACTTGTCCTGTTTTATTTTCTTGCGTGTTTCGTTTTGTGCGCTTCCCGCTATGAAACGTTATCTTGCCTCTATGGTTATTGCGTACTACAGCTAAGCGCAAAGTGGTGCGATAGACTCCCGCCCACATTTTCGAGAGGGCGATAATTGTCTAAACTAGAGCGCGATGAAATGAAACCGGTAGTTGCCGCGTCGCGATTTCCCAAGACTCGCGAATGCCTTGGGGCACCAGAAAACAATTAGGAGAAGATTCTGAAGCCTTCGTATCATGATATAAGTCTGCCTATATTGCCTCTAGAAAAATGTCCTGGCACTGTATTTGTGTTTAAAAGTGCAGCCGACGCTAAAAAGTATCAATGAAAAAAGCTTTAGTTGTCGTTTTTTTGCGCCTAATGAAAGACAGAATCCCGAAGAGCTATACGAAATGTATGGCGATTCACATGTGCACCATGAAAAAGTAATTACAATATGTTTTTAAAAGCAAGTTATGGTACCCTAAATGCAGCCGTGAGGATTTTGTAACGGATCTTATACGCTCTAACGGTTTTCACACACTTCAAATGAGGTGCAAAATATCCCGACTGAAGTTCCTCCATTCTTTGTTAAATCGTTAATTTTTATAGATCCCAGTTCTTACATAACCCTTTCTGAGACTAGGAAAACCCGTCATTCTCATCCCCTCACACTCTCCCCTTATGTTGCCAGATCTAAACTCTTTAAATATTCTTTTTTTCCCCGCACCATAGAGGAATGGAACCTAATACCTATTAATCATCTGGACTCGATTGAATTAATACAGAATTACTTCTTCACTATTTCCTAATTATATTTTATTTAGACTTGTTTTTTATTGTTACCCCATTTGTTTATGATATTGAATTGTGCTTTGTAGATGTATTTATGTTGTACCCTGCCCCTCCTGTATGGGCCACATGGTCTGCAGTATTTTGTAAATAAAATAAAAATAATGACACAATTCACGGTATGAGCTTCTCGTCACGTGCTTGTGCAAGATGCCAGGACGGTTCCCCTGCCGCTCCGCATATATATATATATATATATATATATATATATATATATATATATATATATATATATATATATATATATATATATATATATATATATATATATATATATATATATATATATATATATATATATATATATATATATATATATATATATATATATATATATATATATATATATATACGCATACATACATACATAAGGGAAAGATGTGTATACCTAAGGGCTCATTTTTTCATAATATAATGAGATCTATCAGACACTATAGCCAAGAAATATATAGGGGAAGTTATTAGAACCAATGTAATGTAAATAAAAAGAAAGAAAAGTGGGTGAAAAAAATTACTTGCCGTGAGCAGGAATCTAACCTACGACTTTCGAATAACGCGTTCGATGCCGTAACCACTGAGCTATCACGGCGGCTGTCCCTCCAGGCACTTTGGTGGGTATTATATGTGAATTTAAACGTGGGAGTGTCAGTCAGCGCCATCTGAAGCCAAAGCGGCGAGTGTGAAACACCCTTTTATGAGCCTATGTGGCGTCATGTGGCACACGAACTTATTACGAGTGGGCAGCTGACCAATAGTCCCTTGTATACAACCTAACGGCACCAAGTCTGCCAGTACGACACCCTCGTTAATGAATAAGTGGAAGAAGTGTATGTCTAAAGGCTCGTTTTGCCGTGTTTTGATACAATATTAATGAGATCTAACAAACAATAATGCCAAGGAATGTATAAGGGAAGTTATTAGAACCAATGTAATGTAAATAAGAAGAAAGAAAAGTGGGTGAAAAAATAACTTGCCATGAGCAGGAATCGAACCTACGACCTTCAAATATATATTTATTGCTACGATACTGAGGGGACGGGTGGAAGAAGCGGGGAACGAGGTGGGCACGAGCGACGGAAGTACGAGCATAGGCCCAAAAAGCTTCGCAACTCTCGTACCGACTGAGGTTGTTTGAAGCTGCTGACTGCAGCGACTTTCTGGGGGTCGGGTCGAACGCCACGCTTGTCCACCAGGTGACCGAGAACGATAGTCTCACGGCTGCCGAAGTGACACTTCTTAGAGTTCAAGGTGAGCTTAGCTTTCTCAAGGCAGGTGAGAACAATCTCTACACGATGGTTGTGCTCATCGAATGTGCGGCGAAAAATTATATAGTCATCCAGGTAGCAAAGACAAACTTCTTACTTTAGTCCACGTAATATAGAGTCCATGAAGCGCTCAAACGTGGCTGGCGCATTGCATAGTCCAAAAGGCTTGACATTGAATTCAAATAGACTACCTGGGATAATGAAGGCCGTTTTCTCTTTGTCATTCGTGCGCATGGGGATTTGCCAATAACCAGATCTCAAATACACCGCGGAGAAGTACGATGTCGAATGTAAACAATCGATGACGTCATCAATCCTGGGAAGTGTGTAGAGATCCTTTTTAGTAACAGAGTTGAGCCGTCTGTAGTCCACGCAGAGTCACCATGTACCATCATTCTTTCTGACAAGAATCACAGGGGCAGCTCAAGGGCTACACAACTCTTGGATGACCCTTTTCTTTAACATCTCTTCTACCTGTTGCGCAATGACCTTGCGCTCCGCAGATGAGACACGGTATGGTTTCTGCCGGATAGGGTGAGCAGATCCTGTGTCAATCCCGTGGCGAGTACGCGACTCGGGTACCCTTATTCGCTCTTCATTCTGTGCGAAGTCAAATATAGTAGCGTGCTTCGCAAGGACTTCGACCAAAGCTTGACGTTTTTCTGATGATAGCGACTTGTTTACCATACTCAGAAAGTTGGCTTCAGTATAGTGCGTTGCACGAATAGGATCTACGCTCACGTCACTTAAAGATGCTATAAAACTGTTCGCATTTTGTTCGAAGGAGGCGAGTCACAATCCGCAGGGTAGCATGACAGGTTCATTTGAATAGTTCGACACCCATAAGGCCAATCGTCTATCACTGATCGACAGAACACAAAGTGGAACGAGGACATTTTTCTTGGCGCAATTGAGAGGAATGGGCTCCACAAGAACATCAAACGTGCCGGCGTCCGAGCCAGAGGCGTCAACACGTACGTTCTTCATTGAGTTGGGCGACAAGACAACATCCTCAATGACGGTGATAGATCCTTTACAGCGCCTGGGATCGTGAGTAAATGCCGATAGCATAATCTCGCTAGCACCGCAATCTACAGTAGCACCGCACTCGCGTAGAAAATCGATCCCCAAGATGATGTCATGGGTGGAGTTGGTCAGGACAGCAAATTCAGCCTCGAACACCTTGTCGCCCAAAGTGACACTAACAACACACACACCGATCGGGCATAGCGTCTCCACGCTCACTGCACGAAATGATGCACAACTGTCCCAGCGAAACATCACTTTATGTCCTAGCCGCAATTTGAAGTTAAGACTCATCACTTAAACGGCTGCTCCAGTATCTATCAAAGCCATCGTAGGAAGTCCATCGATAAGCACGGGGACCTTATTTGCGTCATAAAAACGGGTGGAGGCATAGGTGGATGTAGTGAAAAATTTTCGGCGACCTCACCTCCATTGGCCGCACCACCTAGTTTGCCGGAGGCGGGGAGGTGACGCGTCGACCAGGAGACGGGGAACAGAACCGGCGTGTTGCGGGAGGCGTCAAGCTTCGCTCAGAGGAAGGCGAGTCGTTGCGTGAATTCCGGCGGAAATTGCGTCCCACATGTATATCACTGTGGGTGGTTTGCTGGAAGCCGTCCCCAACGTACGCTTCCCGCATCGAGCGCATACCACCGCGCCAGCGGTTTTGTCGAGAAGCTGATGATCCCTCGTAGTAGCGCTGCTGGGGGCGACGCCTCTGACCACAGAACCGAGCCACATGTCCACGGAGACCGCAGTTATAGCACACAGGGCCTCACGCACGTCGCCAAACCTTCCACGAGGCGCCATGTACCCATGATCGTCCCACGAAGACACCAATGTAAGTGGTTGGCGGGAGGCGTTCTGGAAACCACGGCGATGATGTAGGTTGTCAATGGGGCCTCTGGTGCTCTTGATTGGGGCACATCATATAGCGTGGCATCAACGGCAGCACACATTGCGCCGTATGGAGGGCAGGCGTTGCTAGCATGTGTCCTCGGCGGGTTGACAACATCACGTCGTCCAAGTTCCTCGCGTACGATTTGCCTGATCATCGAGGCAAGATCACAGGATGATGTTGGAGGGACGTCGACACTTGCAACGGTGGTGACGTTGGCAAGTCTACCAAATTTGGGAGTGATGCGCCTAGCCTTCAGGGTCTCGAACGTGTGGCAGTGTTGAATTACGTCCGCTACAGACGCCAAGGTGTCCTTGCCGATGAGGACATTGTATACGTCCTTAGCAACCCCTTTGAGGAGATGCCCAACCTTGTCATCTTCTTTCATGCGTGGGTCTACAGACTTGCACAATTTCAGAATCTCTTCAATATACGTTGTGCATGTTTCACCAGGGACTTGAGCACGCTGCGTCAAAGTTTGCTCAGCGCGCTTCTTCTTCATCAATGGGTCCCCGAAGCAGCTCGCTATTTCTTTCTCAAATGCTTCCTAGGTTGCTATTGTTTCTTCGTGGTTTTCAAACAACACCAAAACCGTCCCTTGAAGAAACAATACGACGTTGGACAACTGGGAGGCCGCATCCCAACAATTGTACTTACTCACACGGTTGAAGTGTTTCAGCCATTCGTCGACATCTTCTCTGACCCTCCCACAGAAGCTTCATGGTACCATGTGTCGAGGCCATGTAACGCCAGAAGAAGAGTGCGTGGTGTCGCCGTCAGCAACCGGATCCATAGAGAGCAGTGGTAGACCAGCCAGTCGGCGGCTTCGGCGTAGTTCTTGGGGTAGCGCTTCCGTGATCGTTCGCCTTGGATCGCTCCGCTGTACCCAGCACCTTCCACCAATCTTGTTAGGTGAGATGCCTTTATTTACGAGAGATGATGAATGCGAGAGTCCAGGGATCTGGTAAATCACCGCTCGGGCCCACCTCGTTCTCCTCTTCTTCCACCAGTCCCCTCAGTATCGTAGCAATATATATATATATATATATATATATATATATATATATATATTTGCACGCGCGCTTTGCGTGCCGATGACAGCCACCACCCATTCAAGGCAATAAAATGTGTCTCTACCGTTCTGTGCCGTGTGCTACGCAGCTTCGCCGCTCATTGACCTTCACAGAATAATTAAATGGCTCATGATTGATCTTTTGTTCATTTTTTGTTAAGAGACTGAATTTTGCCTAGTCTGTTCAGGAGTGTTTGTTTGACCATGCTTCTGTGTTCCCACTTTTCACACCCGTTCCTGAACAAGCGAGATTTGCTCAAAATCACGGCGATTGGAAAGGCCTGTCGAATTTTTATAGAAATTCATTGGCCTGGAAGGAACTATCATGTTACTAACGTAAATACCACATGGCCAAAGGAAACAAATTAGAGATTTGGATGGTTTCTCGACCCTCACTATATTCTGAGCATACTGGAGCAATGGTACCTTAGATACTGCATCATGCCATGGCATCATGGCAGTTCTGTCTTCCATAGGGAAAAAAATAATACGCGGTGGTCGAAGGTGATGAATGTTGTTGGATTAAGGTGCCTTGCACATTAGTTTGTCATTATGGCCATGGGACACCGTACAGTTCAAATGCAAACAGGGTGTTTGTAACGCTCCCTCGCAGTCATAAAGCAAACAAATACGGGAACATCAGTTTTAATGACATCGCGGTTTCCCGTGCCATTTAAAAACAAAGAAGTACAGAGTCGGCTAACAACGTATCTGGAATACACTCACAGGAAGGCATACTTGACATCTCAGGAGATACATACATATACAGAAAGTGACTAACCAGTACATTGCACTGGTAAATCAAGCAGTCGTCCATGATTAGTATGTGGGGTTTAACGTCCGAAAACCACCATATCACTGTAAAAAAAATTACTCTGAGGTCCGAGTAACACGCTTGTCCTCTAGCAACACCCCTCAGAGTACTTTTTGCTCCGGACTTCAGGAGCAAAGTACTCTAAAGCTCCGGATGAGCCATTGCGTGGCACATCCGGAGTATTTTTCACTGATATTTCACTCCGGCCAGCCGGAGTAATTGCGTGGTGCGACTGGAGCATTTTTTTGCCGGCCTTTCGTTCCGGCTGGCCGGAGTGATTACATGGAATCTCCGGAGCATTTTTCGCGGGTTTTTTACTGCGGCTGTCGGGAGCTTTTGCGAAGCACCTCCGGATCGAGTATTTGACAAATGTTCTTACATTGTACGGACCGAATTTCAGTCAGATGCATCATTTTTTTGAAAAGGTATGCTTCTCTCTTTATTTATTCTATGCTGATCGAGTCACGCGTCGGTTAGATAAATTATTTCTCTGTTCTGATGCCAGCACTGCAGAGTTACTGTGTATTTTTTCCTAGAGAGCTCTAGGAGATGAAATTCTAGAAAACACTTGAGTTCTTATTCTTTCATTTTATTCCAAATGAGCTACCATTTATGGTTGATTACCCAGCATTTGGGAAAAGAAGACAAGAAGAAACAAATATGCAAAAAGTCACCGAAAATAAAACACAAGAAGGAAGATCACATGCAATCAACAGCAGTTAAGTTTGAAGCACAGCGCTTCGAAATCAAGACCACAATGCTGCAAAACAATCCACGACAAATGGAGAAAACGTGACCACTGAAAACAACTGTTCGCCATCACCGAATGACCATTCATCAGCTTCGTTGACGGCACAAGGGGTCAGCTGATTTCTTCCTGCATAATTTAGCAAAAACTATCACTCATGAGAACTGGAAGTCATGCGAAAGGCATGAAAACTGAGGACACTGAAGCAACGGGTACTCAGTGAATCCTGCACAGCCTGCGAGTACACGAGAATAACTAGCCTCGTAAACCAACCACACACACACTCTTCCATGTACTTTGGTGTCAGACAGCCGATACGCCATAAAAACGCACCTCCTTGACGCGAACAAAGTTCAAAACTGATGAAAGTTTCCCATATAGTTCTAAATCGATAGCCCTACTCTTGCTGAAACATTCAAAAGCATTCTTCTCACTAAAATGAGCAAACTTTGGTACTCTCGAAGACAACAGTGGGAAAGCCTCTCCCGATAATTTCCTAAGTTTATCAGATATTATTGCTGATATTACACGCGCACTTTAGTTGGTGCTCATCATCATACTTCAAGCAAATTAAACCCTTACAGTGTGTATATTTGTGGCCTCCTTTGCGAAACAATCTTCGAGAGAAGTTGGCACTGTTTTCTTTTTCTTTTTTTTGTTTGTACTGCCCACTCTGTTTTGCTACTGGTTGTAGTGACCTTTTTTCAAAATATAGTTATTGCACGATCATGTATTGCTTCAAAACGAACAGCCTCAGTCACAAAATGAAGAAACGTTCACTACTACGTAACAAAATTAATTAGCAGTAAAATGTACTGATATCACGCCACCTATTTCAACTGCATTTTGATAATATACTGGCAGAAATAAGAGAATGTCTACCAGTTTACTCAACATACACGTCCGTGCAAACGTCCGGAGGTCACGGAAGGTGATGCAAGTTAGGCGTCAA
This sequence comes from Rhipicephalus microplus, assembly GCF_043290135.1. NCBI lineage: Eukaryota > Metazoa > Arthropoda > Arachnida > Ixodida > Ixodidae > Rhipicephalus > Rhipicephalus microplus. The sequence goes on from NC_134710.1 coordinate 226,916,630, forward strand.
GGCGTGTATGCCAGGATTACAAGCTTTCCCCCCGTTCTGTTGACAGGCCAGCGTTGTTGCACTCGCTCGCTGGATTCCGTGCCAACCGGTTGTGCCCTTGCGATCTCCGACGTCAGCGTAGCTCTGGCCGACTGGGCCCACCCTACGTCATCTCCTGACGCCGACCTCCGACGACAGTGTAGCTATGACCGTCTGGACTTGCTCTACGCCATCTCCTGACGCCGACAAGAGCTCTCGCAAGTGGTGCCCCGTCCTCGGACTCCTGTGACCGTGTTTCCACCTTCCCTATCTCTCCTATCCTCTCGATATGTCGTCGCTCTCTGGCTTACCTCATCTCTTTTCTCCCTATCTACACCTTTATTCCTATCCTTTTAATCCCTCCTCACCCCCATCCCTTGTGAGCTACTGTTGAGGTGTCGCTCCCATTAGCAGACAGTTACGGGACTCACTTTTCTCTTCCTTTCTCTCTCAGAACCACTTTGTGTGTGCGTTGCTGCATTGTCCAGGTCAAAACTATTCTTGTATTTGAGCACTGTCCGTCAGAGAGAGATATAAAGAAGCATTTTAGTAGAGAGACAGGGCACATGAAGGCGAATATTTTTACAATTTTACCTGTGTGGTAGGGAAAATTTAACTCTTGTCTCCACCTTCCCATCTAACAAGAAAAAAAAAAGACTTCATTCAAGGCCATGGCAGCAGGACTGCTGTTGGTGGTTGTGTTAGAAGGAGAAGGCGCCTAATTTCTGCTGTCCGGTAGCAAGCACGGCGTAGCACCTACGGGCGGGGGGACGGGGGATAAGAAAAAGGTTAAAGGTGCGTGTGTGTGTGTGTGTTTTTTTTTGTCCCCTCAGGACTGAAAATTAAAAAAAAAACAGCAGCGTGGCACTACTTTCTCCCATGATGAACACACAAAACTCGGCAAGTTTTTTGAGAAGGTGACCTCTGTTTTCTCTCTGTGACTACTACGTCCCCTCCTACCTACAACGTTAGACCTTTCTAGCCACTATAAGAGAGGTCGACTGTTCTTTTTTTTTTATCCCCTTTTTCATAATAACGTCGAGCGCTCCGCAACCCGTCCTGCCAAGCGACAGTTTTACCTGTTTGCATTTTTTTCGCATATCTTGTCACTGGTCCGGTCCGCTCCTTTCCCCTCTCTTTTTTGCCCTGAAAGCAGGACGATCCCCGAAAATATCTCAGTACCACTTACACAATCAAAATAATTTTTCCACCAAAATGAGTCCGTGTATGCGCTCTAAAAGTCTGTACCAAACATATCGCCCTAGCTAAATCCACTGCATTTATAAATAATAATTATTGATATCAGTTATTCATGTTTAATTAGTTCACCTTAACAATAGATCAAAATCGTGTTGTTTAACACGCAGTGTTAAACCTTGACCTGGCTTTTAATAATATGAAAAGCCGACAAATATTACCTTTATGTTTACTGACAAGACGAAAAAGATTTTTTTTAACAAGTAAGGTTTACTTATAACAGTTATTCACTTCTTATTGAATCAGTCCACAACTACGATATTATTCATTATTGTATATCAAAGCAGCTCTTCAAATATTACAGTGCTGCGATTAAATTGTCACGTTCCTTTCCCCAAATTTTGTTATCACCCCGTTACACTACGTTCAGCGCAAACCGCGCCTACGTGTCCGAAAAGCTTCGAGGATTTAGTAGATTGTTTTTTTTAAGATTACACCCACTTCGTGAGCATTTTAGATTATTATGAAACCTACGTCGCAGCTAACGATAATGCTAGAACATTCGATGGCAAGTGTAGAAATGCCGACGCGCTTCGCCACTTGTCAGTTGATTGACGGCCGACGCTCCGTTCACCGCTATTATGGCAAGACTGTGTTTACCATGCACAACTTCGTCCAAATAAACAGTTTATTATTTTTATGACCCGCAGTCTGCTTCATTCGGCCACGTCATGACTCCGTGACAATAGTACTAAAGTTATGTTACGATTTGTGGAGCATCCACTCGGTCAAAAGGAATGCGCTGGTGATTTCCGGAGCAAACGTGGGAGAATAATCAGGGAATCGGCCCCGTTTTCCTTTGATTTCCTTGGTCCGGCGCCCACGGGGGGAAAACTGTGGAAACCCAATGTATTTGGTCTGGTACAATATGGTTTAAGTGAGGCCACCCGAGCAGAGCGGGCGCATTATTTCCCGATTCCTTCCGGTTGAGTATATTTTTGTTTACAGTGTATGATTATGAGAGACACCGTAGTGGAGGGCTCCGGAAATTTCGACCACCTGCTGGGGTTCTTTAACGTGCACCCAAACCTGAGCACACGGGCCTACAGCATTTCCGCCTACATCGAAAATGCAGCCGCCGCCGCCACCGCCGGAATCAGATCCCGCGACCTGCGGTTCAGCAGCCGAGTACCTTAGCCTTTCAGACCACCACTGCGGGGTAAGCCGCCCACAGAATGGTTAAAAATAGATTCGTGTGTGGACAAGTATTCAGGCCCGTTGTTACTATTTTCAGCGCCTCCTTCAGTGATAACAAAGTTGTCGTTAACAAAACTTCTCAATTTCACTGCGCAGGCTGTTTTAGGTCACGTGTATACAATCAGTTAGCCACACAGCAATGCCCAGCCGAGATAGATGTGGGCTCTCTAAGGTGAGACGTGTTAGCTGTTAGTGACTTCACTTGGTACTGCCTAGTAAGAGCCGAACGCACTTCCTTGACAGCTCCCTGAATGCTACATGTTAAACCAAAGTTGTGGTTCGTATATTCAATCGAATGTCAGGTTAATCTATCGTTTCTCTCTTGCGGTTGTGTGGCCATGTGCTGCACGCGCACTATTCCTGGAATAATAAGTAGATGCTCTTCCTTGCTTTTTGTATACTCCTACGAAATTCTAGACAGAAACAAAATTTGCAAGAATCGAACTTAATAAGGTACTTTCGTGGCGCTGATATTACAGGGCATCTCAAGGCCTAATCGTAGCGTCGTTCGTGCAGGCTGTCGCAGCCTCTGGCCGGTGGGCTGCCCACCAAGTCCGGCGGGCTCGATCTGGGCCCGGCGCCATCGCTGCTGACTCCCGAGTCGTTCGACGTGCAGCCGTCCCAGCTGACCATTACCGAGCCGGTGCAGCCTGTGGCTCGGCCGGGATTTGTCCGCTGGAACTCCTTCTGCTCCCCTTCAGCAGAGGGGCTCGTCGGAAACCTAATGCCCAAGGGTTGCAACGTCGGGTGAGCCCCACCTGCTCTCCAAGGGCCCTTGTTTCTGACGAAAAGTATACTTCCAAATGGTCCACCTATAAAAAAAAAACGGAAGTTATCCACACGATGCTTCTGTGACCAGGATGGAAGCTTGAGACAGATCGTTAGACGCTAGGAAAATTTCGTCTTCTAGAAATTACCTCCGAACAATCACGTTATTTCATATATTTTTCATCCAAGAATAAGTCCAGTGCGTCCCAACTTGTCCAACATGGGTCTATAGCAGGAAGCAGGAGAACATATGCCTGGTCTAGCTAGAAACGGCAACCAACGAAGTTTAAAAAGCGCCCACCACGTTTTCGTTTGAGTCATTGCCGTAGCTATAAGGGGAGCGGATGGAGGTTCACTCTCCAAACTCTTCGTACCCACCCACTCATGCACTTTCTCTCTCTCTCTCTCTCTCTCTCTCTCTCTCTCTCTCTCTCTCTATTTCTCGCACACGCACACACACACACACACACACACGCGCGCGCGCGCGCGCGCGCACGCACGCACACACAACCATCTCCAGTATCCTTGTAAAGTATTGAGGTGACCTTAGTGCCAGCTGAAAACTCGCGTAATCTCATAAAAAGCGTTAATCTGCAACATGCTTGACCAAACATGCACCTTGCGTTCAGCAAAAGTTGCAGTACACATGCACGCGGGTCGAACCACCATCCATTCTAAGTGTGAATGTTAACCTGTGTAAGAACCAGCTGGCCCCACTGAACTGCGCGAAAGGGTAAACAGAATAGAAAGTGGTACATGAATAAGATGTGATAAATATAAAAGTTAGCGAGTATATTTTCGATGATGTATGTTTTCTTAAACGTGCTTTTACTTCTCCCACCTCGTTTTAGTCTATAAATATTGAGCTTCGCAAACTCGAGAATCTCGTAGACATGACGACGTGGAAGGCTAAGGCATTATACGCGCCTAAAAGAGGTATCTATAGCTAACAGTGGTCGTGGTTACAATGCTCAGTTTAGAAGGGCATGTTGGTGGAATGGGTCCCAGGTGAGATACTCTTTATATTGCATTATATATTTCGGACCTCGGCAGAAAAAGTATGATGAACGATCAAACGAACGTGATGGGTCTATTTTCTTGACTCGTAGAACAAAAAATGGCCCCGTATCTGTAAGTTGACAATGTCGTCGAAAGACCATAGTCTTGCGCGTAGAGATAGTGAACAAAACGTTTATTTGATGTTCTGCGCGAGAAAATTGGTGAATTTCATTCTGGAAGTGCTGCGTTAGAGAGTCTCGATCCGTGCAGCGAAGGCTAACGAGCGCATCAAAGCACGTTAGATACGAGCGCCATCTAGTTGTTCTCGACAACGAAGGAAGGCGTGCGCGCCCGCGCAGAAAGATGCGTGCCAGTCTCGGGGGCGATAAGGTGTAGAACGCAAAGCGACGGGCAGGTGCCACCACCTTGTCGTCTTGGCAAAGCGTTGGAAACACTTGCCTTCTTGAGCATCGCGTTGCACTGTCAGCGCAGCGTGGTAAACGATACGGTCCTTAGAATTACTTGCGTGTGCCTTTTCTAGTATTAAGGCACACATCGACGTGTTGTTATGGTGCCTCAGATATGCGCAATAATTGCTTTTGAATTGACGATCGCACAAGTGTGAACGCTGAAACATTAGCAATTTTGGTGGGCGCTGCGGATGGGGTTGGCCGTTTGAGGTACCGTTTGGTCACTTTGGTGTCATAAGGGGGATTGTTACCACGGACAAACAGACAAATTTACAGACCGACAAAAAAGACAGACAGACCAAAATTCTGGCGTCGAAGGTCTCCAAGAAAGATGAAAAAAAGCATTGATTGATTTAGAACCGTATGAGTGGCACCACATACCACTGAAATCGAAATTGGATAGCGTACCTTGTGCACGCCACTAGTTTGTCGTTACTGTACGGAACTACAGGAACACACACAAGACAGGACACTGGGACGATCGCTGACTTCCAACTGACGATTTATTGAGCTGTTAACACCATGGTAGAATTCATTTCGCACTCAACGATTGTCCTTTCGCCCTCGCGTGTGTGTGTTCCTCTGCCACTGTTCGGTAGTTCGAAGTTCTTATCAACTAACTATCGCACGTACCCTTTTATATCAATTATTTTTTGGGAAACTTTCTAGAAACGCTAACAAAAAAAGAATATCCTTTCTCTAAACGTAATTGTTTATTTTGTGTACCCATTTGGTTAATTTTTACCACTCTCGCTCTGATTGGTTGGGTGTCCGCGTGACTTGATTTTAACCAATCGTTCTTAGTGCTGCACGGCTGCGGAACCACTGAGCTAAACCGGGAAATACAAGGGAAGCCGTACGTGCTTTGATGTTATGTAGAATTTGTTACAGGTGTGGGGAATCAGACACTATTAGCAGTATGGATGTGGCAAACAGTGTTTGTCACCATTTAGTCTTAAGTGTATTTGGTCTTAATTCAATACCTGCAGCTTCCCAGCGCCTCGGCAGAGAAGTTATAGTTCGTTGTGCGAAGCAGCTTCATGGTGGGGCTTTCTTGAAACTTTTGCGCAGGAAAACTAAGCACCGGTCAAGTACTGTCTTTGACTTCTTTCGGAGATTCTTTTCTAGGAGGTAAACATTTATATCTATATCTCCTAAGCTCCGACCAGAGAAGCACATTAAACAGTTATGTTTCGTTCCACGCCAACCAGTCAACGTCGTACTGCGCACGGAATCTCCACAAGAGAGGGATGTGCATCGAAAATAGAGCTTGCATTCAGAATGGTTAACTTGGCCCGCTGTAGGCTGCTTATGTAATCTTTATATTTCTCACCGCGAGAAAATCAAGTGCTCTTTGTTTTAGTCTATTTCTTTTTCAAAATCTCGCTTTGTGCATACATTTCAGCATCCAAAATAAGATGGGCATCAAAAATACCACGACAACCAGAAATTATACGCTTTGAGTTCATCAGGTCAAACGTAAGCAAAAATGCACATGCACCTTTTGAGACTTTTCTTTTTTTTTCAGTCTTATTGAGCATGGCATGTAGCAGGGGCAATGTTTTTTTCTAGGTCACCGACTGTACCACAAATACGACAACTTACGTGAATTCACAAAAAGTTATAACGCACCATACGTGAAATATCTTGTTTGTGAAACCGAACATTTTAAATTTTTGGTGATCTCTGGCACTCTATGAGAGCAAGGGCCTCATTCTTTTATGCTGGATGTTTCAGCCTAAGCTTTCTTGACAAACGGTAAAGGCACGGCAGTGCTTTTACATCCTGTGATTTTCTACCCTCTCTCGTTTGCTTATCTGAATGAGTCCTGAAAACCTCTAACTTGTCCGTGTTATTTTGCTCTTTTCTCTATTTGCACAGTCCTGACCAAACACGCTCCTATCAGTTTTGGGTTCAACACAGCTTTTGCCGCTCCCGCGGCCGCCTTTTCATGCATATCTGTGCACCCGGCTTGGACAAACTCGGCGAAGCGCAAAAGCAGTGCCTGCGGTGGGTATGCGTGCGCACCGCTCAATTCTCTAGCCACGTCGCGCACTACAAACAATGGACACATTTAGTTTGGCATACATAACGAGTCCATGTACGCAGCACTGCCACGGGAGAGAACTGCGCAGTACGTAACGCATCGATTCCAGAGATGCGCGCGTGAGCCCGAAAAAAGAACGCGTCATGCGTAAACGTGACGAGGCGGAGCGTACGCGGCGTGACACTCTCGCGATATCTCGATTGAAATAGGAACCAGATAGCGAAATGGCAACGATGGCGTCGAATGCAGAGAGCAACAAAGCCGGCCCAAATTGAGTATATTTTACTTTGAGGGACGATGTTGCGCTTCTGGCGGATGTACAAACCAGCGATCTGTTTAGGCATCTCGAGCAGTGGGAAGTGATTGCTTGGCGCCCCAGGGAAGTCCTGAGAAAACTATTTACAGCGCGCTGTGTGCGAGAGCGCCTGGACCTGTTGCTGTTTTATTTCTAATAACACACGTCTAGTTGAACCAAACGTATCTTGGTACGGTCAATACGGTGAACTAAAAGTGTCGTTGAGCGCTTCGTATGTAGTGTACGCAACTTTTCGTGCCGCGTCCGTAGGCTCGTTACGTACGCCCAACTCAAAGTGTCTAATTTCATGCACTACTTCCCCTTGCTCTTTTTTTTTAGATTGCCATATTCAATTACGCGTGTGAACTAACAGATCAGTATGGCACGCTGCATCTATGCTGCAGGATGCTAGTTGCAGATATTACACGTATTTGTTATGATATATCATGACGGCATGGTTATGGATGCTTACAGCGTTACTCAAAAATCAAAGGTGAACATACGACAAGTTTGTCTCTTTCCAGAACACTACTCCAGTACGTCAAAAGGCAATGCATGCTGATAACAGCGACGGCGCACCAATGCATGGCCGGACATTAACTGCACTTTGCACAGCCTAGGTCAGGTGCACAAACTGCGGGGTGTCATTCGCTCTGGGTGATTTTGACAAAGTTTTCACCTAAACATTGCCTCGTAACGCTTGTGAATGGCTTCATCATTAACCCTTCGCTCTCCATGACCGTCATGTGCCGTAATTTACACTGTACTACATTTATGTCATATAGAAAATAAAGAATAGTCGCTTAATGAAAAGGTTTCGGATTATTTCGAGATTTGAGTCAGCAGCACCGCGTGCACCAAGAATGCAGAATGTAATGATCACCTTTTTTTCGCACCGATAACTTTGCATAAGCAATTGGAATCGCACAGCATTCTCGTTTCATCCCATGTCATCACACCTAAACACATATAACTTGCATGTGTTCGTTGCTGCATGTACATGCATGTACTTGCGCACTACGAGGCTGGTTCAACAGCTTTCGCCGTTTTTCTTGTTGTCTTTGCGTGAAAACTTTCTTTTCCCGAATTTCTAATAAAAAGGGCTCGAGGGAAATGTTGCTGTCTGCTGGATTTAATTCCAAAAAGCAACACACACTTCAGTGTCTATGAGAAATGTAATCAAAAGGGTAGCTCCAGGTCAATTTACGCAATGCGCAGTCCAACATTGAGTGAGGTGTGTTACTTTGTGAGTGCGTGCACAGCCCACTTTCCCTCTCTTTTTCCATCACTCTTCCATCCATTTCTCTAACAACTCTTTCATCCCTTTTTCTATATAGTGTGAGGGTAGCTTACCGGTCCTGACTGAACAACATCCCCATCTTTCCTTTCCCGTTTGTTCCTTGCATCATTCCAAAAAGGTTCTGGGAGCATTTTCACGTTCTGCCCCTATACCAAAACTTGCAAACCTATCCTAGAATGGAACTCGCTATTTCGTATTCAGCCGCCTAACGCCTAGCTACCAGGCCAATATACGCTGCATAATTCAAAAAAGGTGGTTCCGCTGTAGTACTACTAATAGTACTACTGGAACTAAGAGGCAGCTATAAACGTATATCATGGCTTCTGATAAACTATAAAGCTTGCTCCATTTAACTATAGGCATTGTAGAATTACCCTTTGTGCTAATTACGAAGTAAGGCAACACCACTGAGCCGAAATTGAAAATGTTCGCAGGTTTCATGAAAGTGAATGTATATACTGTCACTCATCTGGGTGTCACTGCTGTTCTTTTTGGTCAATTAGAAATCAAAAACTCGTATAGAAGAAGAGCCTCTCGACTCCAACATGAAGTTAGCTAACAGATAGCCCAAAGTCCTCTCTATTGGGCTCCATAGACGGGCTCTTCGGCATCCTAATAGAGATACTTGTCTGTTTGTCTGCCGTATCTGGTTAGCCTCTTTGCGTTTTCTTTTTCTCTCATAGGCAGGCATCCATTTTTTCAATTTATATAACAATGTCCCTTGAACGGTAGTTCTTTCTTTTCTTTCCCCTTGTTGAGTGGTAACTCTCGCAAGAAAGCGCGCATACAACACAGCGGGTGCTGGTGGTGATGCAATTGTAAGAACTCAAATACGTCTTATAGTTCACCTCACCATTAATTATGTTCTTAATGTAATAAAGGTTTCAACAACTGATGCCAGTATGGCATTTTGAGGGCCCCCGCTTCTCAATCGTGGGGCAAACAAGCGGAAAAAATGCGATGCACAGCGTGGTATTTTTCGTCAAAGGCCAGACGTGCACCCCGGTTGTGACAGGTAAAAACGCTGCAAGCAGTCAGCAGCACCTGCTACGACTCACCTGGCTGGAGTTTGAGTCGCCTGGAAAGTGTATAAAACTTCCCTTTTACCTTGACAGCGTGAGATTAGAGCAGCTGCATTAGTATATACTCGTGTGTCTTCTTAAGTAAATGTGGCTTGAAGTTAGCGCATGTCCTCTACATATCCTTCTGTTCTTAGCTCGCTGGACATTTCGAAGACACGTTCATGTTTATGTCAGCCTCTCCGGCTATTATAGGTCGACATCGAGAATGCGTAAGATGGCTGTTTCTAAAATGTGCTGTCTTTGTGCTGTCCAGTATTTTTATATCAGTATCATGTATTTATCGATGCACAACTTGCAGTCACTCTCTAGTGATTTGAAAGACTGGCTCTGGCAGTCTCGTTGAATTTGCAACTATGCTGACCACTGTTTGTAATTGTCTTCCATTGATTTCTCTCAGCTTGCTTCACATAGAGAGAGAAAGACAAAGATTGAGTGAAAAAAAACAGAGAAGAAAATCATCATGTTCGCTACATTGCACTGGGGAAGAAGTAAGCACAAAGTTAAGGAAGAGAAAAAAAAAGAGAATAAAAAACACAAAGTACAAAAAAATGCACGCTCACTCAAACAAAGAATCGTCAATGTCTTTCAGCGAGGCCGGTTGACCGCAGAAACTTCAGCAGCGCCTTCCCTGCTTTCTGGTTGGAAGCTTGAACCCTGCGAAATTGATTGCTTGAAAAGCGGCAGCCATCATTGCGTGCTAACATTGTTCAGAGCCGCTCTCTCAGAGCTTTAAGGAGGACAATGACAAAGGAAGTGTACAATGGTTTCGTCGCTGAAACACTAACAGGTAGCACTGGCTGTCATTTCGACTCTGCAAGCAAAGCTGTTCGTGAATTACTCGTGAAGTCACAGAAGGCAGAAGAATTTTATTGTTTTTGAAGTTGAAGTGACTTCAGATCGTTTCAATTTATGCATTCAGATTACAGCCATATTCTTCGATGAAAAGTTCTAGGGAATGTGCGTGGCAGAGCTGCAGAACTGTTTTTTTTTTGTTCTGTATTCAGTCCATCCTAATAATACTTTTGAAATGGTAGTATGGATGTCATAACACCCAATTACTGTGCTGTGTGCTCGTTTTCATGAGGCTTTTTTTAGAAGCGGAGCAGTTTAAGTCGGCACTAAAACCTTTGGTGTGTACAATGTGTACAAAAAACAATCATTATTGGTAACCGGCATGCACTCTGTTCATTCTGTCTACAGTGAAGCTGTTTAAGTTATCGGTAAGCAGGACTCCGTCATCCAAAACTCCTCAAGGGGGTATCTGCCACTGGGATTGGGCAAACCCCACTACCGTGTTCAGCTTCAGGCGTGAGCGTTAAACGACGACTCCGCTTGGCAAAGTGGAACACGTTAAGCGCGTAAAAGAGAGGAAAAACAGAGGAAGTCATAGAAAGTAAGAGACAGAGAAAATAGAGAGATAAATTCAAAGAGAGAAACAGAGGAAATAAATAATAGTAAGAAAGAGAAAGAAAATGGCTAAGCATGCGCTAAGTCGCGCAAGGCTTGAGACAGTAAAGCTGAAGCAAGGCGATTCTGAAGTCTAACAAAGGAGCCAATAACCTAGAGGCAACCTAAAAACAACTCCTTCTATACCCAGCAACGGCATAGAAGGAACCTATAAAACGACATAAACATATCTAAAAACCTAGCTGCTACCTAGAAGCTACTTAGCATCACCTAGTTAAAAGCCAAACAACTACCTAGAAATAACCTAGCATCTCCAATCTAAATCATAAAAACAACCTTGAAATAGCCTAAAAACAACCCAGAATCACTTAGTTAAAGCCTAGCGACAACTTAAAAGCGACCTAGAATAAACCTACCACCACCTAGCTAAAGCCTAGCAAAAACATAGGAGCAACTTAGAAACAACTTAGCATAACCAGGCTATAGCCTATAGCAACAACCTAGAAGCATCTTAGAAACAGCTTAGAATCACCTACCTAAAGCCTGGTAACAACTTAGAATTAACTTACAGGAACAACTTACCATAAAAGCACACTATAGAACCTATAAAAGCAAACTATAGCCTATAAAAGCACACTATAAAAGCACACTATAAAAGCACACTATAAAAGCACACTATAAAAGCACACTATAACCTATAAAAGCAAACTATAGAAACAACTTAGCATCCCGTAGCTAAAGCCTAGCAACAGCCTACAAGCAACCACATTAGAGATCAGAATCGTCCAGCTTCGCCGCTTAAAGCCTTTAGTAAGTCAGCGCAAGCTTCGCAATTCTTTAGGTGTAGACATATACTCGATGGTCACATGGTCACACCGTTGGTTTCATGGATGAAATGTGCCTGAGTGGGTGCCATTGAGAAAACCATCTTGCGCAAAAGAATTTCGCCCTGTTTCTCATCGCTGCAAGTGCGAGTTGTTCTCAGATTGCTCCAATGTCAGCAGCACGCGCTGTGTAATTGTTAGCTCTGTATTATGCCTACTTATTTATGCTTCTATTTCCTTTTTGAGTTTCGTGACCTAATGGGGCGAGCGAGTGGTCAAGGATGACGTAAGACGACTGACCGGGAAGGCCGCGGCTCTAGCTTTCTGTCGTTATTAACGTTGACTGTAGGATGCTTTAATTGGCGCTATAAGGTTGTTCTCATGAGATACCCAAACCTGATTATATTGACGTGCCTAACTAAAGACTGCACACAGCTTGGGAACTGCGCAGACGGCAATGTTTCACTGCGGCTTCGCTTATATTTCCGGCCACTTGGTATTTATGGACGCGCACCCCAATAAGAGTGCTTTGTATGTACTGCTTTTATCGGAATGAAGCAGATGGGCGTCGAATTCAACATGCCAAACTGCAGAACGTCTTTGCGAAAAAACAACAACAACTGAAGGACATTATTTCTTCTGTTAATTTTTTCATATTGATGTTACGTGTTGCAGACTTCGCGCACACAGTCACACACTTGCGAAAATGTTGCGCATTGGCTTTAATTGCACCGTCGCTGATATGCCTGAGACACCGAATAAAAGACAAGCTTGCTAGCCATCCGCATTGTCTTTTTCAAGTGGTAGACGGCTCACATGTCGTGAAAAATGTTAACAAGACCTCCACTGGCCCCTTAGAAGGAAGCCATGAGGACGTTTCCAACATGCTCGCAATCCATGTTACTCTGTGTCACTCGCTGCAAGCTCCAGACATAGTGCCAATCTTAGTTTCAGTGGTGGCTGAAATATGTTTAGCTATGATGATTTTCGATGGGTTCTTGCTTCGTTCTACAGGTGAAGAGAAGGTTAAAAAATTCTGGCACGTTAAGCCAAATGGGCCTGAAGTCGTCCTTAATCACTGCCGCACTGTAAAATCACCGGCTCTCTTCAACCAAAAATGTGCAGCAATTAAAGCAGCCAATCCGAGAAACAGAACAGGTAGACTTCGTTTACGCGGCAGTACTTAGAGAACGATCTGCTTGTCATCTCATGAAAGCAGTGGCCATGCGAACCGCTGTAGTCATCGTTAATGTATCGTGCTTCTTACTGTTCGCGGTTCCAAGTGGGAGTCTTGTTTGGTGTTGGCGCAGGTGGTTGCGATAACTACTTTTGTTTTCACAAATTTCTCACGTTTAGAGCTTGCCAATAGCATGATGAGGGACATTCGGACTGGGCATGCGACCATGTCGGCTCACTTCGAGTATGCATGGATAGTCATACATGGCAAAGTAAAGGTTGCACTAAAATATATTTGTGTCAGTGCATGGATATCAATAAGTATGAAGCAAGTGAAAGTTGTAAAATTTGCATGGGCCCACCATGAAATTTCGCTGTGAAATGTCAACAAAAATATGTCCTTTGAAAAATCGGAAACCTGTATCAGTGCTTTCAGTGGGCGATACTCAAAGTGTGAGTGTCATCTCTCAAAGTTATTGCAATCTGCCACGCAGCATCAAACCTACGAAGTGGCAAAGTGAAGCGGCTCGCTGAACAACATAGCTGCATGCCTGGTTGTAGCTTTTGCTCTTGTTCAACAGTGTATTCCCGTTCCCGCGATGTCTGTTTGGGAGTTGGAGGATCCGCGAAAAGATGCAGCTGAGGCTGTTTTTACATCATAGCTATTGTGCTTGGCGTTTCCACGGTTCGCGATGTAAACGAATTATCATCGTCATGCCAGCACAGCTACTCAAGCCAAGTTAAGGATAGCTGTTTCTAATTAAGCCAAGTTAATGAGAGACAAGCCTTGTTAAGCCTGGTTGAGCATCATCATCATCAGCCTGACTGCGTCCACTGCAGGACAAAAGCCTCCTCCATGTTCCACCAGTCAACTAGTTGAGCATAGTAATATTTAATTAGCTACGTATAGTTAAACTAATTAAGTTTATTTCTATTTTCTAATAAAGCCTAGTTGAAATTTTGTAGCACCTAGCCATGTTAAGCTTGGCAAGACGAAGTGAGCTAGTCCACATAAAAGCTAATTGAAATAGCTGAGTTCGTGGAAATTATGTTATTTAGCTAATTAATCTTAAGATGACAAGGGATGCACGCTAATCGAGACCAATCCTCGAATGTGCAAATGGGGCCAGTTAAGCTTAATATATTTATTAGGCTAATTAAGAAAAGTACGCTACTGCTAACGATTGCCATTCAAGCTTGATTGATAGCTAGTCAATACTCGTGATTTGTAACATGATCACGTAAACACTTCGTGCATTGACGTGTGAATGCACGTGTGCCTAATCAAGCCAGTACCAGCTGAGTGCTGATCAGCTCTACTGTGCCATAGCCTTGACTGACTCAGTGCAAGCTGCGCAAAACTTTTGTCGTTGTTTATTCAGTCACGGAGAAAATTATTTGAATACGCATAATATTTATGCACGAAACGGTTGAAAATGTTATTTTTGGGTGGTGATGCTGCTGTTTACCATATATTTCTTGGTTCGGTTATCTGGATGCTTTGTCTCACGTGTATATACTCCTCCATATTATTATTGATGTATAACTCTTGCCACTTTGGTTTCACTCTATGGTTGTGCCAAGGGCAAGTGCTTGCTTCCATGCTAATAAAGTAAGAAATTTTATTTTCAGAGGGCCTGAAATATTTATTCAAATGAAAAAATATTTGTTTTTTCAGACTACGCTAACGTATCTTTCAGGCCAGATTCAAAAGCAGATGTCTCTTTAACACCATGCTATGAATTGTGTTCTGAATCTGCATTTTAGTACACCACGGTAGATCAGTGAATAAGATGCTCGGCTACTGACCCAAAGGTCACGAGTTCGATCACGGCCGCAGCGTCTGCATTTCGCTGAAGGTGAAATTCTAGAAGCCCGTGTACTTTGCGGTGTCAGTTCCCGTTTAAAGACCACCCGACCGTTGAAATTTTCGGAGCTCCCCACTACGGCGTCTCTCATAATCATTTCATGGTATTGAGACGTCAAACCCCAGATATTAATGCGCATATTTAGGGTGTACAAAAAGTTAGAGCATCTTTACGAGATATCACGTTTTCTCAACAGCTAAAAAGCGTAATTTCTAAAGTGATCTGTCTCGAGAACGGTGCTTGCTGCTTGCGCTCTGTGCGCGTTTTGAACAAGCTTACAGCGATACATCAAGTAAATAGTCTAAATGCTTTCTTTACGCCGCCACAAGAACTAAATTAAATCGCATGTGCGTTTTTTTTGTATGCTCCTATCTGGCATTTAAGCAATCTCTTTTTGTTTGCCTTTGGCTCTGGCACTAAGACGTCACGCTTGCCTAACCACGTGGCTGCATTGCACATATGTTCTTTCCTATAGTCATAACGTCAGCGGTCAAGGAACAACACAAATGTTACACACAGGAAAGGAAAGAGCAGCGCAAAAATAAACTGTACGGGCAGGATGAACATAATGTCTCGCACGTAAATTTAACGAGAGTGTTCCAATGCTTCAAGTGCCTTCGCTGTAAGAGAAGATGCATAAACTTCGCACCACACCATCCAGACACTTTACATAGGATGATACAAACAAAAAAGTGCATTTGTAAGCCTTGAATTCGACTTGTCAGTCACGTTTGCCTACTATCGTCATAGCGCACGTACGGGCGCACAGTTGGACCTGAACGATTTCCTTCCGCACCCTCGAAGCGAAAATGTATCGCGAAAGCCACAGTGAAACGTTGCTTCACGTTGGTTTTGACGAACTGAGGGCTCGATTCCGGCTACAGCTGTCGCATTTTGATGGAGGCGAAACTCTAGAGGTCCATGTACTGGGCTATGTCAGTGCACGTTAAAGAGGCCCCGCAACACTTTTTCAGCATGCTCAAAAAGCACTGCCAATCGGTAGTCGAAGCTCCCAAGAACACGCGAGTCAAACATTATAGCGTCTTGAATTGAAATATGACACTCATTCAGAGAGAAATCGCTTCCTCTTGTCTCTACAAATGATGCCATATACCCAAATCACAACGCCATATACCCACGTACTCGGCCATTGGCTGATTTTAGCATTGTGACGTCCATAGTTCCAGTGAGTGCGACACGTGCCCGCGCTCCCGCTCTTGTTCACCCTGAAAATAAGCGCTGCGCGTTCGAAGAACAAATGAAAAGAAAGTGCTCAAGGTCATGACACACGCTGATAAAGGGGCGCATCTTCTTGTCCCTTTCTCATCGCCCTCCTTGCGTAGCTTTTCAGCGCGCTCGCAGGTATACGAAAGGTGCGAGGAAGCACTTGAAGCGTGCTAAAGATAACTCTGTTCGCACATGATGGATTCTAAAATTATTTGAGGCACTTTATTTGCGAGGCAGTAAGCTTTACGATAAAGCCATTCTATCATTACTTGAAAAAAGTGTTGTAAGGCCACCTTAAAGAACACCAGATGGTCAAATTTCTCAGAGCCCTCGGCTATGGCGTCTCTCATAATAATATTATAGTTTGGAATATCTATAACTCCAAATAATATTGTATTACCAATTTCGACGAACTGTAGCACTAGAATTGTTTTCCGTGATGTGCAGCATGAAGAACTTGCATCTCGAGCATTGTATCACGACAAGCTTGCTTTAGAGGCTTCACATGCAGCTCTGAAAGTGAAGGTGCAGTTTTCATGGACACTTTGCTCAAGTGCGAAGCGCACGTCTCTAGGCTAGGAGACTTCGTGTAGCTTCCGCTTTCAGAGCACTGTAAGCATGTTGATATTGCTACGTGCCAGTGCATGGAGCTGAAGAAGACGAAGGAGACAGACTGGCGCGAGCTAATCTGTGTGGCTGGCACTGGAACTGATGGGAGATGCGTCTGCTTTTAGCTTGTTGGAACCGGCAGCATTCTTGAATGATCGCATCAACAGATGACACATTGTTGAATACCAACAAGTTGAACGCATCGTCGGCGATACCCTTTAGGATATGCGCAACTTTTTCAGGTTCAGACATATTTTCGTCAGCTTGGCGGCATAGTGAAAGGACAGCCTGAATAAAACCGATGTAGGGCTCCGTGGAAGATTGTGCGCGAGTCGACAACTCATTTTTCGCAGCTTCACGACGACCAGAGATGTTGCCAAAAAGCTCACGGATCTTTGCCTTGAAGCTGTCCCAGCTTGTTATGTCATGCTCGTGGTTATCAAACCAAACACGAGGGGTTCCGTCGAGATAAAAGATGACGTTTGCGAGCATAAGAGTGGGATCCCACCTGTAAGTGGCGCTTGGGCGTTCGTAGAGGCGTAGCCACTGGTCGACGTCGGAACCCTCGCTGCCCGAGAACACGCCGGGGTCTTTGAGCGTGGGAAGCGTCACGAAAGTTGTTGCGGGCGCTGGGTTGACAGGTCGGGCAGAAGGGGGAGCGACCGGAGAGAATGTAGCCGAGTCTTGGGTGGTCATGTTGTAAGCCGCTAGGGAGCGTCCGCTTCGGAGTTCCGTGGCGAGGACGGGGATCGCACAACTCCACCAAATATGTTACGGTAAGGAGACTGACTCAGAGGGGTTGTCACCGATGTATTTTCAGCCGGTTAGGCGAGCAGCGCCAGCCACACAGATTAGCTCGCGCCAGTCTGTCTCCTTCGTCTTCTTCAGCTCCATGCACTGGCACGTAGCATGGTGACCCGGACGTGCTGGCTCAGAAACATCATGGCCATGATTGCGTTATTGCATACGCCAGCCGCCTCCTATCCGCCCCTGAACGTAACTATTCGATAACAGAGCGTGAGTGCTTGGCTCTTGTATGGGCGGTGGCGAAATTTCTACCTTGCCTATACGGACGCCCATTTTCGGTAGTTACCGACCACCACGCACTCTGCTGGCTCAACTCTCTGAAAGATCCACCAGGCCACCTTGGTCGCTGGGCTTTGCGCCTGCAAGAGTTTTCCTATTCGGTGGTCTACAAATCTGGCCACCTACACCGTGATGCCGATTGCCTCTCCCGGTACCCTGTCGACGATCCTGAGGACACTGACGAGCCCACGGAGAACTCTATATTGTCAGTGTCCGACTTTCTTAGTATTGGGGAAGAACAGAAGCGCGATCCAAAGCTGCTTGACATCATCAGCCGTATGGAATCCTCCACAAATGATACTTCCGTCCGCTACTTTGTCATTCAAAAGGGTGTCCTATACCATCGCAATTTCCGACCAGACGGGCCCGACCTTCTCATTGCTGTGCCTAAGCATTTGCGCCGCTGTGTTCTCACCGAACTTCACGACGCTCCCACGGCTGGGCACCTTGGCGTATCCCGCACGTACGAGCGCGTCCGGCGCCGTTTTTTTTTTTTGGCCAGGCCTTGCTCGTTCGGTACGCCGATACGTTGCCACGTGTGACATATGCCAACGTCGTAAAACACCGCCACTGCTACCCGATGGCCATCTTCAACCAATTGACCTACCCGCGAAACCATTTTACCGTGTTGGGTTAGACCTACTTGGTCCTTTTCCCACATCAACATTGGGAAACAAATGGATAGCCGTTATTACAGACTACGCTACACGCTACGCTATTACGCGAGCTCTACCGACCAGCTGTGCAACCGACGTCGCTGACTTCTTGTTACGGGACGTTATATTGATTCACGGTGCTCCGAGACAGCTTCTCACAGACCGTGGCCGTACATTTCTATCCTAAGTCATCGCCGACATTCTGCGTTCTTGTTCCACGCAACACACACTGACAACCGCTTACCACCCTCAAACAAACGGCCTCACGGAACGATTTAACGGCACTTTAACAAATATGCTCGCTATGTACGTGTCGCCCGACCACCGAGACTGCGACCTTGCCTTATCCTACGCAACTTTCGCGTATAATTCATCCCGTCACGACACAGCGGGCTTTTCGCCGTTCTACTTGTTGTACGGAAGAGAGCCGACTTTACCACTGGACACGGTCATCTCAGCTCACACCTCTTCCACCAGCGGGCATGCCCGCGACGCGATTGCGCGAGCCGATCATGCCCCTCAGCTCGCTCGCGCTCGGCTGATGGCGTCGCAAACCAACCAATGCCGTCGGTACGATGCGGAACATAGAGACGTACATTTCGCTCCCGGTACCCTCGTTTTACTCTGGTCCCCTCATCGTCTGCTGGGCCTATCCGAAAAACTTCTGTCTCATTACACGGGACCCTACCGTATATTGCGTCAAGTAACACCTGTCACCTACGAGATCAGCCCCATCTGTCCATCATCATCTACTATGCGGCCCAGTGATATCGTACACGTCTCGCGGATCAAGCCCTACAATAATGCGTCAGATAACGACCTTTAAAGCACCGGGACGGTGCCTCCGCCGCCGGGGGTCATGCTACGTGCCAGTGCATGGGGGTCATACTACGTGCCAGTGCAGGGGGGTCATGCTACGTGCCAGTACAATATTAACGTACTTGACGTCCAGTACGTCGCTGAAAGGTGGCTATAGCGTGGTTTCATGTATTCGCGCTAGTATACAGCAACTTAAGGTGGAGGAGACGAGTGTTGCATTTGACAGCGGCGATCCCTGAGCCTTTCAGTGTGTACAGTTGCGTCAGAAGTTCACAACTGCACTGGGAAAAGGATGGCGAACGCGGGAAATGTTGCAATGGCAGTACGCATTTTGAATATTCCCTATTCACTTATTATCTTTTAAAGAATTCTCGCTGTGTCATCAACTCCTATGGTTTCGTCAGTCATGGCAAAGCAATTACGAATGTTCCATTTGCGTGATAAGCCTTTGTGCCACTTTTTTACTTCTGATAACTGTAGCAGAAAATTGCTGCTAAACATGAAAATGTAGGGCTCCCCCTTGCCGATACCCATTTTGTTATTTGCCCTTTGTTAAGTTCGTTTTCCTCTCTAGAGTAGTAAACTAAATAGACACGCTATGTCTACATAAAGAGAGAAAAAAATGTAAGGCTCAAACAAGCAAAATGAGGACGACAACCGGTGGCGTAGCCAGGGAGGGGGTGGGGAGCACACCGAGCACGGGTCCCTACCGAAACGTCGTTCTGCTATTGGGTACAAAGCACGAGGTGGCACTCGAACACACATGTCTGCGAGGTCCCATCTTTAGATCAAGAACGTGTCCCCACCCAAAACAAATTTCTGCGCACGCCGTTGACGGCAACTATACCTATAGGATCGAGCACGAAGTAAAATAACTTTCGCTCCTTCACTGGATCGGTGAGGGCTCATATGCGCCATGTCCATGCCAATAGACCTCACATTAGTCTGCCACATAAACGATCATCTGCCAGGGTTTGCGTACGTTTTATATGTGCTTTTTTATAGAGTACGTGCAAACATTACAATATGATTATGAGGAATGCTGTAACGGGGAACTTCGGATCAATTTTTACTACCTAATTGGTGTTGTTTACCGTGCATATAAATACATGGGATTAATTGTGGTACGCCTTCACTAAAATGGGACCACCATGAATCAAATCTACATCGTTGGGCTTAGCAATGCAGTAACTTAGCCACAAACCACGGCGGGCATGCCCTATTTACCATTTGTGTATTATGGGCGACACGTCGTGCACGAAAATGGGGTAAACGGTACACGTGAGAAGCCCACTCCTTTTTCGAAAAAAAAAAAATCATAGGATGGTGGCTGAATAAAACTTTACTGCGTGCCTTGCGTGTTTTTAACAGTAAACATTATCAGTATTCGAAGTAGCACTTCATAAAGCTGCAAATTTTGCTTTGTAGGATAACGCCATGCTTGCCACAAGTACGAGTGATTTCAGTACGTGCAAAAGTTCAGTTCATGATAGCATTTGTGTTGATTTCACAATCTAAGGGTTTTTTTTTTGTATCTGTTACATCATCAGTATAACAGCAGCTGCGCTCGTCACGGCAAGTTCTTGAGGCGGAAGTCTTAATGCCTCATCGATAGC
Source organism: Rhipicephalus microplus (assembly GCF_043290135.1). NCBI lineage: Eukaryota > Metazoa > Arthropoda > Arachnida > Ixodida > Ixodidae > Rhipicephalus > Rhipicephalus microplus. The sequence continues at coordinate 226,937,351 of NC_134710.1, forward strand.
GACAAGTGACCTTCGGCGTCAAACATGATTGATTGATTGATTGATTTATATGTGGGGTTTAACGTCCCGAAACCACCATTTGATTATGAGAGACGCCGTAGTGGAGGGCTCCGGAAATTTTGACCACCTGGGGTTCTTTAACGTGCACCCAAATCTGACCACACGGGCCTACAACATTTCCGCCTCCATCGGAAATGCAGCCGCTGCAGCCAGGAATCAATTCCGTGACCTGCGGGTCAGCAGCCGAGTACCTTAGCCACTAGATCACCACGGCGGGGCGGCGTCAAACACGAGTGATGCGAAAAATTCTAATATGACGTCGCAAGTCACGAAAATCTGTTACATCACCCTTAAATCATATAATGACATCATTACGTGACCGAGTCTTGGCCAAAGGTGCGGCACTCCTGGATGCACCGCAAAACCATGGGCACACCGAAAAGCTTTCAACGCCTTCAAACCTGAAGGCAGGGCAAAACCCCGTAGGGAGCAGGAACCTCCGGGGAGGACGGGGTGAGGGCTACGAATACGACTGAGACGAGATGGATTTCACCTTTGAGTCGTCTTAGGCAAATGTATAAGGTACCGACTTCTTAGCTCACAGCGCATTGACAATTTAGTGCAACTGTTAAGCGTGTCAGTCATAATCTAAGGCAGCGCAAAAAAACAGACACCAAACGAGCGAGAGAACGAGGACACAGCGCATTTTTTCAACTAAAGATTATTAAATTGGGACCACGGTACAAGAATACTTATGATTTAAATGTCGTGGTTATAGATCCAAAGCTACGCTGATAATGAGCTGAGATGTACTACAAGGCGTATTACCTGTTTATTGAAAGGCATATAACTGAAAACATCAAAGTGTATTTTACATTATTCACCTGTGCCACATAAATACGACACTTCAGTTGATTAATTGTGCTCTGTGGTTTACCACTGCTGCAACGTTTGCCGAGCCAACGCCTCCTCTATAATATCAATGCCAGCCAGATGCGCCCAATCCAACTGTTCACCACCCTTTCCTTTAGCCCTATCCTGCTCTCTCGCATCGCCGAGCCTTCGCGTGTGATTTGCCGTCATGAGGAAGAGTAACCCCTCATGCAGTGCCTCATGGTAGAAATCATGTAAAGTAATTTTTTGTTCAGTTATGTACAGATCCGTGGGGCAGCGTCTTGCATACCTCGTGTTAACCTTATTGGCAGTCACGCTTATGTGATTCTTAAAGAGAAAAGAAGAGAAAAGTGAGCCCCGTAACTGTCTGCATCAGAGTGCAAACACTAGCTTACGAGAGATGGGGGTAAGAAGGGATTAAAAGGATAGGATTAAATGTATAAAAATTGAGAGGAGGAAGGATATAGTGTGTTGCAGGGACAGCGACATCCAGAAGCGAGGAGAAGATAGGAAAGATGGACACGGTCCCAGGAGTCCGAGGACGGGGCACCCCTCAGTGAGAGCTCTTGTCGGCGGCAGGAGATGGCGTAGGCGAGCCAGTCGGCCAGAGCTGCGCTGTCATCGGAGATCGCAGGGGCACAACCGGTCGGCACGAAATCTAGAGAGCGAGTCGGCAGTTACTCTGGCTCTGTGAAAGATACGGTGTTTGTAGATAGCGTGTCGCCGTTGGTGGCGATATGCGCGCAACCAACAGGGAAGCGTCACTGCAACGTTTCTGCATGCGCTGCTCTGTAACGCGGCGGGGGCATTCTCTCGAGCCACAAAGCAGCAGCATGGAGGAACGAATCTGACACATGGATTGTATTGGAGTGGTAAACACGTCTATCGCATCTTCAAGGAAAAGCGCTCGGACGCACGTGTGACCCCAGCAGTGAGACCGCTCATAGCGCTGCATCACGACCACTCCCTGAACTAAGGCGGACCATTGGCTCCTTTTGAGAAGCGCGTGTTTGCACTGGCATTGAAATAAAGGAGGAGTTCGCCCAGCTATCGCTGTCATAGGAAGCCCGAAAGATGGACTGGGGATTTATGTGCATTGAATGCCAGAAGTTCAGAAAGAACTGTGTTGCGTATAAATTCTCTCTACTCAGTCAACTTTTTGTTTTCTTTGCAGCCCAGGAAAAGAAAAGATATGCGGTGAAATGTGCTCGCGCGCTTCTTTGAAGGAGACACATTATATTTCTTTGTTTGTTTCTTTAATAGTTTATTAAGAACAATTATAGGATTGTCGAATGAGACATGGCAAAAGGCAAACATTGACTCACTGGGCCATGCCACCCATTCAGCAGCATCAGAAAAAGACATTCACAAATACAAAGGGTAAATGAAAATCTACACCTCAGATCAATATTACACAGTCATATAGCACTAAAAAATATAGCGCGTAATCGCACAAGCGCATGCAGCTTCGATTCGAACAGTAAAGCGCTAGGCGTATTCCTGTCTCAATGGATCAGCTGAAGATGCCCTCGGATGGAAATGCCTCTTTATGTCACTTTTCATTATCCTGATTCATTCTATATACGGTTAACACACGCTTGTAAAAACAAGCGTGTGTTACAGTCTTGTACAGTAACGTTACGTCTTGTACAGTAACGTGGTCGCTAAACGTGCATTTATTCAGTGCACTGTGATCTGTGTCCGCGGAACACTCACGCTGACTTCCCTTTGTGCACACAGTTACAGCTGGTCTGATGATGAAGACGCTACGGTACCAAGATGCACAAATGGCAGGTTATGGTTCAGCTTAAACTACAAGTCCGAAAGTGAGGAGCTCAACGTGAACATCATAAAGGCCAAATATCTACCAGGTGAGCAATATTTTAGAATGAAATGAAAATAACGGAGCTATCATCGTCTTGCGATCAACAGTGACTGCATGCTGCCTTCTGCATTGTTGCAATTGTTGTTGTGGCCCGGTACGCTAATTGGCACCTTGCTGGACTGAATACAACATGAAGTTTAACCTCTCATGCCAATCACACACACACACACACACACACACACACACACACACACATATATATATATATATATATATATATATATATATATATATATATATATATATATATATATATATATATATATGTGTGTGTGTGTGTGTGTGTGTGTGTGTGTGTGTGTGTGTGTTGTGTGTGTGTGTGTGTGTGTACGCTCAAGAGGAAATGAAAGAAATGAAAGGCAACGAGGGAAACTATACATGCATCTGGTTTGCTAACCTGCACTCGGGGAAGTGGTGAGCGTATTCAAATAAAAGGAAGAGAGGAGAGGTAAGAGAGCACCGTCAGGGTACATTTGCGCCTGTCCAATGCACGCTTATAAGCAGTCACTCAGTCCTATAAGCTTTAAGAAACACAGCAATGCCTACGTAGCTTTGCTGGCCTGCGACGCGTAGAGCTATGAACTGCGGATTTTTTTTCGGGAAAAAGGGCTATTAGCTAATTTGTTTTACGCTACGTGTAGCACGTTGCGTTCACTCACAAAGGCGGCAGAGTAAAGTTGCATCCCGGTGGAAGAGGTCCCATATGCTAAAAACGTGACATATCTGATATATTATTGCAATAATGGTTATATGGGCACTCAGCTGGATTTTGCGCCGGTGTCGCCGTCATTCACCATATATGTATACGTATCTATATAAATGAAAGCGCAAGAAAGAAAAATTAGGTCCTGAATATGACTCCGATGCGCGGAATCGAACGTCGGACCTCTGAATTGTGAGTGCGAGGCGTTAGACACTGAGCAACGAAGGAGCACCTCCTTGAACGTCCAAGTGGCAAGCTATTTATATCAACCACTTACCGCTGGTGACGGGCATCTCGGAAAGAGCTATCGTGTTTTCAGCATTGCCAAGGAGATGGCGCAATGAGCGCACGTCGCGAAATCATCACGACGCGGCGCCACGCGCTCTCATCTCCTACGCGTACTTTGCCCCGCGTAGAGGGGGCAGAATTGACGTTCACGTGTGGGCTTGCTTATCTCGTGGGGAGATTATCGTACGCGTTCGGATTTCACCGGAACGATTCTGTTGTAGTTACCAGGTGCACAAAGGTCACTGCAATCGTTGCACAGTCTCTGTTTGTGAAAAGGTCGCGCATTTCAGACACAGCGAAGTAACAACTGAGACGCTTATTCGCTTTCATCTGTACCTGCGAGTACGTTTCGTGCGTCATTTCTGCGTGAGAAACACGGAGAATATTTAGATCTGTTTGCCATTTTGCGCGTGACCTTCAAATTGGTTGCTATCGTGTTCATTGCTTCGCCTTAGTGGCAAAACTGTGACTTACGTATTATCGTCAGGAAATTTCAGCTGCCCGTTCCTGACGACACCTCCTCCCACCCTCTTCATCATGATATTTTTTTCTCACGTACTGTCGCAGGTCGTGGCCTCACAAACACTCCTCGAGATCCATTTGTCCGGGCCTACTTGTTGCCAGATGAAGATACTTTCCAGCAGAGCACCGTGAAGACGCGGACGTTGGCACCAAAATTTAACGAAACCCTCACATTCAAGGTATGTTTGCCAGCTCAAGAAGGAGTGTGACAATCATCATCAGCCATGCTTTTACTTTAGCATGGCTGCTTGCAGATGCAGTGTCGTCAAAAAGGATTTTTCTTGAACTTTAAAACTTCCGTGTAAATAGTAAAACTGCGTCAGCGACTTCCGTTTCTGATGTGTTCCGCCAAAGTGTCAAACATGCGAAAATCCTTAAAGGGCAAATATCTTATTAAGATGATCAGCATTTCTGTTAATAGCTCGCGTCGACAGTGCCGGAACGCTCACTGTTTGCTTTATTTCTTTTTGTTCAAAAGTCATTTCTATTGTAGAGCATTCTCGTAGGCTCGCCTGCGTCGCGTATATGTACATAAAGCAAAGAACAGAAGAACGGATTCTTGACATCACGCTAGTGAAACGACAAAGATAGATACGTCTTTGAAAAGCTTGACATCTAACAAACGACGCATATATAGGTTGTTATAGTCATGAGAAATAAAATAACACTCAGCGATCACATCATCGAAATGCAGGCAGCGTGTTTAAAGTACACCTCAACTCATTATACATAGCCTTTAAAAGGGAAAACACGATCACGACGAGCATTGGACCTTCGAGCAACATGTTCGAACCCGGTGGCGTTGTTCTGCAGTGCGCGTTCAGCTTTTCTGTAAGTTGCTTGTGCTATGAGACACCACGCAGAGCTTCGAAATTATGTGAGCGAATGTCATGCTCTCAAAACGTTTTTGTAGCAACAACTCATTCAACTTCAAAAGGTTAAAATAGTATCTTAAGTGTTGAAATTTTTATGACTTTTTTAAACAAGGCAAACGCCTTTTGTCAAAATTTTTAAAATAAAAATAAAATAGTCTGCTTACGTACAACATTCAAGCTAAATAACTTTGTATTGGTGTATACTTTATTGTGGTAAAAATAAACAGCCTTCGCATCTTCCAAATAACACAGGAAACCCTGATGATAAAGCAGAGGCACCCTTACCTCACCTGCATTGTGCTTGTCTTGTATTCGACACTGCTGACGTGTGCCAAGGTGTACGTCATACTGACGAGTAAATGCCTCAACACGAGGCTTACAAAGCACAATTATCACTGCTCTAAGATGGAGGCAGACCATCTTGCCTTACACTGCATGGACTGCGGCTGCGGACCTGCGTTAGCAAAAATGAAGGGAAGGAGCAAGAAAAAAAATGGCCGCGTATCTCCATACTTCCCTGCAAAAGATGTCGAAAGACGATAGTCTTGTGTCTGGAGGCGTTGCTTGACATAATGCGCCATCTCGCAGTAATGTGCAGAAACGAAGGTTTTTTTTAGAACGTAGCGCCACTGGCCGTTGAACGTAGAGCCACTGGCTCTACGTTCAGTGGCTCTACGTAGAGCCACTGAACGTAGAGCCACTGGCCGTGTTTACTAAAACGGCCCGGCAGCGCCGGGCCGTTTTAGTAAACACCCCTGCGTTTTTTAGTGAAACGTAGAAAAAGCGAGCTTTTTGTTCATAGCATCGCATTGTCAGCGCAGGGTAAGGAACTCTCCGGTCTTTGTAATTACTTCTCTATTCATTTTCTAAATAAAAGGACACACTGCTTAACACTTATATTGAAGTTGCGCCTCAAATATGCCTAATATTTGCTTTTTCATTAACAAGTACGAACGCAGCCACCAGATAAAGATGCGTGGGATTCGAGTATGGGCTTAAACTTTTGCTGCGTGACTGAACAAATGGACAGACAGACATACAGACAGACACACAAACAGACCAACATATTTGGGTTGCAGTATACAAAGAAAGGCTGCCGTCTTTAAACGGGAAATTAGCGCAGGGAATTGTATAAGTGGCGGAAGTTTTTGAGAGGAAGGAAGCGGCTTAAGTTGCCCTCCGATTACTTTATCTCTAAAAGAAAAAGAAGTTTTTCACTTATGAACACATGACAATGTTATGTATTCCCATGTTTAGTGCTGTGTGATGCCTCTGCTTATGCAACTTCATTGCTTCTGTTTGATCTGATGCCCTTGGTATTGATATTTGCTAGAGGCCTTGGCCACGTGTAAAGAGACGCATGCGTAGAAAATATTTACTTTAAGCGATTTTCTTGTTCGATTAAAGTAAGTTAAAGTTCAGTGCTTGTGTTGTCCCCTTGTCTTCGTGTTCATTGTTTCCCCGGGGGTGCGCTGCCACATGTCATAATGTATTTTTAAGTTGTTCTGATAATGGGGCAAATGTAAGAAAAAAGTTTATTTGAAGTATTGAGAGTTAAATGAAAAAAAAACAATTTTATTTATATTTTTGTTCAAAAAGACGAAAAATGCCTTACTACACAAAATAATTAATAGCAACCAACCCAGTAGTCGTCACACACATAAGCTTTTCGATGTTTTTTTCGTTCGTTTTGTTAGTTCACATGGTTATTTTGACCCATCATCTGTTTCTCTAACGGCAGAATACTGTCGACGACGTTTGATCTCACTCGATCATATCGCAGTGTTGCACCTTGGTGGTATGCCAAATGACATTAAAAACATTTATTCTGTTTATGCAGACCTTGCTGAAACTTAGAACAGTTTCAAAATTGGTATCTCAGAGGGTTTTCATTTTTAGCCATTGTGTTCTTTACGAGTGCCACAATTCCTCTGCATTTTTAAAACATTTACTCATAATCGCGCTTTGTCGAAGCTCCAAAGAAATCAGAGCGTAGTAACCGTTAGTCTTTATGCATGACTGCTGCAGGTCTAGTTTCAGTTATTAACAGAAGCATGCCGATTTCATTTTACAGCAAAAACTTTTATCAGATCAAAACACTGGTCACGCATGGCGCCATAGTGGTCCGCTGTCACCACCGGTGCCCGTAACCACTATTGAACGAAATAAGAAAACTCTGTACATAAAAAAACACCGAGGACTCAGTGGGTTTGAACCCAGGTCCCCTGCTTGTCAGACTACTAGTATACCACTGAGCCACGCCGGTGTCCCGACAGCCAGACAGGCTTTATGTCGGAATCGCGTTACTATGAGTAATAAAGAGTTTAAGGACAGCAAAGGAACAACCAGGCGTCACACAATGCTAATAGCGTAACGAGTGGGTCGTCCAGTGCTCCTACCCATTACAACAGCTTGTTCTTGATCACCTTAAAACTCTGGCGCCTACCCACTTCAGGCATAATTCCTCATTGTCATCAGCCATGAACAATTGGCACAAAATTTCTGGAAAGTGTTTAGCGGATACTGCGCTTCTCCGAAGAATGACGAAGAATAGCATTGTGAATGCCGGCTTCCTACTCATATTATATGGCTATTTATGGCGTAGTGGGTACCCAAAAAGTGTGCTTGTAGCAGTTACCAAAAGAGTCTTTAGAAGAGGCTCTGAAAAGTCGCGCTTCCTGCTTTCATTGTGACTGTGCCGCGCGTTCCGCGCAGGCTTGGCGTTTTTTTTTTTTGTCTACTTGGTTTTCTAAGCAGCTTGTTTGACTTTGTGAACACAAAAATATACTTTGCCGCCACAAGCGAATCAACAATAGTACAACCAGAAAGAAGTGTACATGTGCATTTATTTCTAGTTTTTGTTTTGTGTACAAGACACACAAGGAGACGTGGTTCTGCAGAATCACGTCTATGCGCCTCTCGCACACACAAGGCAAGTGGAAGAGGTAAATGCCGTCTGTGTTAAAAATAATGCACCAAGTGCCTTTAGGTAGCAAGACTACTTCTTAAAAGCCTACCAAGCTAAAAAAACCACCAGTTTCGGTTTTAAAAATTCACTTGAGGCTCAGGCTGTGCATGGCATGAGAAAAATAAGGGCATGGATGTTCGTCAGTTGTTCTCGAAACCTGGTCGTATTAGCTCTATCCAAATGTGGGAAGATGTGTGGGGCCCTCGATACGGTTAAGACAAAACTTTGCACTCCGAACAGGTAACAAACTATATTTAAACATTATTTTTATGATTTTACCGTATACCCTAAATGCTACACTGAGAGAAATGGTCATTGTGAAATTGTATACAGGCGGTGAAGGTTTCGGGAGATTGAAGTTGCCCGAGCCGCAGTTTTCGAAGCGGGCCCGACGTTTAGAAACCCGTCCAGCTCCTTGTTCAGGGGGTGACAATATTCGTTGCGAGAAGCGCCATCGTTTGTTATCCTTTCACCCCGGCTCCTCCTTTCATTGCATCGCCAAGGCCCTGTTATAGTATAGTGACCAATGTTCCCAACTGGGTTCCAAAGGGCGTTCTGGGCTGGATCCAACTTGGGAGCCAAAATGAGGCTGGAGCCATTTCAGCTCCTATAAGTTTCACACGGCAGTATGAAACTCTATGGATGTATCCTTTCTTGCGCAGATTTCGGAGGACGAAGTCCGCGCACGATCACTGCGGTTGTCCGTCTACGACATCGACCGCAAGAAAGTGCGCCACTGCTTGGGCCACGTCACGCTGCAATTGGAGAAGGAACCGCTCGCTCCGGACAAAGTCATCTGGATGGACCTGGACAATGTGCCCAAAGTACGTTGGAGCCGTGGCGCGCTCGTATAGGCACCGCGACGCGTCCCGTAATTGGTCGTTCTCAGAGCCTGCGTTATCTCTGAATGTTGGGGCTATCACATGCAGCGCAAGCTTCCCATCGACTAGAATGTTACAATGCACGCATTTGACTATAAATCCTCTTTATGGACTTATAATCAGTTGAAGGGCACTGCACTCGGCGGTGAGATGTAGGCTACTCGCATTAAAAAGAAAGACTTATAAAATTACCTCGCCTATATGTATTAAAATTATGCTTGCTAACCTAATTAAATGTACTTTCTTGAGCATTCGTAGCATTACTGTACTCTTTCTACTAGGGTGAAATGCAGCAGACGTGATTAAGTCCCTAAAGAAAGTGACTAAAATATGTGAACACAAAAGTTCATTCGATGGCGCCTTTTTGAAAGGTCCGCTAAAAAAAACTGTGAAATATAGAGCACAGACTGGGACTTTGTGACCTTGTTTCGTTTTGTTTTCTCTGCCTGCAGTTATTCTACTTCGCAATTCGTAATGACCAAGTAGTTTTAATTTATGCAGGCCACAGAATGTGTAATCATATTTTATTAAGTAGCGCCGCCAGGCTGAAGATTGTAACATGCATCATGCACCACATATGATAAATATTGGTAAATTTCACATTTTCGTGGGCATTCATGTCAATTAAAGGATGCGCGAATGGACTCGAAATCGTCTAAAAGGACCATTTGTATGGCTGTTCTTTATTTCGTGAACGTGTGGGAAAGAGTGTTTATAATCCAGTGCAGATTTCAATAGACTGGGTGCGTGTAACCGAAAACTTCTCGTTCTGCGAAAAAAAAATGGACATACGATAATCACATCACTAAGATGGGACGCCTAGTAAATATATTAATTGAAACAACACACACTCAGAGGCGCTGAAAGAGACCTTCTTATAGCTACTTGCCGAGATGCCTTGGTTTTCATTTGTCGGCTGATGAAAGAAGCTGAAAAGATAACACCAAAATAGTTGCAAAGTTGCCGCTTAATCAGCTGCATCAATGCTCCTGTTACCGATGTCGAGTCCCTTCCACGGAGTCTTCTCAACAAAAGCAGGGTTTCCCAGTGAGCAGGTTTTTTTTTTTTTGTATTCTTAAAAAGATATTGTCCTTTGTGCGAATATATGCGCTTTAAATAACAATATGATCAAAACCTCTACGTTAAACGAAGTAATTTCCGTTCCTAAATCACTGAGAAAGTTCGTTTTAAACTCTCTTTTTTTTCTCTCCTTCCCTCTTGCAGAAAAGTTCCCAGATTGGGGAGATCCAGATTTGCATGACTTGCAACCCGTTCACCAACCGTATCAGGGCGTCTATACTCAAAGTGCGAAAATTTTCAAAGCAGGAGGATGCCAGCAAATGTAAGTATTTCCACCCTTTAGAGACGAAGGACCCTAGCATATTTTCGATTCTCACCGCAAAAATTGAGCTGGTGAGAAAGGCTTATTGGCGAATCGCGTGAAGCATACGCCGAAAATATTCAACTATTTCTGTGTACAGTTCATCACAACTTTAAAAGGATGCATAATGTATAGGAAATAATATATATATATATATATATATATATCTTCTTGGGGCACGCTAATGCATCTCTTTACTCGAAGATATATAAAGAGCCGCTGTTTCGTGGCAACTGCTAAGCAATTCATGCGATAGCAACGAATTGGAATGTCACGCGAAGAATGCCAAGCAAATCGAAACATGCAGCGCACTGCTCACGCACAAATGACGCACGAAAACAATACACACAGGACGAGAGTGAACTAACAACGTCGATAGCTAGCTCGACAGCTCGACACTCAGTGCGTGGCTCACACAAAAACGACGCACAAAACGTACTCGCAGGTACAGAAAGGGCGAGCGTGAACTAACAACTGTTAAAGTTGTTACTTCACTCTGTTTAAAAGTGCACTCTTCCCAAACGGGGACCCGGCAGTGAGCGAAGTAACCTTCATGAGCTCGTTATCTACAACGCAATAGGTGACCGGTAATATGGGCAATCGCAGGGAACTGTGGGATAGGACGGCTTCCGGTTCGACGCACCACGCGGGTTAGCATTGGCACGCGCGCATTTTTGTACAGCTCCGTTGCAAAAAAAAAAAAAAAAAAAAACACCTCTCCGTGCGTGCAATGTCAGTGCTTTAGAAGTTGTTTTTTTTTTTTTGCTAACCATGACTGTGACGATGACAAGCTACGAAAGCCATGAGCTGCAACGAAGCTTTTTATCGCACTAAAATGATCTGCAATGCTTTTATGCTGCTCGGGGGGACTGTCAGTTTGGCTAGCAGATCAGTCAATGCAGAAAACAGTTTTCATTGTATGATACGTTACTGCTAATAAAAAATCACCATTTCAAATATCTCGGGGGATGGGGATGACTGTAGCAGTGTGCTCAGAGTTCATTTAGGGAACGCTGCTTCGGCCAACATTGTAGGTCGGTCGGCATGAAGCGCAGCACTTATTGAGTGCGTTGAGATATCTTTTTTTTTTCTAGCCTTCAGCGCACTATAAGGGGTATTTATTAGTCGAAGCCAGATGCTTATTTAAACGCTGATCTTCATAAAGCTGCGTGGCATGGCGGTACATGAACAATACAGTCAGACAGACGGCGCCGAATAATCGAAACCCTGCGCTTCTTTAACGGACTTCTTCTTTGGGTGCTGTCCTGGCACACAGTTTGACCAAGATAACGCAAATGGACTCGTCCAGTGCTTCGTGTAAACTTGAGTGAAGATTTTGCGTTTTTTGTCATACATGAGGGCAATGACCGGTGCTCATCTCGTATGGCAAGTTGATTTCTCCCACACGTTTTCATAATATATTTGCTAGGCATTTGCGGTACAATTTATTTCTCAATATAATATTCAGAACAAATTCATACGTAAGCTTTTTTTTAGTGTGGAATACACACGTACCTGTGATAAAATGGCCTTCGCACTCTCTGGCTTCAACGTTCGGTACTCAAAGACTACCTGTCGCTGTGGCTCTCTTCACAGCCGCGGCCCACCTCATTTTTCTTTCTTCGTTCCATGGGAATCGATACACGCCGTTTTCTTTTCGCCCTCGAGTTGGAGGAGGCAACGGCTCAACAACCGACTATGGTTTATCAGTACGAAGATAGACGGGCGACAGCGCGCGCGAATCCCGAATAATCTGAGGCTTGCGGCGAACCGGTTCACCGTCGTCTACTCTTCTCGAACCGGAAGCCAGTAGCAGAGGAGCATCCCACAATCTCTCGTTCTTTTACTAGTCACCTATTCTTCCGGTGAAAGCCCAAAACGCGTGATTCTCCCCCACCGCGAGATCAGCGCGCACGCACTCGGGTGTTACCCCTCGAGAGGCAAAGTACGCGTAGGAGATGAGCGCACATGGGCCCACGTCTATCGACGAGCGGGGCGCCGAGAGCCCTCTCGCTGGTAATGCTGAGAAGACGCTTACATTTCCCCCCGAAATTTGCGTACTGCAAGTGGTAAGTGGTGTGTATAAATAGCTGGTCGTTTGAACATTGAAGGACGTGCACTTTCATGGCTCAGCAGTTATAACCTCGCCCGCTGCGGAGCGAGGGATTGATTCCGCGTGTCGGAAATATTTTTCTGAATTAATTTTCTTCGTGATTTGCAGAAATATGTGGATACCTACACATATACGGGACATGATGGTGACGGCAGAAACCCGCTTAGTGTCCATATAATGACTATCTCAATGAAATGGAATTTCTTATATATATATATATATATATATATATATATATATATATATATATATATATATATATATATATATATATATATATATATATAGCTCAACGTAAGCTGATCACCGAGACGTTGAGTCCGAGAACCGACGGCGTGTGTTTTTATGCAGGAGCCAAGAGCAAGAGACATAAACAAAAGCACGTCATCTTCTTCAGTGTCCCTTTTCACGACACGAGACTGTTGGTGCGCACATCATCTTAGTTCTCTGTCTATTTAGAGTGCGGCATTTGCCTCCCCTTAGTAGAGCATCGCCCTATCGATGCTATAGCATCGATGCTAGAGCATCGATGCTATAGCTGAGCCAGTCATTCGCGCATGAAGTCACTTTGTACAAGCGGCGGTGCTTCGCAGAGTCACTCGCTGACGTATGACTTAATGCGCACTACGTGCACAAGTTCAGGTCAGTGCTGGCGACGCCTTGTACAGTTTGGGCTATCCGGGACGATTTCGTAGGTAACGTCACTTAGTCGTCGCAGCACTCGATAAGGTCCGAACTATATATCTTTTGATCAACTTTTCGGATTGTCCCCGTGTTCGTACAGGCGTCCACACCCGTACCCTGTCCCCGGTTTCGTACGTTACTGTTGTATGACGAAGGTTATAGCGACCTTCGTCGTACTCTTGCTGTTGGTATATTCGCAGAAGTGCGAGCTGCCTGGCTTCCTCTGTACGTTGAGTAAACGTGTCAGCACTCGTTTCGTTGTCATCGCATTCGTGTGGCAGCATCGCGTCCAACATCGTCCTTACTTCTCGTGCATGAACAAGGCTGAATGGGGTCATCCGTGTGGTTTCTTGTTTAGCAGTATATTGTATGCAAACTTTATGTAAGGGAGAATCTCGTCCCAGTTTTTGTGTTCGATGTCCACATACATTGAAAGCATGTCTTCCAGAGTTTTGTTGAGCCGCTCGGTTAACCCGTTGGTTTGTGAATGGTAAGCTGTCGACTTACGATGAACAGTACCTCTGAGCACCAACACATGATCTAAAAGCGCGGCCGTGAATGCGGTTCCGCGATTTGTTATGACGATCGACGGCGCACCGTGTCTCAGCACAACGCTTCCTATGAAGAATCGGGCCACCCCTTCAGCTGTGCCTCTCTGGATGGCTTTTGTCTCAGCGTAGCGAGTAAGGTAGTCGGTCGCCACTATACCCCAGTGGTTACCAGCACTAGAGGTCCACATCTGGTCAAATGTCGTTGTCGGGATCTGGACAGGGTGTAGCAAACCGGCTGGTTTCGTCGGAGGTAACTTGCGCCGCTGGCAATTGAGGCAAGTCCGAATATGATGCTTCGCGGCTGCGGTAAGTCTAGGCCCTCCAACTCTGCCCAGTGTGCGCGTGTAGCCTAAATGTCCGGATGGGACCTCGTGTTGGCACGCTTGCAATACCGCAGAACGAAGAGTGGTAGGGATGACAAGCAGGTAGGTGGACCCGTCTGACGAGAAGTTCATTTTATAAAGGACATTGTTTCGCAGCCAGAACGACGATAGTCCTCTTGCAAAGGCTCTGGGCGCGTTCTGGCTTCGTCCTTCTAAATAATTAATCAAGCCAAGTAGCTCAGCATTGTAATGCTGGTGATCTGCGATGGTTGACGTGTCGAGAATTCCAAGGAATGCTGTCTCTTCATCAAGGGAAGCAGCCGACTCTATTGGGAATCGAGACAGGCAGTCGGAGTCCATGTGTCGTTTTACCGAATTATACACCATCGTCATATCAAATTCTCGCAGTCTAAGGCTCCAGTGTGCCAATCACTTGAAAGGATCTTTCAGATTTGTTAACCAACACAACGAATGGTGGTCACTGATAACCTTGAATGGGCGGCCGTAAAGGTATATGAGCGAAATTTTATAACTGCCCACACCACGGCGAGGCATTCCTTTTCAGTGGTCGAGTAATTCGCTTCCGTGCGTGACAGAGTTCTACTTGCGTAAGCGATCACTCTTTCCTCGTCGTCCTGGCGCTGCACTAACACAGCTCCGAGGCCAACATTGCTGGCGTCAGTATGGAGCTGTCTCATCAAAATGGGCAAGTACGGCGGTCGTGTGATGACGTTGCCGCAAGTAATTGAAAGCAGCTTCCTGTTCATCGCCCCCAACAAATGCAACGTCATCACTCGTGAGACGAGTTAAAGGCGACGCAATGCGCTCAAAATCTGGAATAAACCGGCGATCATATGCACAGAGACCCAGAAAACGCCTGACTGCCTTTTTATCTGATGGTGTTGGAAACTGTCCGACGGCGGCAACTTTCTCGGTGTCTGGACGAACTTTTGCGTAACTTACGACATGGCCAGAAAGAAACTGTAGTTCCTCAAAGCAGAAGTGACACTTCTCCGGCTTGAGCGTCAGGCCTGCGGCCCGTATGGCCTGCAAGGCCACCTGCAATCATTCATGGTGTTCGTCAAACGTTGTAGAACGTCAGTTCTCGGACTTAAGGTCTCGGTGATCTGCTTCCGTTGAACCGTGACTATTGAGGAGCATTACTCAACAGACTGATTTCTACGGGCTTCAACGCACTGTTTAGCCTATATAGCGCAGATATATCTCAGTGGAACGATTATCATACAATGTGGCGAACCGCGCTTAGGCGAATACATGGTCTGCCCGAAAATTAGTAGGAGTGAATTTCGGTTTAAAGTTTATTCAACACTCCGGCAGGCCGACTTAGTTTTCAAGATATGCCCCTTCTGCGTCAGCACAGCGTTTCCGGCAATTATGCCAACCAATGAAGCCTCATACAACACAGAAACCTGAATCCTCTTGACTCCCTCGTTACGGCCTCTTACTGGCCTGGATTGAGCCGTCATACCATCCTTTCATGACCCTTTCCCGTCAGCAAAGAGGAATAGGTCTGAAAAAGTGGCATCAAGGCTCTAGGGTTGCTGGGGAAGCTTTGCGATGTCATGTTTTGTCAAGAAGTCCATGAAAGGAATGTGTATCGGCATATTGTCGGAATTTTTTGTCGATGAAGGGCATCCAGACAGTTGCTGATCCCCTCCTTCCCCACACTACTCGTGCCCCTCAAAAACACTCTATCGACCGTTAACATTAATTAAATAGGTCGTCTTGACCATGGCATGGGTCTCACGTGCTGTTTTACCCAGTTTCAAGTAAACCTTCGCCGCTTAACGCTGCTTTAACAAAATTCACTGTGGAGATGGCAAGGTACCTTCATTTGGGCTCCCCTTAAGTGAACTTAATCTAAACTCCGCGAAAGCTTGGATACGACTGGTGACTGGTGCACTGGTACCTAAGTTTCCCCCACCAGCGCAGGAAACCTGCCCTCCTTCACCAAGTTTTGGCGGGGAAAAATCAGTCATACTGCTTTTGTGGTAAACCCTGTTTGCCCCGTAACAAACGCAGACGTCTGAAGAGCTGTACTTCATTCATAACAATGACTCTAGCCATGCTGAGAACTCGAAACCGGGTAATATGCACGCCCTACACTGCGTGGGGTGGGCACGAAATGGAAAGTTTCAGTGGCAGCAAAGTAACCTTATCGCTTAAAGGGTCGTACAGGCGTATATGTGTATGTCTGGTACGTACACTCAGGCTGCCGCCATCTTGTCATGGCTTCAACTGTCGTTCTGTGAAACTCCTTTTCCATAACACCTGCCAAGAATAATGGGCAGTTTTTGCGAGTACATATTACGCAAGGATTGAAGCCACGTGGTAATCCGGGAAAAAAATGGTTACGTACTATACCATACCACACACACGCATGCGCCATGTTTTTATGGCATATATATAATGCAGTTAAGTTGCGAACCACACGTGTCGATCGGCAGGATGTCGTGATCCTGGTATGCCTTTCTCTGTCTTGCGCAGGGGTGTACGTGAAGCTGTCGCTGAATCACGGCCGCAAGTGCGTCAAGGAGAAGCGGTCCGAGAACCGAGAGTGGAGCGAGGGTGAAGAAGCAAACTTCGGGGACGCGTTCACGTTCGGCGTGGCCGGTCGGTACTTCGACTCGTGCAGCCTCAGCTTCACGGTCATGGTGTCGGCGGATGGCGCCGACTTCCGGCGGCTGGGCAAGACCGTACTCGGGCCGTTTATGTACGCGCGCGGCGAGGAGCTTCGACACTGGCAGGACATGTTGACCAACCCGCGGAGCGCCGTCACCCGGTGGCACGCGCTCGAGTGTCCCACGGGACGCGATGAGTGGAAGAGCGACTGAGACGTCTCGAATCGAGGCCCCGCTTCTTTACAGCCACACCAGGGGAGGCCTGCCGCCGAGTCGGAGGGCGACTCGCGCGAAATGACAGAGATCTCCTGTCGGCGACACGGGCGCCACCACGTTGCCCGAGTGTGTCCGGGGCTCCGATTCGAAGCGAGCTCGTCGATCTCGAAAAGGCCTCCATTGCTGTCTGGCGTGAGCCATTTCTTGAATGCCCAAGCAAAAGCATGCTGCACTCCCAGAATAGTGCTATGCTGAGAATCTTGCTTTATTTTTATTCTGTACTTTTTCTTTTTTTTTCTCTGAACACCTGAACAAGTTTAGTCACTGTGGTCGACTGAGCAGATAGATAGGTAGGGCCACGAGGATTTCAGCTAAGGAAAGTCTGTTTTCGCAGATTTCAGCAGATTCATTGTTATCCGAGTGAGCTCAATGAGCGCAAAGGAAAGCTGCCTGCGTACAGAAGGCGAATAAAATTTGTTCAGTATGTAAGTTTTCTTTAGCTGGTAATTTGTAAGTACTTTCTTAATCGGGAAATAAACTGCTTTCCGGGCTTTGCGTGCACTACGTAAGTGCCATTACACAAAACAAACCTAGAAAGTTGAATACGTCATCTTTCTAACAAGATGCCATAATCACTTCTTTTTTTTTTCGTTAAAAGAATTTGCACCCCTGGTTCAGTATACTCTTTAGATGCTTTAGACGAGGCCACAGTTGCGTCGCTGCTTGTGGGGCTTTCTGTAAACCACAGAAATCACTCTCATGGGGGAAAATAATTTACCATGTGCCTTAGTAACATTGAAACATTAAATCCCTTTTTTTTTTCATTTCGAAACATCCCTAGTGTGGAGTCCTTGGTTGTACAGGCCGTATTCATTAGAAAAAAGTTCGTGGGTAAAAGTTTTTTTTTTTTTCGCTCATACTTCAACAGAGAAGAAAATTAAGGGGGAGGGGTGTTTCTCATCTGTTGGGTGATAGACAAAAAAAAAACGTAATTCAAATTGTACATTTAAAGACCCGAGCACAGGAGTTGCATGACTAAAAAGCTTAGGTATGCGGAAATCTCAATCTCATCATGTATACAGCTTGTGGCATCATAACTTTGAAAAGGTCATATCCAACTCCATCAAGCCACGTCAACGAGTAAGAAATAAAACCATATCAAACTCTTCTCGTACAGACTTCTCAAAAATGTCTCGCCTAAGTTCTGGCAATCACCTAAAATGCATCATTGATCCACTGCGGCACTCCTCATGCCCACGTGTTGCTTTTTCAAGCAAGCGAGCGCACCCAAAAAATCATCACCATCTTTTTTCGCAAACATCCTGTCGTAAACTAATCAGTTTTTTTTATGGTGATAGCATTTAAGTGAGTCGTTAAGCAGTGACTCTGTGCCAAACACGGCATGAGAAAAAAATTGTGCAATAACCCATGTCACCTTATCCGAGTGACAGCTGTGCAGAGAAGGAACACCTTCTGACATCACGGACTTCACAGGGCACTGAAATTTCTTACGTCTTCATAACTTCACAAGACGACGTTATGACATGGTGTCGTCGCTTGTTGGTCGGAGGTGGGCCATTCTAGGACGTAATGTAACACCGCGTAAGGTTCGGAAGGCTTCGGAGGGAGGAGAAACAATCGCCACGCACTCAGAATGCCAGCGGCATTTAATTGTGTGTCTCTCACTGCGGGTCATTATGTCTTACAAAAAGTGCGGTCCCCGACTGTATAACTTAACGCATTATACCAAGTGTTCAGCAGGCCTCCACCTTCAAGCGTTGCGCCAAACACTTTCTTTGTTTGTTTGTTTGTTTAGAGCGGTTACATGCCATTTTCCGCATTCATTTCCCATTGCTGACTGTCACCAAAATATTCGCGTCACTCAAATAACCTGTTTTATCATTTGAGCATCATTTGTGGGTCAGCGCAGTTTGTACTCACTGGTGAGTAGCACAATGCATTAGTTATAGTGAACATTGCCGGAGCTTGTAGGCTGCTGCAGTCTCTAACCTTTCGTTGCAGAGCTAGGCTGTAGTGAAGGAATATATGCCTCCTCGTTTCTCTTTCTTTTTTAATATACTTGCGGCGCAAATTGCATTAGAAACCGGGCGAGTTGGTACAGGTTCATCTTCCGTAAAGCTGTGCGGACAGGGTGGACTTCTTTCTTTGCGTCTCGTCCTGCCGCTGCCGCTCTTGATCGAAAGTGACGTAAGTTGTCCGAAAGCCCTTAACGCTTTCCCACTCGCTCTTGCTGAAACGTACAAGCACGCGAAACTAGCTCACCACTTTTAATATCTGTTGTTTTCGTGAATTATTGATCACTGATATCACTTCCATTGTTATTTTTTTTTAAATATAGGGACCAAAGAGTCAAGCGGATGTGCTGGTGAACAATTCTGACTATTGTGCGCTAATCTTGCAAGTGTGAGAAACCATGAATGGAATCGCTTGTTTGTAATTGCGTTAGCGTTCAAGTGTGTCAACGAATATCGATTAGTGCTTCACCGATGACAGTGGCCAGTGGAAAGGGATCAAGTGTGAAGTGCATAGGTGCCTTCTTTGTTTCAACTCCTTTCATGTTTATAATATCATGTGTAGCATAACGTTGCTCCATTATAGTTTAGTTAAATGGAAAGGTGGTCGCAATTTTTTGTGAAAGGTAGAAATTAGGTTGTGAGATATAATTTTGCAAGTAGCATTATAGTAAAAAGCTTGATTATAGGCGATAATTGTGAATGTTGTGTTCAGTAAAATTACAAGTCCTGAAAGTATTGTCACGTGCATTATTGAAGGTTCAGATAGCACCGATAAATTTCTGCGGTCCAAGAAGAGCTCAATTTCCCAAATGATAAGCACGTCGTATGCCTTGGCATTTAATGCAAATAATTCAATGAGTCGAGGTCGGACCACGTTACTTCCTCTGACGCTATCGGTTGCCGGGTTGTCGCACTTTCTTTTTTCTTACCGTCCGTTGAACCGAGTGACTGAATCTGACGCTAATTTTGGCGCGACGATGTCTGAGCCAAACAATATAGGGTGAAAAGTATATATATATATATATATATATATATATATATATATATATATATATATATATATATATATATATATATATATATATATATATATATATATATATATATATATATATATATATTCTTACTCTTTATATTGTTATACATGACAACTCACTTCAATTATACCGGAACACTGGCAAACTGATTGGTGTCGGATGAGAACCTCGCCTTTCTTTCTCGCTGCGCGGGCTCTTCGTTGTTCTCTTGGTGCTGCATATTCAATGCGGCATTAACCCCCCTCCACAGAGCAGCGTCCCGAAGCTCTTCCACAAAGGACGGGGCAGTAGATGTGTGGTGCAAATCAGTCCGAACGATAGGGCTTTATTCGCACTACGTGTACGATTTCTGGTTTTTGCTGGCGATTCTCGAGGGGCTGTCTGGAGCGACCACATAATTAACGTCACTCAGGCGTTGTACAACTGCGTAGGGGCCAAAATACCTCTTCAGAAATTTTTCAGTAAGCCCCCGGCAGTGGATAGGATTCCATACCCACACTTTCTCGCCGGGCTGATGGATGAGATGTCGGTGTCGCAGATTATAATGTTGGGCGTCGTAATTTTGCTGCTGGGTGATTCGGACACGCGCAAGCTGCCTCGCTTCTTCTGCTCGTTGGGTAAAAGATGCAGCGTCCGAATCGATGTCATTGCAGTCGTGCAGTAACATGGCGTCGAGCATCGTCGTCACTTTATGGCCATGAATGAGACTAAACGGTGTTCTTCGTGTAGTTTATTGCTGCGCTGTATAATAGGCTAACGTGATGTACGGTAGAATGTCGTCGCAGTTCGTGTAATCCACGTCAATGTACATACTCAACATGTCGGCAATAGTCTTGTTGAGGCGTTCTGTCAAGCCGTTCGTTTGGGGGTGATATGAAGGGGTTTTCCCATGGGCTGTTCTACTGAGCTCAAGCGCTGTCTTCGGGAGAGGGGCCGTGAAAGCGGTACCTCGATCCGTTAATATAATTGTCGGAGCACTGTGTCTCAGGACGATATTTTCTATGAAGAATCGTGTGGTTTCAACGGCGGTGCCACTTGACAAAGCCTTTGTTTCCGCGTAGCACGTAAGATATTCAGGGGCAACTATTACTCACCCGTTGCCAGCGTGGGAGGTTGGCAATGGTCTGAAGCGATCCATTCCAGTTTGGGCAAAAGGTACCATGGGCACTTGAATTGATTGTAATACTCCAGCTGGTTTTAACGGTGGCGATTTTCGTCGTGGGATATCGAGGCACGTACACACGTGATTTTTCACAATAGCTAGAAGTCTTGACCAGTAGTATTTCTGTTGAATTGTGGCCAATGTGCGTGTGTATCCGAGTATCTCTTCATGGATCGACGTCGGGATTACAAGTAGGTGGGTGCTTCCTCTGGAAGAAAAGTTCTTCTTATATAGAACACCACTGCGTGAGCAGAATGACGGCAGGATTCTTGCAAATCTTCTAGGGACGGCTGTTGTCTGGCCGTTCAAAAATTCTATCAAAGGAAGCAACTCACTGTCTTCCTTTTGCTTGCACGAAATCGTAGTGGCGTCGACGACTCCTAAAAACGGCATGTCGTCATCTTCAGTGTCATTGTCAGTTTTATCGGTCACCTTGATAAGCAATTGGTGTCAGCGTGCTGCCGCCCGGACTTATACACCACCGTCATCAAAATATTCAAGGCGTAAGCTCCACCGTGCAAGCCGACCACACGGGTCTTTCAAGTTGGTCGGCCAGCAAAGGGAATGGTGGAAGAAACGACGATAGAGGTACGGACGAATTTTCATAACCGCTCATATGACAAGCAAGACACTCTTTTTCTGTTGTGGAGTAGTTGGACTCGGCGCGGGAGAGCGTCCTACTATCATATGCGATCACCCGCTCAGCTGAGTCTTGCCACTGGACGAGTACAGCACCTAAACCCACGTTGCTGGCATCTGTGTGGACCATGGTAGGAGCGTCCTCGTTAAAGTGAGCAAGCACAGGAGGTGTCTGCAGGCATTGTCGGAGATCGTCAAATGCCGCTTGTTGATCGTCGCCCCATGTGAACGAAACGTCTTCCCTTGCGAGTCGTGTTAACAGCGAGGCTAGGTGTGAGAAATTGGCAATAAACCTTCGGTAGTATGCGCATAGGCCAAGGAGACACCTGACTGCTTTCTTATCTGTTGGCACCGGAAATTTTCTGACAGCCACACTCTTATCGGGATCAAGTCGAACACCTTCATGGTTCACCACATAGCCTGAGATTTAGAGCTCAATCTTTGAAACCAAAATGACACTTCTCGGATTTCAGTGTCAGGGCGGCAGACCTTATTGCTTTGAATACCGATAGCAGCCTGCTCAGGTGTTCCTCGAATGTATCTGAAAAAACAATGTCCAGATAGACCAGAATTGCAGATAGACCAGATAGACCAGAATTGCTTGCCACCTTAGGTCTGACAGAACGGTATCCATTAGTCTCTGAAATGTTGCGGGGACTGAGCACAATCCGAAGGGCAAGACTTTAAATTCATAAAGCCCGTCAGGCGTTACAAAAGCCGTTTTTACTCTATCTCGCTCGTTGACCTCAATTTGCCAATACCCCATTTTGAGGTCCATTGATGAAAAGTAGCGTGCGTGCCACAGCCTGTCGAGTGAATCATCGATGTGCGGTAATGGACCCGCAGGTTGCGGGATCGAATCCCGAATGCGACGGTTGCATTTCCGAAGGAGGCGGAAATGCTGTAGGCCCGTGTGCTCGGATTCGGGTGCACGTTAAAGAACCCCAGGTGGTCGAAATTTCCGGAGCCCTCTACTACGGCGTCTCTCATAATCAAATGGTGAATTTGGGACGTTAAGCCTCACATATCAATCAATGCGCAGTAATGGATATACGTCTTTCTTTGTCACATGGTTCAGCTTGCGGTAGCCGACACAAAATTGCAAGCTTCCGTCTTTCTTGTCAACCAGCACTACCGGCGATGCCCAAGGGCTTCTTGATGGCTGGA
The DNA here is from genome assembly GCF_043290135.1 of Rhipicephalus microplus. NCBI lineage: Eukaryota > Metazoa > Arthropoda > Arachnida > Ixodida > Ixodidae > Rhipicephalus > Rhipicephalus microplus. The sequence continues at coordinate 226,960,318 of NC_134710.1, forward strand.
TGACGTCATCATCAAGCATTTTTTTCCTTGTTCCTGGATTGCTTCGCGCTCTTTTGTGCTATGCGGTATGGGTTCTGTCGTATCGGCCTTGCCTTCTCCTCCGTTATTATCCGGTGCTTCGTCAGTGGCGTTTGAATGACCCTCAAGGTCAATGAAAAACAGTCTTTGAACTAGTGAAGAAGATCTCCTAGACACTGTCTCTGCGTGGGTGTAAATCTGTGCTTACATCAATAGGTGGTGGGGCTGACGTGGCTTCCGGCTCGTCCTGTTGTACTACACAGCACTCGCGGATTTCGGTGATCTCATCGAAGTAGGCAACTGTAGTGCCTTGTGTAATGTGTCGTCGCTCATTGGTAAAATTCGTCAACAGAACTTCCCCTTCACCGCACACAACATTGACGATACTTCTGGCGATTGCAACACCGCGAGAGAGTAGAAGCCTCAATACTAGTTCAGCAATTCCTTCTCCAGTATGCTGCGCGCTGCCCGGGACCAAAGCAAGGCGGCACAATGTCGGAGGTTCGGTCACGTCGTCAATGACGCGCAGGGATTTTTGGTGTAGCGCTGCGCTTTGATCCGCTAAAAAGGTCAGTACACCGTCTGGTATATTGATGATAGCACCACATTTACGCAAGAAATTCATTCCTAAGATTGCCTTTTTGCAACACTCTTAAAGAATAACGAAAGTTGCGACGAAGGACGTATCCCCTATATATCTATAGATTCTTGCGGTGCTTTTTCCGGCATGTGAGTATGTCTGTCCTCCAGCTCCTCTAATCTGTGGTCCCGTTCATTCCATTCTAACCTTCCTGAGCTTGTCTGCCAGACTCTCACTCATTATTGAGAAGTCCGCAGCAGTATCGACCAATGACGTCACGTCATGCCTGTCAATCGTAATTGCAACTTCGGCAGTAACAACCCCATCTTTCGTCAAATGATTGAAAAGTTGTGTCTCTTCGCTCGGCAGTATTGGGGGATTTTCAGCACTTTGACGATTCGCAACCTTCCCGCCCGAGGTCACTGCTTTTAGTTTCCACGGCGTGGAATGGAAGATCTCCCTCTCGGCATGTCAGTGGTGCTCCGTTTAGAGGATGGAGAATGAAGCCCAGGAGAGGGTGGGCGTGACCGAAACCAAGAAGGAACATCCCGCGGGGTCATGACACTCGTGTCGACGTCAGGCGTTTTGTTGAAGTGGTGCCGAGGTATAGTGGAAGGAAATCTTTGGTGCCATGCGACGCGATAAGGGCAATACCGAATGATGTGGCCAGCTTCCCCAACAATGAAAGCACAGGGGCCTATAGTCAGGGGTACGCCAGAAGTCGATTTTGCGAAGTGGTGGCTGCCTCGGCATCGAAGTTTCTCTGTAGGACCAAGGCATTGTCGGTGGATGTTGCTGGTGGTAATGATGTGGTGTCGGTACGCTAGCTGGCTGTCGGTGGACTATGTCTGCATAGCTTACCTAGGTAGGGGGTGGTCGTGTTCGGCTCAGGAAGCGAAAGCGCTTGCCTGATCACCTGGCGCACAACTTCTATTACTGAGGCAATTTCGCAGTCATTCGGCTTGGCGACGAGCTTCTTGACCTATTCTTGCACGATTTCTCGTATAAGTTGGCGCTAAGAACCTTCGCCGGGTGTCATTGCTGTGGTCGTGGCTGCCGCACTGATTGGTGCACTTTGGGTTGGGTGGTCATACTGCCGGAAGCGTAGATGCAGTGCGCGTTCGATGGCTGTCGGTTCCTCTCTAGTACATGAGTCGGCAACCTTTTGAAGTGGAGGGCCAAGTTGCCAAGTTGCATGAAACCACCACAGTATGGGCCACAGAAAAAATTAGTAGGGGGGGGGGGGAGGTCATTGTAGGCAAAGCTAAAAATTCGGTGAATGTACGCTAACTTGTAATAAGTTACAACTTGTACAACTAGATTAAGAATCATGTTTACTTTCAGTGCACATGTAGAAAAGCTGCAATGAAACAGGACAAACGAAAATTTCATTTTAAATCAAAACTGTCATGTCTGTCTTCTGATATAAAGTGACAAGTGAAGGGGAGAGGGCCCCGCCGCGGTGGTCTAGTGGCTAAGGTACCCGGCTGCTGACCCGCAGGTCGCGGTCACGGGATCAAATCCCGGCTGCGGCAGCTGCATTTTCGATGGAGGCGGAAATGTTGTAGGCCCGCGTGCTCAGATTTGGGTGCACGCTAAAGAACTCCAGGTGGTCGAAATTTCCGAAGCCCTCCACTGCGTTGTCTCTCATAATCATACGATGGTTTTGGGACGTTAAACCCCACATATCAATAAATGAATCAATCAATAAATCAATCAATTAAGGGTGACGGGGTTTTATGCTGTGCCTCGGGCTGCACACTACTGCCACGTGGGTCATAGGTGGACGATCCCGCCTTTAGAAGATAAAAAAAATAGTAAGATGATGGATGGAACAAAGTTGAGCTTGTAGAAGTATGGGGATGTGCCAGCGCTCCCGGCAGGTTTTCTGCTTCGCACATCTGTTATAGAGTGCGACATAAAACCATTCGGTATATTGCAGTCTTTGCAAGTTGTGCGTGAGCGTAAACAATTTCTGTGATAGCGTTTGCACCACACTTCGGGGCTCGACGCAGTTTCATTATTACCTCGTCATCATTCCGAGTAAAAGTCAGGTCAAAATAGTAGATGAAACTCTCACTGCAATTATGTTGATTTTTCTTTGGACGCATATATGATTTACGTTTGAAAGAAGCAACACGTGCCACCAAGACATTCACGGCGCACAAAAACCAGGATAAGCAATTGAGTTCAGATGTGCGTTTTCTTTTTTTTTCTTAAATTTACATTCAATACACATCCAGTACTGTTCTCATGAGCCATTGCGTGAACATAGACAGTTTTTGGACAAAAGCAATTTGTTTTTGCTGTGTTCGCTGAAATAAAGCTCAAAGACCAAGTGCTTCAAAGTGACACATTTGGAGAGTGCTGATTTTCGTCGTGTGTTTGAAACGCGCGTCTTGGATTTCTTCAATCGCGACTAGGAAGCAGATAGCCAACATAATTGTTGGGTCATGCTGTGGGGCTTGCGTGGCTTATGCACAAATGCATGGTAGTTCAGCGGTACAGGAGGAGGCGAGCTTCTCCTCTCCTTTGAGCACTGCGTGTGGGGCCACGGAATGCAGAGCAACGTAGGTGAGCGACCTCACGCGTACCGGAACCAGCATTTTTCACACGTTCACTGAGCTAAGAAACTACTGAAAAGCTTCGCACATTAAACTGAGTCTTGGCGCAGATCAACGGCGCTTTTTATGCGACAGTATTATGTGCCCCACGAAGCGAGAAACCTCACCGGCGAGCCCACGGCGTTAAAATTCGGTGATAACAAAACTGAGTTGACAGAATGTAGACGTCATCTTTCAATAGACCTAGAAACAGACCTAACCACACCGAAATAATTCACTGTGACCATTCCCAAAATTAGGGTGACCTCCTTAATAGAATAGAAACGGACCCTCCTCACTTCTAAAATTGACTTGCTCACCCCCAAAATTGACTGTGACCAAATCGAAAACTGAGTTGACCCGCTCAAAAAGCTTGGCCCACACCTATATTTCTGGTGGGCCACCCCCGAATCTGACTGCCTAATTCGAAATCTGAGTTGACCGATGTTCAAAACCAACCTGCCCCACCCTCAAACTTGACGACCTGTTATGAGAACATGACTATAACCATGCATATGTTACACAGAAGTGGTCAGTCATGTTCTTAGGCTGTAAGACTATGCCCCACCGCGGTGGTCTAGTGGCTAAGGTACTCGGCTGCTGACCCGCCGGTCGCGGGATCAAATCACGGCTGCGGCGGCTGCATTTTCAATGGAGGCGAAAATGCTGTAGGGCCCATGTGCTGAGTTTAGGGTGGACGTTAAACAAACCCAGGTGGTCGAAATCTCCGGCGCCCTTCACTGAGGCGTCTCTCGTAGTCATATGGTGGTTATGGGACGTTAACCCCCACACATCAATCAATCATCAGGCTGTAGGAAACTCCGGCCGTATACAGCCTAAGGTCATATGAGTGATACGTCATGTGGCAATTTCACGTGCCATGGAACAGTCTTTGCAACATTTTTTTTTTTTTTGCAATCGTGATTTACTCTTTTAAGATACCAAAGACACCGTGCTTGTTTCAAAGCGACGCATGGTAAGCGAGAAAACACACAAAAAGAAATTGCGGGTGGTGACGCCTCCTCAAAGTTCTCTCACCTTGACATCACAGACATCAGCGGCATCTTGTGAAGAACACCTACGTATAGTTAGGTGCTAGTCGGTAAAAATCAAAGACATTGTCTTCCGAGACTTAAAATACCATAATGCTTTGTTCGGAGCGTTGGTTCATTCTGGAATAGATTTGAGCACAAACGAGAACAGACAAGAAGTAGTCGTGTTCTCTTGTGTGTTGTCTTTTAGTGCTCAAATCCATTAACATACCAAGTTTCAGAAAGTATTGTTGAGCCAATTTAGCCAAAATAAAAGCAAAACACTGATATCTGTGACTGCATCATCAGATATTTCCGCGTGAGATTTAAAACTAACTTTTTGCATTTACTTTATCAAGTATATAGAATTAAATATTTAATGAGCTAATTATCGACACTAGAGTTTCCAAAGTTTAATTAACCAGTCTAAACTAAATGTTGCGCTTGATTGTCCCTTTTAGTGCCCTTCTAACATTCCCTTCCAGGACATGGAATTAGTCGGAATAGAATATGGTTTTAAATGCAAAGGATTTCTTTGCGTACTGTAGACTTTTGGTATCTATCTATCTATCTATCTATCTATCTATCTATCTATCTATCTATCTATCTATCTATCTATCTATCTATCTATCTATCTATCTATCTATCTATCTATCTATCTATCTATCTATCTATCTATCTATCTATCTATCTATCTATCTATCTATCTATCTATGCACTTACGTCTGGGTGCTCTCGTGACCACCCCTTTAGCTTGACGTGAACCAAAATTAGCATGGGAGGGGAAAATTGTTTGACGAATATGGCACGTTGGTCAAGATATGAATAATGTCACAATCCTGTGGCGTACGTCGTCAAACACTTCCTGCCAGACAGTGGCATACCCGTGGGCGGTAATGTGCCACGGTTATTGACACTGAGTGTTGAACCTGGAACGACGAGAGAACACATGGGCAATTTTAACCGTTAAGAAGAACCTGACATCGGCAGCATTAACCCGACGAATGCGAAGAACAATGTCGGGGTCCCAGCATGAATGAAACCCAATCATTGTGCTTGGCAATCAAGTATTCCACCACAGAGCCACGCCGAGTCTCGGAATTACTTTTCAAATAAATTCTTATGTTTGTGAAATGATAATTGTGGTGGCAGTACGGGCTATTCAATTTTACAAACATTACATATGTACTGCTATAATACAGACTTCAGGTCGGGTGAACGCCAATTGTAGTATACTATAGGGGCCATGCGCTGAAGTTGATTTATGTATAGCAGTGTCCAGGGCTATACCATCCTCGCGAGCACCTGCGCTTCATATAAGCTTATCGCTTCTAGTGCTGATAATCCCAGAGTCATTCAATTTATATAATACTAATGTTCCTGTTGGAATCATTGCGCAAGTGCTAACAACTGGTTATATTAATATCTGCAACGCCTCAACATATGTTTTTGCGCGCAACATTCACAGGCATATTTAGCGTTATTTCATGACGTGTCTTCAATCAGAAAACTACAAGACAGTAACCTTCCCTCCGCATGCTTCGCATAGCGTCCATTTTCAAGGTACGTGGGATCTGTCGATTTTTTTTATACAGGAGCGCCAGATACAAACAGGCCCGCGCTTACTGAGATTTCTAAGGTTGTGTTATACCAGCGTGACCCGATTACGTGTTGAATTTAATTAATTATACTCCACAATACTCTTGCGATGAAGATGTATGAATAAGGCCGTATATTTAGATCTTTTTGGGGCGTGGGGCCTACCTGTCCGCTGATACAGAGCTCAGAATATATATACTTCCTAAACTGAGGCATGTTGCTGCTGTATACACAATGCAACTGCAAAAAAAAAAGACATAAAAGCAATATATGGTCTCTACATATACATATGGTGGTCATGGTGTTAACGAAGACAGCAGTTCCAGACGAAAGTCTTTCTTTGGGTGAACATGCGCTTGGAAAATGAAAGTAGAAAAGTACAAGAAATTCTAGCCGTATACACCAAGAGCGGCGAGAAGAGCGTCGGCCGTCGAGTAACTGATATGCGGTGAGGTGCGTAGACGTAAATACGGGCGGCATCGAACACTCGATCCTTGTCACTGGTGCGCAAGTTCTCGAATAAGCTTGATCACTCGCGTCATGCAAGTGATCTTAACCGAATGAGATCAAACAATCCCCAGGCTTCCCAACCATTGCAGCGTGGTCAGCGCCAAGCATTGATCACAGTTTTGTGGATGAAATGCGAAGACATCGACATCTGACAGTAAACGCGCGTGGTACTATTACATATTGTCTCACCTTTTGAGAGACTCATATAAACTTAAGAAAAATTGTTGCGGCAATCAACCATGTTTTCGGAAAGGAATACGAAATAAAACTTAGCAAAAATAAGAAATGCGAAAATTTCAGCTGATAGTGATTTCCTACTGTCTGCCAGGAGTAAGTCTTCAAGCACTTGTGGCTTTTGGTGGTCCGCTATGTTTACTCATTTTCCAAGAATTAGGAAGGAAGGTGCGTGTATCTGTATACGGGCCGTGAGAGCACGTATACAGTATCTGTGCACCTCTGGCGATCAATATTTTGTATCGACTACTATATCGGTGTGCCACTGCCGCGGTCGCCTCCAAATTGCTGTTATCGGGGAAAACGGTCGTCGTTTCGACAGCGCTACTGGACAGATGTCAAATCACATGAAACCCTTCTTCAAAATATTTCGCGCAACCCCCCCCCCCCCCCCGCCACTTGCCCACCTCTTTTTTTGTCACCTGGCACTGACATGGTTTAGAAACTAAGCGGTACTACTATCACAATCAGATCCAGCTTTTCGGGACACGAACGGTTTAGTTCGACACCACAAGGCGTATCAACCTTAAAGGATTTAAAAGTCCCGCCATGACGTATGCAGTGACGTAGCACTAATTAAAATATAAGCAAAAGAAACGATGCACACAACCTGAAATGTTGGCATCACCTCAGTGCGCAGGTAAGAGCGCGGTATGTTGTTATTTTAACAGCGACAAATGGCAGTAGATTGACAGTTTTTCTTGACATACCCGTGCCAGACAGTTAACCGCATTTCGCACGAAATAAGTGGCGGTCGTAGACACACCCTTAGTGAATCAAAAGAAGCGTGTTTGTTTTTGTTTCTTTGTTTTAAGTTCTTGCTCTGCCGTATCAGTGTAGATATTAGAGAAGCATGCTACTATCAGGGTTTCATGTTCACCGAGCGTCAAGCATTATTATTGGGTATGAACAGGACATTGTGACTGTATAATAACCAATTTGTGTGTGTGTGTGTGTGTGTGTGTGTGTGTGTGTGTGTGTGGGTGTGGGTGTGGGTGTGTGTGTGTGTGTGTGTGTGTGTGTGTGTGTGTGTGTGTGTGTGTGTGTGTGTGTGTGTGTGTGTGTGTGTGTGTGTGTGTGTGTGTGTGTGTACACGCTACTTAGGTGAAGCTCGCTTGTTCCTTGGATTACATCAAAGGAAAATCGGATAACTTAGAGACGCTAAAAATGAGATTTTAAAAAATAATGTAAGGATATGTATTCTTTGTTTCAATTTAGTTGTCAAATGTGGCTGCCACCTACAGCTTGGCGCCATTGAAGTGGCTGTGGCTCGAACTTACGAACGCAGTCAGGCTTGTTTTCACACTGCACCATGATCTTGGTGTCGCACGGGCATTTTTGCTCGCGATCAAGGCCGGTACGGATCGATTTGGTATTCAAGGCCGGCAAGGATTTAGGCTAGACACTCTTTTCTTAATAACATGTCGGCGTGCACACAGTTCACTGCGTGCGCGCTGAAATGTTACCAAGATGTCATACCAACTCGCCCAGCTTTTCACACTATTAATACATACCCCTGTTATCGCCACATTTATGTACACGTTAAAGAACCCCCGGTGGTTGAAAGTTTCCGGAGCCCTGCATACACAGAATCAGTAATAACCATGCCGTCATTTCGAAGCGTTACACCCCAAGAGTTATTACTGTAAGGACAGCCGCAGCACGTGACAGTGTCAATCGACACTGTCACGTGAGAGTGAAATCGACGTTTTAATAACGTTTCGGCGGGGGGGGGGGGGGGGGGGGGGCAAGCCTTCGTCAGCATGGTTGTACTACATGTTACCGCCTCTACATATGGGTAAGTAGATGTACACTAAGCGCACTGCACCACAACCGGAATATATACGCATCAGGAACAAATTAGCGGCGCAGGGTGACCGAACACTCCACGGTGAATCACAACGGCAATAATAAGTATTTGGCGTTAGAAAATAAACCTTGTACTCGTGCATAAGGCGTCCGAGCCTAATGTCAGCAATTCTGGAGAAACATTACAATATGTGGACGCAAAGTGAGCGCCCAAGAAAGTTCTTCCAGAGCCACTGTGTGCCATGTATGGGCGTTCTAGGAATTTGCAGGACATCCTTAGTTCCTCTAAAGTTCGTAATATCAATTATATTTCATCCGCGGGTTGCCAGTAATGTGGCAATCTTTAACGCAAGGCATGCAATCAGATGAATGCCACTGCGGCTGAAAGTACCGCCAATGATTTCAGGTTGAAAATTCGTAGGGAGTTTTGTTGTGAGACAGATAATGTAGTTTATATGCTTGAGTGCTCCATGTGCAAGTTGCTGTATATCGGTCAAACTAACAATGTGTTTTGGTACCTGTTCAATAATCACAATGCACACGTGCACTCTTTTCTTCATTAGTCAATATCTAGACATGGTCCCACCATTGGGCATACCTTCGAATCATTAAGAGCGACGATGTTGAAAGTGGAATCCACTTCACAATATAAGCACTAACTGCGCGAGGAATTTTTGTATTTCACAAGTTGAAAGCAGCTTCTAGAAGCCTAGATGAAAACACTGCTAAATTGCCCAGCATGCTCGCATATTGCAGCAACCATTCCTAAATTCTCTCACAAAAGTGTTCTTTTTTGCGGTTGTTTTTTGTCTGACTTTGTTCGCAGAATGCAAAAATTTGCTATGTACGTATAGGCACGGCGCCGATAAATCTGATAAGTGCTATGTCCCAAAGTATCTAATTGCACATCGCCCCGGTTTCTGTGTCCACCACGTGCCCAAAACTTCTTTTCGATGCTCATAGAGTCTGACTGCGGTTCACTGCGTCCTATAGTTTACATCTTCCCACATCTATAGGGTGCTTTTGCTAAAATCGCCAAGTTTTGAAAAAAAATTATACATGAGCACACCACGTCTCCTATTCGTGCAGTATGCTTCTGAGTTATATAGAGCATGTCAGAATATTTTTGCAGTCTGCCAAGCTACGCAATTCACAAAAATTTCCTAATGAACATCGTAATATAGTGACTCTGGAGAAAAATCTGCAATCTAAATTTTGCAGTGCTTAAACAGAAATAATAAAACTTTCATTCTGCGATAAGACAACTGCACTGCCTAATTTTTGCTACCTCGGTTTAACGTTCGCGAAATCGAAACATTATCACATTACTGCCTCCAAACGCGCTGCGTTTTCAGTGTCTTCAAATGTAAGTTCAAGGCATGATCAAAGACTGTTCACGAAAGAAGGTCGCTTGAACAGGCTATCGCTGACTAATAGTGACTTTAAATGATGGGAGAACAGTTTTGATATAAAACAGAAAAAACATCGACGAAAAAGCGGCCGCCATGTGCGAATGTGATGCAAGACCGCCGGAAGAATGCGACTCAGCGTCGGCATTTTTTTTTTCTTTCCAGCGATCAGCGAGCATAGAAACATTGGTTGCAAACTTGAGGCAAACAAGCAATGCGCGCTTGGTCTGTTCATTAGTTTAATGAACCATCATTGGGTATGGCTCACGAACACCCTGTGAAGGGCAGTATATAGTGAGCTTCGAACAGTTGGCTCATTGAATCTATAGGCAGAACTTTAATGCGAAAAGTGCTTGTTAGCGTCGAATTTTTTCTCGTATTTTTTCATTCACTCTATTCTATATTAGTGCTGACATATAGGTACCAGTTCCGGGTAAGTCAGGACTAAAAACAACATGCATGTGTCCATGCTTGAACTTAGCCTCATAAATTATCTGCTTGTCATTAAAGAGTTCTCTCTCTAGCCTCTTAGGAATCGCTCTTTGAACTGCGTGAAGCGGCATGGCGGTAACGAAACTAGTGTGTCATCGGTGAATATTTCCGATGAAAGTATGCTGATCAGGAGATCGCCTGGATCAGTGGGTATGGAGTTCGGCTGCTGACTCAAAGGTTGCGGGTTCGATCCCGGTCGGGGAAGTTGCATTTTGATGGAGGTTAATTGGTAGCGGGCCGTGAACCGTCCGGTATCAGTGCACGTTAATGAAGACCAGATGGTCAAAGCTTCCGGAGCCCTCCACTACGGCGTCTTTCATAGTCATCTCGTGGTTTTGGACTGTAAAACCCCAGATATTACGCTGATCAAGAAAGCAGAGTATACAAAAGAAAGAACGTGTTCAAACAGTGTCGTTTCGCCTCACAAAAATAGTCCTGAAATCTTGCATGCCTCTCGATTGTATTATCGACGCACTCCCGCCACTTCCACTCAAGAATGGCAAGCATGTTATCAGCCTGGGACATTTTTTTTTTTCATAGAAAAGTGGTGAGCGCTTAGAATTCAAGGAACGAAACGCAAGCCGGCGGCAAAGCAACCGATGGAAAACATCTGTTGTTGCTATGGAGACTACGTGCAGCCCCCCTTTGTCGCGTTTCCGCTTGTGCTTGGCTATACCGTTTCGCCGTCTGTTCCGCGCATATCGGTCCGCGCCGCTTTCGCGGCGGACCTCCGCTGCAGTCACTGAGCGAAAGGGTGAGGGTATTCATACATATCATATGTATGCTCGTGCGTTCATTTTTATATGTGCGTGTATATACATACAAAACTTGAAATGTTTTGAAAGGAGTTCAAACACCTCCTCCTCCGTCTACGCGATTGCTGGCTTGTGAGGAGTACATCACAGCAACGCGCCATCTCTGACGCCTCAAAGCAGCAAATCTACGTTTGTGTACACATTTACTGACACTGTTTTCTAGCAGTCTAAGTCATCGTAGGTCGTTTGTTTTTGTCATTAAAGTTATCATGTGTTCTCTTTCCTACGTTCGCATAAGCAATTGCCTTTCTCGGTACGTTCGCTGTGTACAGGAAAGGTGGAAGCGAAGTGAGCCTGCTCGCCGAGGCAGCTGGCATCGAATTCATTGATTTGATTGATATTTTGGGTTCAACATCTCAAAACCACCATATGATTATGCGAGACACCGTATTGAAGGATTCCGGAAATTTCGACCACCTGGGGTTCTTTAACGTGCACCCAATCTGAGCACACGGGCCTACAACATTTCCGCCTCCATCGGAAATGCAGCCGCCGCAGCCGGGATTCGAACCCACGACCTACGGGTCAGCATCCGAGTACCTTAGCCACTAGACCACCATGGCGGGGCATCTGGTATCGAAGTGAACCTATGAAATACCCCCGCTTCACATTCTTTATGCAGTGAATTGTTTGTAATTAGCCTCTATTTTGCAGAAATGATGCTTTTATACCTGCAGGTAATCTTCTTCATTCCGCCATAGGCGTGTTTACAGGGAAATGAAAGTATTAGTGTAACTTCCTCCAGAGTGATCGGAGGGGCGATGAATTTTGACACTGCTTCAGTGGTGCCCACTTTTCGTGCCCCGTCCTCGGAATCCTGCGAGCATGTTCATCCTTACTATCTTCTCTTTACTTCCGTCGCTCGCTGTCCCTGCGCCTCCCCCCCCCCCTTTCTCTCTCTCTCTCTCTCTCTCTCTCTCTCTATATATATATATATATATATATATATATATATATATATATATATATATATATATATATATATATCCGCATCAGCGTTTAGCTTGCCTGTCTTCCACCACGTGCCACGCAGAGCTGTTCAATCCGCCCCTGGAATGCTGCACGCATCAGAAGAGCAGGTGGGAGGGTACCAGTGAGAAGAAATGAAACATGAGATCAAAACAACCGAAGCCGCGTGATTCGCGGTGGTACAGTTGTAGAACACGTGTGAAATCCGACGCAGAATGCCTGCGGGGCTGCAGCTCATATAAGCGATCTCAGCATCACTGGAGCCATACTACACCTGCGGATGCTGTTATTGCCAACAAGCTCACCGGCAGAAGCAAGAAAACAAAACAACAAAAGGAATGTGCAAAATATCAAGTAACTAACTCTCGGCAAAGCATCGCTGGACTGCGTTTGTGATCATTACGAGAAACGTCAAAAGATGCTGGTACTATGGGCATGCAATATGGAACGCGAAGAGCGGCAAGCACATAGCAACGGTCTAGTGTGCGCCGTGCCGTCATCGCCGTGGAGATGTGCAGTGATGCAGCATAGGGATGATGTGCACCTATCAATGTTGGCGACTGGAGGGCGCGCAGTATACGGTTTTTGATGCTTACCACTGTTAACATTTATTTTCACGTCGGTATTATATATTCTTCAGTTTATCGCAATTTTCACTCTCGTTAAAGCCAAGTTCAGGGCAATAATGAAATAGATGTAATCAAAATAGGGTAATTTCCCACTGCAGTTCCACTTCATATATCTCTTTAGCGCTATTATGCATGCGCGAGGCTCACCACTGGAGACATGGCGTGGCAGTCGACGTATGCTCCGACATAACGATCACATTATGCAAGCATTTCCAAGAAGGCGACTTTGTCGGTGGACTAGGAACGCAAATGTTAATTTGGGGAGTCACAGTGAGTTCAACGTTACCCCTCCTAGTCTCCATTAAGACGCAAACACCTCGAAGCCTTCTCAAAAATTATTCGTGTACATCATTTCCCATAGTCAACCCTCTTCTATTCATGCTGATCGGGATTAGTGCCATGGGAAAAGTACAGGTATACAGGGGAGAATGAGGAGAGGTGAAACAATTTGACGAAAGAAAGCAGTGTGCGAACGCCCCACCGTGGTGGTCTACCGGTTATGGTATATACTCGACTACTAAACCGCAGGTTGCGGAATCAAACCCTGACTGCGGCGGTCGCATTTTTGATAAAGACGAAAATGTTTGAGACCCGTGTACTTAGATTTAGGTGCTCGTTAAGAAACTCCACGTGGTTGAAATTTCCGGAGTCCTCTTCTACGGCATCTTTTTGGGACGTTGAACCCCAGGTGATAGTATTAGTATGTGAAGAAGTTTCTGGTTCCAGGAAAGATAAGAATGAAACATTCCAGAAAATCCTATACTTGTCTTTTTTATTTCATCCTTTCTTCCCCACGTCGGCCCACGAAAACACATCGTAAGCACAGACTGACCTGTCGGATGAGTTGGTAAAGAGCTTCTCGATCGCAACTCTTCAGCAACAAGATTGTGGACAGCGCTTTTCCTTTCCAATTTTCGCTGGGGTTATATACGTGTTGAAGAAGCCCAACTAGAAGAAAACGAATATTTCAAGCTATATTTGATTGATTGATTGATTTGTGGGGTTTAACGTCCCAAAACCACCATATGATTATGAGAGACGCCGTAGTGGAAGACTCCGGAAATTTCGACCACCTGGGATTCTTTAACGTGCACCCAAATCTGAGCACACGGGCCTACAATATTTCCGCCTCCATCGGAAAGGCAGCCGCTGCAGCCGGGATGCGAAATTTCAAGCGATAAGTTCAGTGATAAAGCTAGAAGGAGGTTAGGGAGGTTCAACCTCTCTCCGCGCCGATATCATTACATTTGTCCATGTGTATATATGCGCACACATACAAAGAGATGCCAGACCACAAATAAAGCGAAGACAGAACCCCAAGAGGGACATTTTGTCCACGATTATGGACACGTATACGTTAAGGATCAAAATCGTGCTTAGGTTGAAACAGGCTTACATCTACCTATCTACATTATTAATTTTCATTGGTTTAAATATAAGCAAGGAGCTACGGGCTTTTTGCTTATATGAGCCACAGGTTCTTATAAGAGCCCCAGGCTTTCAGAAGATTGTGTTTCGTTACTGAAGGAACGGAGCAATATTTAATTAGTGAAAAAAAAGTCTCTAGCCTCACAGATCGTACCAGGGGAGAAGAAAATGAAGAAAGGAGTGTTGGAAAAGTGTGGTGACGTGCCTCCACTGCTTTTGAACATGTAAGGGCGACATTTTCACTGGACGCGGGGCAAGCCCCCGAGCACATGTTGGGCGGGCTCGGCTCGGCGCCCCCGTCCAAGTGGCGCCCGAGGCCCTTGTGTCCCACTTGCCCCACCATAGTTAAACCACTGCGTACATGCATCTAAATCTAAGCAGTCTAAGATTCTCGCCTGCTTCGAATTGCTAGAGCCATGGTCATGATCCAACCCCTTTCTTTCATATTGTCGGCTGAGCACAGCAACCACTGACAGAAGTTCTGCAAAAAGAAAGGAAAGTAATTGATTGATATGTGGGGTTTAACGTCTAAAAACCACTATATGATTATGAGAGACGCCGTAGTGGAGGGCTCCGGAAATTTCGACCACCTGGGGTTCTTTAACGTGCACCCAAATCTGAGCACACGGGCCTACAACATTTCCGCCTCCATCGGAAATGCAGCCGCCGCAGCCGGGATTGAACCTATTTTTCGGGGGGAGGAGGGGAGTTCGAACTCACGACGCGCCGTATGGCCCGAGCTTGAGATGCCAGCATGTTCACTCAACCAACTCGGCCACAACGCCAGTCGGGTGCCTGGCTTATCAAGGTACTATGCTCCGAGGCTCGAGTCGGCGATGCGGTTGTGTTGTGAACAACTGCATTTTGGAACGTGTTTTTTGTCATGCATAAACGTAATTGCTTGCTCATGTCAAAGCTTAGTCTTCGTACTACTTATATCTCCGAGCAACATACACAGGTTTCCGCCTAGTTTTTTTTTTTATACGGCCTTTTTTGTCCCAAAAAACAAGCGGTGATTTCGGCGGCTTTCATAGGCCACCATTGTGTAAACTTTATTCGTCGTGGGAATAAAATTGGAAGCCCCGACTTTAACAATGCTGCATTTGTGAGGTGCTGTACAGCTCCTAGAACTTGTCTCTCAAAGAACTTTTTAAATTTACACCTTTGCGATTTTTTTATCGTCGAAAAATGACCCCATGCCATTGAAAACGCGCAATCTTCCAGCCGCGGCCGTTAGGAGCGCTCATCGGTCAGTGTCCGTGGCGTTAGCCGTCGCCTGATCTAACGGGTACAGCCACATCAATCCATCCATCCATCCCTTAGGCAACGTGAAATAGGTAGACTTGCCTTAGGAGATCACGGGAATACACCAAATCAGGGAGTACAAAGTGATTTGGGATGTGCATCATTTGAGGGCAGAGAAGCTAGCATCAAGATAAAATTTGAGAAGCGATTGAGAGAAATGGAAGAGGAGCGTTGGGCTAGGAAGGTTTTCAGCTACTTGTACATGAAGAATGCCGATACAAAATGGAGGAAGCGAACCAGGAAGTTGACTGGTAAATACTCAGAAAACAGCAGGTGGCCAAACCAAAAAGAACTATCGGTTAAGAAGAAAGTGAAGGAAACGGAGACTGACATGTGGAGAATGGGCATGATTAAGAAGTCCGCACTAGAGATCTATCGAACTTTTAAGCAGGATATTACCAAGGAAAGGATCTATGATAATACTCGTGGTAGTTCTCTACTGTTTGAGGCGAGGACGGGAGTTTTGCGAACCAAGACATATCGGGCCAAATACGAAGGGGTAGACACAGTATGCAGTGCAGGTGGAGAGGAAGAAGAAACTGCCGAACACTTCATAGTGTTCTGTAAAGGGCTTCACCCTATAGTGCAGGATGATGACTCAGAGTTTTTCAAAGAACTGGGGTTTAAGGACAGGGAGGGCAAAATAGACTTCAAGTGGGTAGAATTAACTAAAAGGAGGTTATCTGATTGGTGGCTAAAGTCAAGGCACAAGTGAAAATTTAACCCGTCACTGAAAAGTACCAGTCCTCAACCTCACTATATTTAAAGGGAAAAAAATTATAAATCTAGTTCTTGGTTCACTAAGTATTACGGCTTGGTGGCGTTAGTCACCACCCGATCTACAGGGCAAAGCCATATCAATACATCTATCCATCCCTGTAATCAGTGATCGGTCAGTGCATGGAAGCTAGCAGCAAGATTGAATTTGAGAAGCGATTGAGAAAAATGGGAGAGGAGCGTTGGGCTAGGAAAGTTTTCAGTTACTTGTACATGAAGAATGTCGATACTAAATGAATGAAACGAACTCGAAAATTGTCAAGCAAGTATTTAGACAATAGTAGAGTACCAAGTCAAAAAGAAACATTGGTTAAGAAGAAGGTGAGGGAAACAGAGAGGGACATGTGGAAGATGGTAATACTTATGAAATCATCACTAGAGACCTACCGAACTTTTAAGCAGGAAAATGCAAGGGGAAATATCTACGATAATTCTCGGGGTAGTTCTCTGCTCTTCGAGGCTAGAACGGGAGTATTGCGGACCAAGACGTATCAAGCAAAATACGAAGGCACAGACACGGTATGTAGTGCGTGTGGAGAGGAGGAGGAAATGGCAGAACATTTGATAATGTTCTGTAAAGGGCTCCACCACATAGTCGAAAATTAAGGCGCCGAATTTTTCAAAGCGTTGGGGTTTAGGGAACGTGTAGGCAAAATAAACTTTAAAATGGTAGAAATAATCAGGAGGAGGCTAACTGATTGGTGGCTACCATTGAAACGCGAGCGAAGTTCAATCCTTAAACACACAGTGATAGTACTTAACGTTATGGCTAGGTGGCATGAGCCACCACCCGATCTAAAGGGCACCGCCGGATACATCCATCCCTCCATCTATCCCTAAAAGCTTGATATGATCATTTCTGGGCGCTTTTACAATGAATAATGCCTGCATACGGAAGGACGTGTCGTGGGGTTTGTCAAGGCTTCGGCACCCTGTGAGATTTTGGGCAGGAATATCGGCCGCATGTGTTTTACGTTGGCTTGGTGATGGGATTATTGCTGCAGCAGTGGCCCTACTTGTACCCGCTGGAACAGATCTGTACCCACTGTAACTATCACTTAAATATTTTTCACTATATGCAGATGTTCATTTTTGGTAAAAGCCAGACACAGTTCCAAGCTCTGACAGACCACGTTCAAGCATAAGACAGCGTGACTCTTTGAACGTGTGCTAAGATATACTCATGCCGAGACTAACATGTCTATTGAGCCTTCACACGTTCTGGTAACATCTAAACACACACACGCAAACACACACGCACAGACACAGACACACACCATACCTGCACACGTGCGCGTGACAGAAAATTCAGCTAATCTACCGAAGTTCACTTGTGCTATTGTTCAGTACACTGATTGATAGATATATTTACTAGCCCTATCATCTAAAGCCACTACGAAGGGCTGTCCAGTGACGAAGATTCAACCCAGGCAAACGTACAGGCCAATTAAAACCTCAAAAATGCCTATTAAAATAAAGGAGATAAGTAAAAATATGGTGGTTATAAACCTGAAGCAGCGTAATGAGAAAAGGCAGTGTGGGCAGCTGTAGTGAGCACAAGTTTTATTATTCATTAGTGTGGCAAACAGCGCAAGAATAAGGAACATAAAGCTGAAAAAGTGTACACTTGGAGCCGCGTTGCCTTTCGACAAACAGTCATTAAGCGTTACCTTACTGCATTTTGGCGTAGCCATCGAGTTTCATAGTAAGGCACCGATTGACACAGAACACCCAGTAATACGTGTATAGGCAGCGTATTTCAAGAGGGTGACTTCGCATTGATATAGGAAGAAACGCACTCAGCAAAGTTCGGGCTGTGACACTGAATGCGAGGAACGAGAACTTTACCGATGATAGATGATGGCT